>NW_012026807.1:706176-726445 GCF_000956235.1 Wasmannia auropunctata
AGTTTTTTAAATACATATTATAATATCTAATGGTGCAATTATAACTCTACTCTAGGTGTTTACAAATGAAATTCAAATCGATCAACCAACTTTTGTGTGAAAGTTTAATAAATTCATCAACGAACAAGATGAAATTGGGTAGTTTTGCATTGACAGATTATGCCAAAATTATACGTGTCGAACAACGGAGGCATACTCTCTCCACGAAAACGATATTCCAATGGAATCGACGGGTGCTGCAACCCCGAAAAAATGTTTCTATGTTAGAGAAGCAAGATCCGATCATTTCTCAAATTAAATCTCACTCTCTATCCCCGATCGAAAAACAATTTCAAAGTGATCTCCGAAATCGATCTCAAAATCCCGTGATGACAAAATGTCAGGAACGTAAATATCTGTTGCAGATAATCAAGTGAGTAAAGGGAACATGTTATACAGTACACTATTATAAAGTAAATTCTATAAAAAATAGATTTAAGGCATAGATTGTATTCAGTTTTATCGTCATTTTTTCGAAATAAAAATCGATTCAAAATCCTTCAATTTTGCCATTAAGGTATTCAAAATTTATAATTTCCTGAATAATGCTTGGAATATTTACTTCAATTTTTTAAATCAAATTTTTAAAAACTTGAGAAACAAAAGAGAGTATTTTTCTTTAAATAAAAATATTTCTTATTATCTTTAAGTATTTTTAAGACAGGTACACCTGGAGTTGTGTAAAATATCAAAAATAATATGCCATATCCTCGGAATACAATTAGCTTGGGAGATAGGAGTAACTATTATGTTTCTCATTGGAGCATTTTTTAATTTGTACGTCCGATACTTCCAACATCACAAAGTCCCAACTTTGGCAGAGCAAACATCTATGACGTTGGTAATGAGTTTTGTGAGCATTTTGAAAGCCATTGGGTTGAGTCGCATTTGCAAGATCGCGGCCGATGAGGTAATTTGTCTGAATCATTATTGTCGAATTTTAGATTTTAATTAAGATAACATTTACTTGTAGGGAAACAGAACCATCGAACTTATTCACGCGATTTATGGATGCGACGCAAGTACTGATATGCAGGAGGAGGTTTGTTTGCTGTTATGCAATATTCTAATCGATTGCTGTTATGTTAATACAGTAATTATCCCCCGAAATTGTTTCAGATTCAGCAGTTTGGTATTCAAATCTTGCAAAGTCCGGTGACTTTCTCCGTTTTTGGTCTTACTCTAGATAATCGTCTCTTAAGCTTGGTTTGTATCAAATTGTCAGTTACATAACACGTTTCTGTTATATCAACGATTAAAAAAAAAAACAATAAAATGAATATGAATATATATAAAACTATAAAAAATTTCAACAAAGTTCTTTTTACATAAAAAAAAATTAGAAATTATTTTATAATTTTCTCTCAAAAATCGCAAATGTACCATTTATATTTTTTTTGTTTACAGATTTTGAAAACTGTAACAATCAACTTGGTTATCATGGTACAAGTAAGCAACACCCTGGAAGCGAATAATGCTATACAAGATATACATTTTTAAAGAATTGTAGATATATTATTAATATTAATATTATTAAATGATTATCTTTTATAAATCTTTAAATTGTATGAAAATAAATGCTGTATATTAAACTGTATATCAAATGTCACAAAGTGTCAGAAAATAAAAACTATGTTTAAAATATTTAAAACTATATTTAAAAACGCTAGTGTTCTTTTTTAATTTCAGAAATGAAATTTTGAGCACGTCGTAATTTATCAAATGAGTCCAACTCTCACATATTCTGTTCTATTCAAGCTCTGTAAATTTTGCAGAAAACATTTTTATAAATTTTTGCAAATACAAATAAATATTTAGTATATTGTTTAATATTAATATAAATATTAATTTAACAATGTTATAAATGTGTGATAAATTGTTTAATATGAATATGAATATGAATATTAATTTAACAATGTCATAAATGTGTGTATAATGAAGAAAGATAATAAAGGGACATCTTGCACGATATATTTCTAGATATTTAATTGTTTTAACTTGGAAAAGTTGACATTTGCAACCACTGTATGTGACGAAGAAATTTATGTTCAACATAAAAGCATTACGCCGTCGTATAAGCATATACACTTGGAAGAAATGTGTGCGTCAGTTATTAAATATTCTTCGTTCCATCTTCATATTCGCTCATTCCCTTTATTGCTACGACGTCGATAGTGTGTTATCGAGATCTATACGTCGGAGTGTGCGCGAATATGGAGTTTCTCGCAATGTGCCCGATAATTGCTTGTAATTATCATAAATAATGCGCTAACAAATAAAATTTTTGCAACAACATTAAATTTAAAGAATTCTAGGGATTACCAATAATTTATAGAATAATTTCGTTTATTAAAAATCTTTCCTGCACATCGATCCTCTATTTTACAAGTATGTCAATAACACCAACTTGCATTTTTAACCCTCATACTGTCGTTAACAAGATAGCTCTTAGCTTCGCCCGATATCGATCTTCCCGATGAAGTCTCCTGGGCATTCATCCATTATGAGATCACGAACACCCGATGTATTTGTCGCTTATTTCGCACCGTCTGCCTTGTCATCATTTAAATTTATCTATCGCGTAATGTCGGCCGTTCCATCAATAATTGTAATTTCATCATACTTTATTCGGTAACCCACAATTTAACGTCATTGAAAGCTCGTTATAATCTTTAAAAACTTTGCACTGGACGTTCCGTGATATACATATAATGACACTTTTCCGCGTACAATGAACAGATATAATTAAAAACGAATCAATACCGAGGAAAAGTTTTGATCAAGAGATTAAATTTCTCTTTCGATTCCCGTTTCTTATTGAGAACCCTTGATATATAAGAATAAAATTAATAAAATGAATAAAAAGAAATTTGATTATTATCGTTGCTCTCTTCAAATAAGATTAAAAATAATCTTCAAGATAAATCTCTATCGCAATTTTTCCCTTAATCCGGTCACAGAGACAGTAATTCAACATTTTGATGATAAATTAAGCGAGCGAAATTTCAGAAATTCCGAAATTCCGCGGCGCGTTTGCTGTGGGAATGAAAAAAAGGCGTGAACGACTATTTATGCTATTTACGCAAAACGCTCGCGGGCCGATATCGATTACGAGACGGGCAAATGAATCCTTTGGGACACGCGGGCGTAACGAGGCATCGCGAACATCGTTTACTTGGATCGCGCGTTCAGCCCTTCACCGCCGCCGCCACCTGTTCGACCACCTTCGGCCGCCCACCTTTGACGGGGGTGACATTTAGTATTACGCTGTCCGCACGTGTGTAGAACACGCGCGAGGTGACGCAGCCACGATAACTCATCGGTCTCATTTCTGAATCGCGAGGTGCGCGTACGTGGTGCAGTCCGCGGCGAAGGCCGCCTTCGTTCGTCGTTCGTCCTTTATCAAGGTCGCATCGGGCGTATCCCGGCCATCCGCGAAGATGTTCCAACCGAAAACTATACAGGAGATGATCATGCCGCTGTTAGTGGCGAACATCATGGTCGGCATGGGGATTTGGGCGAGCAAACGGGGCAGGCTTCTGAACATCGCGTACTCGTTGATCTGCCTGGTGACCTATTGCGCCCTGATGAAGCTGTCGATAGAGTACCTAGAGGACTATTATCTGCACAAGGTGAACTCGCTCGGCAACATGACGTTCCAAGCGATTTTCTACGCCAACATCTGCCTGACGTTGTGCCTCATCCCTTGCGGCTGGTTGAGGAGAAAGGTAACTTTCTTTGGGGGATCGCCATATAGAGATTTTCATTCCAGCGCGCGAGACTCTCGAGGTCTAAAGTCTCATTAAGAAAAAAGATTGATTTTCATATCATTCATATGTTACATACGTAAGCACTTTATATTCAACTCCGAAGGCAGACCCTCGGTCTACCAAACTTAGTCTCGCCGCGACTCGGAAACCTTTTCGTCCTCGAAAACAGGAACCGACAGAGAGAGAAACGCGAATGTTATTTTCGCAGTACATGAAGGCGGCAATGATGCGCATCATGATGTGCGAGAAGTCCATGGAGCAAATGGGATTACAGAAGAACTATCGGAAATTGTATCTGAATCAGCTTTACTCCCTCATATTCGTCGTGGTGATATTCATCATATTCATAGTGGTCAATTACGACGGGATGTTCGTGGAAGATACGCCTATGCATATCAGGATCGTCATCATAATCGCCGTAAATTATCCCGTCGGCTTACTCTACGTGAGCGACGTGTCGTTCTTACACTGGGTCAGGTAAAGCACGAGTAATGAACGAGTATATAACGAGTACGTAATTAATCTCATCCACTAATGAGAGCTGTTTTAATTCGCAATAATTTAAATAATCTTTTTTCTACTTTTACAAATTTTTATCGCGATATTATTACGTTTCGCGATTACTTTAATAACTATTGAAAATTAGATATTAAATAATCGTTGCCGCCCTTCCCTGTCTCGCTTTTGCCACGAACTCTTGAAGCTTCGCAAAGACTCGGTTCGAGCAGCTAAACAACCTGCTGCAACGCATGTTAACGACCACGCCCGATTCGCCGCAGCACAAGAGGGTGCTGAAAATGAAGGACGAGTGGAACAAGACCTACGTCGCGTCCGCGACACAGCAGGATCGCACGACCAAGGACAACACCGATACGATGAGGGCCGTCAAGTGAGATTTTTACTTCAACACGCGCGTAAATGAATTTTTGTTTCTTTGCACATCGAGACCATCTTGCATGCGCACGTACGTATTTTACGCACGTATATATGTATTTAAAATTACGTCATTCAGAATTTGCGTGACAAAGTCATCCATGAATAACATTTCAATTTTATCTTGATCTGTAGCACTTTCATTTTCCAAAAATCTGATAATTAACACATTCACGACCAGTGACACGGTACATTTTTTCGCAAATTAATTAAACCTAGCCGATGACGTATAGCATTATATCTTTTGCCTATGAGAGATAAATACTTATCTATGCACGTGTATTAATTTGTATTAATTTATTATTATTTTATTATTTCAGTGCACTTTATATTGTTTTAGAGATAATTTTTATAAACATTTGTGAAAAATTTTTATACAATATTTTTATTTGAAAGGTTTGATATGCTTGTAAATAAGTGCTCTCTCAACATATAACTTTGCGCTCTCAAACGATATCGAATGAATTGTATTAGTAACGGTATCAAATGCATATATGGTATTAGGTACAATACAATTATAACGATCGCAATATTTAATTTATCATGCTACTATACTCAGATCGCGACACAGATAAAATCAAGATTATTTCGCGTCTAGTAATGTAATGAATATCTCCTATGAAATGTGATTATTTATTAAAATTGATTGAAAAGGAGATTCAAAAATATAATTAGATGTTATTTTTCTAAAAATTTGAAATTTAAATATAAAAAATTTATTCATAATTATTTTAGTTTTTTTAGTATAAATACCTTATTGTTAATGGAATAATCTTGCGATGTTCACTTTTTCGAATTGGCTGACAATGTCCTCTTCTTTATGCCGAGCGAAGGCAAGTTCACTTGGAATTAATCAAGTCCACCAGAAGTATGAATGAAGCGTACGGCATACAGATCCTCCTTTCCATGACGGTGTCGTTCGTGTTCATCACCAGTCTCCTGTACTACGCTTACTCGATTTTCTGGATGCACCTTAGCAGTGAGTTATTCCGACAGGAGATGATACCGGTCGTAGGTTGGATTCTGTTCTACTCGTCGAAGGTCCTCGTCATAAATCACATGTGCGCAATGGCGACCATTGAGGCAAGCAAAATTTTTTACACGCGCCTTTTTATTCTTTTTTTCTCGTTTGTTTTAGAATTTGTAAAAAACACAAATTCTTTTAAATATTATTGCTTTTTTAAGTACTGAAAAAAAAAGATTGAATTATTGTACAGCAATATTAATGCGTGAACTTTCGCAGGCCGCGAACACGGGTGATATAATCTGCGAGCTGTACGAGCCGTCGACCACCAAAGAATTTCGCGCGGAGGCAAGTCGAAACTCCAACGTTTTATGTTAGTGAAATAACGCGAGAAGCAGATGAAACGGCAATCAATGTCGACATGTCTTTTACAGATACGGGACTTTACTCTGCAGCTGATACAGAACCCGTTAATCTTCACGGCGTGCGGATTCTTCAATCTAGATCACACGTTCATTCACGGGGTAAGCGTTAATTGATCGTATGAATTTCGCGTAGAGCAAAAAATCGTTTTGAAGATGTAAAGTGATAAATTTATCGAGATTTATCGTATAAAATAGAGCTTACGTAAATCTCGCTCGCGAGCTGACGTGACGTGTGTTAGTTTGATCTACTTTCATTTCCATCTTAATAACACCGGCGTTCGCGAGTATTTATTCTACTTCTTGTTACTCCGTGCTTCATTTATGTTTAATCTCAGACCTCGTCTTGCAACTTTTACATCTGCAATTAAAAATTAATCACCGTTGAAAGATATGTGAAAGAATGTTTCGTACAGCGATGTTAACGAGAACACAACGTGAGATTAAAATATAAATATTTCGCGCTTCAATGAGAGCCCTTAACTCTCAACTTATTGTTAGATGTGTGGAGTCTTTAGGATTCCTACCATTAGTATTGTAATTTTGATCAATTATACTTATTTATTTGCTTGCAAATAAAATAGAATAAATAAAATTTAACACAAAAAAAATGGCAAAAAAGTGGAAGCAATTATTTATATTTCTTTTTTTATATATCTAAAGAGTCCTTATAGACTCCACATCCACTAGTGTAATGTAATATGTAATATAGTTAACGGTTAAACGATGAAGATATTATAAAAATTAGATTACTGAATTTCCTGTTTATTCTCAGGTCATTGGCTCAGTCACCACATATCTCGTGATTCTCATCCAAGTCGGAGATTTACCTACGGGAAAACCAACAAACTCTACCATAAATGGAACGAATTTGACTATGCCCGACATATTTACAACCATTGCTCCGTAAAGGCGCATTATCTCATTGTTCTGTACAGATTTAAGAAATTAAAATTTTTATGACGCGTGATCGTTTTCGAATACATATAATTTGTGTGCGTTCGCATGATGCGAAGACAGAAAAGAGAGAAGTCAATTCTTTCTTCTTATTAAATACTGAAACTTTCATGCACGGAAATAATGTTTTAGCAAATTGAAGTATTATTTACATACATAATAAAGTGTTATTCTATATTTTTTTCTATAAATGTGACGTCGATTTTTATTCCCAATCATCGTTTCAATCGCTTAAGCGGAACAGTCGCGACATAAAAGAAACGTTTTTTTACAAAGCTACACTTCTTTTGTAGTGTCTAAACGCTTATTTTATAGTCCCTAATGATTCCCTAAATTTATGTTCCCATCTTCGCGATTGTAGACGCGAAAGGGGCCGACGCCGCAAGATGTTTTAATTGTTCGATCAGTTAACGAGGATCCGATGAGGTCGGATTCTACCCGACGATTTTCCGCCAATTAGAACGGCGACGGGGATATTGTGTCAATTACACTACCCTAAGTGCACTTATCCTGGCTCGGCTACTATCCAGATGGAGGTGTTAGCCCGTGAAATTCGGTCCTGCCGTAATTCAATAGCTTCTAATACTCAGGCACAGCCTCCTATCCCCGATCAATTATACGTGCGAGTCGCAACGTGAAACTTTCTCGTGCAAGACTTCTTCTTTTCTCCTACAAATCCCTTCAACCTTAATTAAAAGGATGTTATCCTTACATAATATTTTATTTAAATAATACATATATGCTATTGTGTTATTTGTTGTTTCTTCGATCTCGCGGATCGAAGAAATATATATATATATAGTACATGAGTCTGCTGCACGCTTCCTTTGCGCTTCTTCTTCAATTTATATCTTTTTTTACCGACTACGTATACTGACAAATCGCTGAATAATCCCATTTCTGGAAGAGCAAGGATTCGAGCGATTTTTGAATCACGATGTTACTAGAAAATATTTCACTATATAAAATCACGCGTTACTTTAATACAACCGAGACGATGTTCCGTCGACGCATAATCCGCGAGGAACATGTTCGAACGTACGGTTTGGAGGCCAAGGGGGACATATAGGGCGTACGTTTACATCGAGGATAACATTAATTGGGAATTAAGGGCGCGAACGCCGGTGGCCGTCAGGAGCCACCTGCTACTACTGGTACTTCTCGTCGAGCCGAGGGGATTGATTTATTGCACCCGGGGGAAAAAAAGAGGGGTTTTGCCGACCGTTTCGGACCGATCCAACCAATGTCCTCTCCCGTTAAATAAAATTCTTAAGAGGCATTGCACGGATACATTATCAACAATATTGTTTTCTACAGCCGTCCCTTTTCCCGCAAGTAATTGGATCTTTTGTTTTAAATTATATGATCTCATTTTTTTATATATAGTTCGGCAGCCAATTCTGCTTGTTCAACATTACACAAAAGAATCATCATAAAATATATAAGAGAAATATATATCTGCATATCAGTTAACAAACCGAAAAAAAAATGTAAGCCGAAATGTGTTAGAAGTTTAAACAAATTTCTTGGGCGTGAAGATATATATTTCTATGGAATAATTTTAGTAATATCACATTAATAATTCTTATTAATGTTATAACAAATTTGTAATGCAAATAAAATAATCTAATATATAATTTTTTTTTAATTCTTAATTTAGTTATCCGGAACCGCCTGATCGTACATATTGTTTAAAAATTAATTTGAGAAGGTGAAACAAAAAGTAAAAATAATTATGCTTTAATTAAAGTTCTTTACATTTGCAATTATATTGATAAAAATCTTACCGGGTCGAAAGGAGAAGAGATGCGCGCGAAGGGCTCGGTAAGTGAAATCCGTAACGTGCCGGATCAATGGGGGGGTATTTTCGAGCGAAGCATACGGGCTGGATTAGAGATGGAAATTGTGGAAAGGCAAACACAAACAGCAGCCTGCGATCCTAATAATCCGCAAATGTCGTTTATCATCCGAAAGCGGATCCGCCCTAACTCGAGACCACTCCTACTCGAGGGTGCGCGCAGTCGCTGACTACTGTCTCTTATCCATCCTTGCGTGTGGTACGTATATGTATATGCCTTTACATTAAACTTGTCGTGTATATGTACCGACGCATTTATTTAGTTTTGTGCTGTAGCTCTGCGATATGATCATATCTGATCATATCGCACATACTGTGTATATACATACATATATCAATAAAAAAATATATTTACATATGCTAGAATCTATCATTATATATAAGGTATGCATTTATATTTACTATATACATACAAATACAGAAAATCCATATTTATAATTTCTTATTCCCATATTTCAACTTATTTTTCAATTTCTTAGCATTTATTCCGTAGGTCTTCAATCTTTCTGCATTCAAAGACATCATTGGATCATTATAATCTGGTTTGTGTTTTTTAGTATTCATGTGAGAATTATTGTTCTTGTTTTTCTTCCGACCTGCAGATTTCCCATTGGCTATCGTCTTTTCATTACTATTTTCTACTTTAATGTTATCAATGTTCATTTTTATTTGAGAACTTTCCTTCACTGCGTTATCTGTCTTCATTTTCTTAGAAATCGACACGTCGCCGTCAGCTTGTAAGTTGTTCTTTCGTTTTTTCTTTTTGCTCTTATTTACTATATTTTCCTCTTGCGCCTCTTTATTTTTTTCATCCTTCTTTCTCTCATCCTTGTTGTTACTATTCTGTACGTTATTCTCTATTGTATGTACAATTTTTTCCTTAGTATCAGTATTAGACTCCACGTTAAGAGGATTGCTGCCTTTAGCTTTCTTCCTTCGCCTACGTTTCTTATTACTGGTTTCAGTTTCCTCGGTAACAGTTTCCTCGCCTTTTCCTTCTTCTTTTTTCTCTTCGGGTTCACTAAATATACAAGATTATTATATATAGATAATCTATAGTATATATTATATACGTTCAATTCTTGTGTGATACTTACCTATATAAGCTCTTAAGAACTTTTTGCTTAAATGCTTCGTTCATCGATTTTTGTTTAAATATTTTAATTTCATTTGTTTCCACGTGTTCTGGTTTATGTTTAAGAGCTTGTCCTAAGGGGCACCATTTATTCAACTCCTTATCATCAGCCATTAAAATCTTGAAACATAAGAATGTATATATTTATTAAATTTAATTTATTAAATTTATAACAAGTATATTATTACAAATGATTTGGTTAGAGAGTGACCTTAATATTAATAATAAAATTTTAGTACAATTAACACTTACTTCTTCAACACTTAATCCATAATCGTTTGGCACTACTTTCCGATATTTAAATCTACACGGCAAGTCTCCAATCATGTCCTCGTAATCCAATGAGTAATATTGATCGAAATAATCTGCATACGAAGGAAATTGTTTTGGATCAAATTTCGGTTTCTCCTTTGCTATAAGCTCCGCGAATTTAGAGCGCTTCCTCCGTTTTCTCCTTTTCGTATTTTCAATGAGTTCGGACTGTAGATTTTGGGACTTATCGTAATCAGCGTCCATCTGTAATCAGACGACTAATGAAATTCCTATACAAAATACAGCAGCAAAATATATAATAGATAGACCGTAATAAGTACATTAAAATTTGGATCTTCACAATGAGGTTCTTCGTATTGCGCAGTTTCCATGTCAATTTTATCTGTAGTTGGATCATATGTGTCCCACTTGAGCTCAATATCCAATTCTTCATCGATCTCCGGGAATTCTGGCTTCTGCATCTCGTCTTTACCATCAGTATAATAGTCGTCATTAAAAAGCTCTTTCATCCTTCTGTCGTGTTCATTTGGATCGAAGTCGGAATCAAAATCAACATTATCAAAACGCATATCGTCATTTCCTGTAATTAATATAGATATATTAATATAGATAATACCTAGTATAATATTGAACAATTTGACATAAATTTTATACATATAAAAATTAAAGAATCATACGTTACCTGTGATTTCTTTCAACTTTTCGATCTTTTCTTCTATCTCTTTTCTCTTCAACGCCTTCAATTGCTTCAGTTCCTCTCTCTTCTGCTGTTTCTCCTGCTCTTTTCTTTCCTTAACTTCCACTCTCTTCTGCGCTCTGCGCGTATCTTTTTTCCGCATTGAGTTTTCCATCGTTCGTGGATACCTTGAAACATAAAATTTTTAAATAAAAAAATAATACGTGTAGTAATCAACATTTATTCATTGAACAAGATCTCTCGTATACCTCTTGATAAATTCTTGATCAGGTTCTTCAAATCTAAAATTGTATTTATGTTCGAATTCCTCCTGCTTACGAATAGTCTTTTCATCTTCCGACAAGTTCTCATCGCTGTCATGAATAACTTGATTGTACTCCAAGTCAGCGTCGTAAGATTCTTTATCCATATACTTATTATTTAAAATATAATCCCTCAAGAATTTCTCATTCGGATCTAAATTAGGATCCGACCAAAAGTCACGCAGTGGTTTGAGCATTTCCTTCTCCTCGGGATCTATCTCCACTTCTCGACCTATCAACCACTTCTTGTACGATTTTTCTTCCTACATAAAACAACAATGATATTACACACAATAATATATGAATACATATGTGCGAAATTATTAAAAATGTAATAATTGAAAGTACTTTGTGTTTCTCATCCTCTGTCTTTTGTTTTATCTTCAAGAGGGAATTATCCTCATCGTTATCTTCATCCTCATCTTTTAGAGCATGTTTGAAACTATCTCTTAATTCGTTTTGCTCCTCCACGTAAGTGGACATTTTAGATTTAGCTGTCTGCTTTTCATCGTCTTCATCTTCGCTGCTACTAAACCGTCCGTCTCTTTCCAATATTATCTTACGTTCGTAATCGCGCAAAGAGAGGGGCTTCTCTTTCCTTGACTTCTTCTTTCTTGTTTCTCTCACTTCGGCATTTTCTGATGTCCCAGGTTTGTCATTGAAGGAATTAACTTTTTCGTCATATGTGCTCGGGTCCCCAGATTTCAAACAGGCCAACGTTATGAGAAACTGTTTATCAAATTCTGGATTCTGAATATGAAAAAAATAATTGATTATTATTATGCATTTATTAGTGCTGTTATATGTAAAGCTAGATTTTTATTGAGAGCTAAAGATAAAATACAAAATCTAATAAAAGTTAAGAAAATATTTGTGATAACACACACAGTGAAAGCAAATATAAATTTATCAAGCAAACTATAGTAATCAACATACACTGTCTTCATCTTCTGATGAACTGCTCTCATCAGTTTCGTCCTCCGAAAATGCAGCGTTTTCTCCATATCTTGCCTTCACTGCAAAATAAATAGGAAAAAATTACAATCACACATATATAAATTCCAAAAAATCATGTGAAATAATTTAATGTAATAACATTAATCCTTGCATACAATAGATGAGATGTTGAGTTTTTTCGAGGGGTAAACCGCTAATCAAAATCAAGTATACATGTATATGTCTAGTAATGTCCGAGGTAATGCCCAATTTCTGACCGACCATAATGCCCCACGGATAACATCGTGAGAGCAATCTTATTATTTAGCGTAATTTATTTAATATTCACACTTTATTACGTGTTGTGACATAAAACAATTGTCAATTGTTTAAAAATAAAACGTAATAGTGCCCAAGACATGCCTAACAATGCCTCGAATCTGTACATCGCAATGCCCTCAGCGATTTACCCCTCGAATTTTTTCCAACTGAATTAAATATTTTGAAAGATTCTTTTTCGTATGTATATATCAATTTAATCAATCATTTCGCTTTAACATGATTTTTGGACAGAGAAATTCTTACGTCGTAAGGTGATCCGAGGTAAGAAAAGGTGTCTTGACTTATCAACAAATTCTTCGACTGTTACATTAATATGTAAGTATATGACTCAGTTTACAAGAGGTTGATCAAAAAGTTCAACAATTGAAAAAAAAATAGAAAAATTTCATTAGACATGGTACTCAATTCGGGATTACTAATAAATCTCGCGTCTGTTAAAGGCGTATATGGGGGGTTAGGTTCACTCACGTTTATGTAATTCCTCCTTTTGACGGAAGTTATCGTAAATATTGGCGTATTCCGTGTTTATCTTCAATTCCCCATCGGAGTCGGAGTTGTCGCCGTTGAATAACATAGACATTCTAACTGAGCGCACAGACGAAACGTGTAAATCATAAAACGAGACGCAAAGCACCACGAGCACTACGGCTGGCAGCCGGAAGTATGTACATGTGACCTAACCTAATATGTATCGAGCAAGCGTGCGAAGCGTGCTGTGAATGCTGTGATATTCCACGTGGTTTCGAAGTTTATTGTTGCTTTAGAGTGCATTTAGGATTTTGTCGCGTTGCCGATAATATCTAGCAAATGAGTAAGGACCTCAATCTACTTTAAATACTTAAATATTAAGATTTAATAATCGAACCTGAATGAAATATAATTTCATTCTTCGTCGCGTTGCATATCCACTAAGTTTTTTGTTTATTTGTTATTATCGAGATGTAATGTTTAATTTAATGTAATTCAATTTACTGCTTAATCGTATTTAAGCTTAAACATCACCTTATCATTAGAGACAAGTTCTTTGCTTGTTATGGAATATATATACATATTAATCGCAACTTCAAGAGAAGGAAATTAATGCGGTAACAATTACATTCTAACAGAAATATGATAATTGCAAATATATGCAAAACTAGGAAATAATAACACTAATAGTAATTACTAACTAATAATAATGATGTAAATTGATTTACTTGAATCTAATAATTATATAATAAGTCTAGGCAATTATTTCTCTTTTGATGATTATTCGTATACGTTTTCACACTTGATGTTGCAGGATTGTCGTAAGTCACGAAAATGGCTTATATCCTGAATAAGGCTACTGTTCTGTGTCGACCTGTCTTTCGCAAGAATATAATTTCTGGCCCTCTCAATAAAATCACGCTTGTGAAAAGTAATCAACAGATGACTAATAAGACGAATGCCTGGGCAGAGCAGAAATATAAACTTATGGACAATATAAGCGACGGTTACCGGCTTGTGTACAGGGAACTGTCAGCAATCAGTACAACAATTACTGTAGCATATCATGCTGGATGGTTAGGTGTCGCTGTTAGTACGATTAGCTTGGGATATTTGATCTACATGAGACCACCGGTGCAAGACACAGTAAGGGGATCTGATGAGAAATTATTAATGCCTTTAAGCGCTGTAGGGAGGATAATAGCGTTGCTTGGTAGTTTCGCTGTAGCCGCCATACTTATAGTAGGCAGCAAAACAATTCCGTACAGAATTTATTACAATGCTGCGGAGAAAGTCTACAAGGCTGTGTTTGTGAATAGAATATTGGGCAAGAAACAGATAGAGACTTTCGGCGAAGGTACCGTTGTGCCTGTATTTAGTCGTAAATATATAGGGGACATATTATTTAAGATCAACGGCCGTATTGTAATACTCGATAAAGAATGTTTCCCAGTACAATCCATACGTGATCAAATGATTTGCAAAATCAAGTAGAACTACTACATATTTATGTATTATTTATATACTGTTGCGTTCTGTATTATACACAGACATTTGTAGTGTCAAGAATGATGGGCTCATTTTGTCCATTTATAAGATTGAGATAATATTAATGTGTAAATATGTCCTTTACAAAATAATATATATATGTACAAAAGTAGAATTCGTCGTACTTTTACCTTTTAAATAGAATTCATACTGTAACAAATATTTTAATTTCTTTAAATGTTTATATAGATTCTTATAGTAAATCAATTTACTACATATATGTGCAACGTAAAAGCACTTGAAAAAGAAAATTTATACAATGTGTAATTGGATTGAAATATATAATAATATACTTGTAGAATTTATGGTTCGTATAAAATAAACGATATAGTTCGTTTTATTTAAGATATCTTAAATATAGTAATATAAAAGATATACATATATACAAAATGAATATGTTGTCAGAAGAAACACAAGACATTTAAAAATTCTGATATATCCTTATAAAAAGAGATAATACATTTATATGTACATTCATTTCTTAAATAAGACTATGTTTAATTTTTTACATTTATTTCCTAATTTAACAAGCGATCGATATCCAATTTAAAAAACGATTATTTCAGAATTTGATGTTTAAATTAGAACATTTTTTTTATTTGTGTGGATGATAGATCTCTAATTACTGTAATTTCACACATCTATTGTATTCTACATACAAACACTGATATGCATACGTAATGAAACGTAATATATAGTATTCAATAAAAAAAAGTTGTGCCTTGGCTTAAATATATACGTTTCACAAAAAATTGTTTCCCAGATTGATTCAAACTTTACAGTAAATTATGTAATATAAATTTGTATCACTTTATGTATGCATATTTTATATACAAGTTTGACATTTTCTTATTCAGTTGTTAAAGTTGTACGCAGGTGCTCTTCGAGATAATGCGACGAATGTAATATAGGATATTACCGACAATGCTAAAATACAGTATCTTTTTCCTAGTATTTTTTTTTTTCGACACGATCGCTTCTCAATCTATACACTTGGATACTTGCTCATACGGAAGTTTCTTCACAATCTTCTTGTCTTTCTCGAGTTCAACGTCTATGCTGTAGTGCTCTATATGCAGTTTCTTCACCGTTGCTCTCAGGCCCTTGTGCTTCCCCCAAAGAATCAGGACTTCTTTACCTATCGCGGGAATTACCGTCTCCAAAAATTCCTGATCCAGTCGTATAACGTGCCCGTTAACTTCTTCCGGCGTCTTTAGTTTTACTTTACCAACAAAACCGTCTGTTCCGACTGACTGAACGACGCCCTTGGCCTTGTAATATTTGTCACCCAGACTCTTTGTGGTCACCTTGACCATTATGCCTTCCCTGAGCCAGCCTTCAGCCGCAGGAGAATCATCGTTACTTTTTAACTTCTTGACAGATCCCCTCTCGGTGTCATCATTGGGTCTTTTGAGTTTCTCGTCCTTTCCACCGAGCGATTTGCTCGAAGTCGATTTGCTCTGGTCATCTTCACTTTTTACCCTCTCCTGCTTTATCTGTGGTACAGGGAGCAACTTCGGTTTTGGTTTTAGCTTTATATCAAGGACCAAAGGTGTGTCATTCTCGGGACGCGTCAATGGTGTCTTAGATGTCTCGCCCTCCTCTTCCTTTGTCTCCTGTTTCGCCCTTTCTATTTGCTTGTCAATAAAGTCCATCAGTCGTTCCTCGTCGTCCTTGTCCATCTTTTCTTTCTTCGCCTTTTTCTCCTGTGCCGCAAGTGTCTCGGGATCCCTATCGATGTACGTTATGAACCAGCCTGAAAATGCAACACATATAGCCTGTCAAATCTACAATTTTACCGACAGAGACAAATATTTAATTGTCAATAATAAATTACGATAATGTACAAACCTTTTTCAGTCTCGTCGACAACGCACTGTCCACTGCGTCCGAGCCATTTTACAAACGCTGTCAAAGTGAGCCACTGAGTCGCGTTCATGTGTATATGTCCTCTGTCGGCGATGTACTCCTGATACACTCGATTCGCCGGTACTCGTCTGGTGCCGAATTGCCTCTTCAGTAGATTCAGGTATCCCTGCGAAAATTCCCGTGAGAATTGATCCATGTAGCGATGCGCGTTTTCAGCGAACAGCAACAGCTGCCGATGGTGCGACTCCGACATCGTGTGACACTTGAATCCATTCTCGTCCCGACACTGCTTCTGACACATCTGGCAGTACCATCTCAACTTCTGCAATCCCTTCGCCTTGATTTTGTTAGCAATGAACTTTGGCGTGCCTGCTTCGTGCTTCCCCATTTTATTTATCCTACTCTCAGCTCAGATTGAAATCTGCAACAGATTTACAAGTTGTTATTAATTATTTATTCTTAAAAATCGAATTCAATCATAAATTTAAAAAAATGTATGATTTGTAAAAAGTTATAAACATCGTTTGTAGGTTAGAAGTAAAAACAATGTCGGTGAAAAATTCGGCATTTATCATTTTTTTATCTTGACATGCCATACTTACAAGCTGTCTTCGAAAACTGCCTGAAACGTCTCCGAAATTCTTAATTAAACATTCTTAATCCAGCATGAGAGTTTCTCTCAGATTGTCACCTATATTGGAGAGTATTCCAACCTAACAGATTAGGGCGCATCCACAGACTATTCTATTTACTAAAGGTGCCTTCCATTTAGCGACACAGGCATCATTTTTGCAGCACTGAATTTTGGAACACTGCCTTTGTTGTCATTGTTGTCATTGAATATTAAAAAAAAGACAGAATGATGCTTGCGCAGCTTGTTTATTCTAGGCTTAAAACCTAAATCTACAATAGCCAATAAGCCACAAAAATTGACTAATCGTAATCGAATACGGGGAAAAATAATCGATTACAATGGGTTTATTTTTTACGACTGTTGTAGAGTGTACTTAAGGATATGCAGGCTGCGCTGCGTATTTCACGCTTTTGACACAGCGCTCACGCCGCTCACAGAGTCATTTTATCCTTGTTGTTCGTCGAATGTCGAGCAAGGATAAATCATGATCGCAGGAGCACAGTAGGGACGATCCTTCGTTTTATATTCGGCTGCGCAGATTTGCTCGCGGATCAATAATCGGCCATGGTTTTGGTCGAAACCATTTCCGTTCCGATCAAAGTAGAGAATCCATTCAATCTATAGATCCATAGTGGCTCCCTTGTTGTGATTACAGCAGTAGAGAGACATAACCAAACTCAGTAAAAGTTAAGCTAGTGGCACACAGAAAAACGTAAGCAGTAAGCAAAACAATATTTTTTATTTGCTACTGGTTACGTTATTTATTGTCCTATGTTCTCGACTGTAATTAGCTGTTTCGCTTACTGCTCAATTACGTCTTACTGTTTACGTTTTTCTATGTGCCACTATAGCTGTACCGTCACATACTAGTCATATAATCTCAAGCAGAGGTCGAAAAGCTTTACTTTAAAAAATGAGTAAAAAACCAAAATATATACGTCAATGGTGTGTTGTCGACAACTGTGAGAGCGATACAGCTAGTGGTATAGCATTTTTTCGCTTTCCAAGAGATAAACAAAGGTATGTAATATTACTTCCATTACTTATTTAATAATCTTAGAAAGATAAGAACAAATATACAAATAAAAAATGACCTATGTTCTTATTTATATTATTGCAGTACATATAGTGAATATAAATTCTAATGAATTAGAATATTGTAATTGTATTGTAGTTTTTTAAGTGCATATATTGTATTAAGTAAAACGGTTTGAAGTTTGAAGTATAAACATAATTGTCTATGTATTTCAGAGCTGTAATTTGGGCGAGAGCAGCCATGCGGTATGATTTAATAGCGAAGATTGACAAATTATATGCCTCTTATCGCGTATGTGCTGCTCATTTTGAGGAAAAACATTTTCGAAATTATTACAAAAATAGACTAAAGCCAGACGCAATTCCAACTGTATTCCCACCCTTGGTTTGGACCGAAGAAGACATAGACATTATAAAACAAGACACTACAAAATTCATTGAGGTTCTACTCTCTGAAGAAGACAAAGGCAGTATGAAACTATTTCTGAAATTATTTTACTTTGTTATATAAGCATGATAAGAAATATTTTTCTGATGTATTTATATATTAATTTTTAGATTTAAATAGTACATTCATTCTAGTCGATAAAACGAAAACTAAAATGGACCAAGAAACACAAACAGACAATGTACATCAAATTCTTTAAATTAATAAATGTCGCTTATTTAACTTATAAAATACAGGAAGACTTTTTTAAAGAAACAGAAACAAATATTTTATTATTTACAGATAAATCTATAATTATAGATAATATGTTGAATATTTGTTTCTTAAAACAATTATTTTCGTTTTTAATTTTTTTCTACGACTTATATAATTATTGTTCTAAAATGAAATATTTTATTCTAAATTTTAAATAATATAATATAATAATAATATTTATTTTACTATAATTGTACATATATTGTATATATTGTGTATATATTATATATATTTTACTATAATTGTTGGTCTATATAATTATAAAATATAATTTATTTACCTCTCTTTTACCTGTATCCTGTTTACCTATATCTATAATCATTTTATTATAATTTGTAAAAATTAAAAAAAATTTACAATAAGCAGTGATTTCTAATGCTATAATATTATTTGACCACTGAAAATATAAACAGCGGAGCCTGAAAGTTTACAAAAAAATCAAGATGCCGACACTGCTTGTCCCTACTGTACATACACATATATCCTTATATGATTTCGCGCCAAATAGTGCTCCTGATAAGGACTGTCATTTCTTATGTTCCCATACACATATATACACGACTGAAGTATATAGTGTTATGATCACCGATGGTAACGCGAAAGGAAATCGGAAATCGTAGATGTATTACTCGTCGGACAGTTATCCGTGGCTACATAGCTCAATGCGTAAGTTTTATGCATATAGAAAAGCGCCAATAAACGCATTTCCTTTAAAATGCAGACACGTTCACTTTCAGATTTCTTTCTGGCAGGAGTATATCTGGAGAAATCAGTACTCTTTTTATAGCATGTTTATTGTTGCAATGTTACCGACAATTAGTCATATAAATTTCTGATTTTCTTTAGACATAGCAAACTTAATTGATAATTGTAAAATTTTATTCAGCTGAAAGATAGAAATATATATATGATGTATACACATATTACAATCAAAAATCAATTTTAATCTTGTCAATGCAGTTTTTTTCTTTATAGGATTTCCCTCCGGGGAAGCAAAAAAAATTAATGGACAACATCACACGGTGTTCCCAAGCGGTCACCCATCCAAGTACTAACCGTGCTCAACGTTGCTTGACTTCAGTGATCGGACGAGAACTGGTTTTTTCAACGTGATATGGAAGTTGTCCGATTACTCCAAGTATTTGGAAACAGTTTTGTTCTTTGTGATACACATTATTATATATATATTAATAGCATATAATAATATAATTAGTAGAGCCTGGATCATATAATGTTATATGTGTATTGTATTTATTCTGTGTGATATATACATATATATACATATATAATATATGTGTATCACAAACATCAAACCGTTTCCAAATAATTGGAGTAATCGGACAACTTCCACATCACGTTGATCGGAAGAGCACACGTCTGAACT
>NW_012026807.1:726465-751101 GCF_000956235.1 Wasmannia auropunctata
CACACCCTACTTGTATGATACAGACTTTATATTATATATACTCAAGACATGCACAAGAGTTCGTAGCGGCGAGAGTGCAGGTACCGTACCGCTCAAACAAAAATTTAGGAAATAAGAAATGTTATTTTTATAGTTTGTTTGTAACGTTTTGTAATAATACTGTAAACATGCCTCATAAATAAACATTTAAAAAAAAAAAAAACCAGTTCTCGTCCGATCACTGAAGTCAAGCAACGTTGAGCACGGTTAGTACTTGGATGGGTGACCGCTTGGGAACACCGTGTGATGTTGTCCCTCAATTTTTTTTGCTTCCCAGAAAGAAATTCTATAAAAAAAAACACAAAGATTTTTTTATTATTTGAAGTAACTTATGGAGATAAAAAGATAGTTTGCTAAAACTAACAACATACATTGATTCGAATGATGGGAAAACTATATACAAAACTACAAGTCATTAACAATAAGTCCAACTCAACATAAATAGAATTGCAAAAAGTTTGAATGATATAGTTGCCTCTTTAAATTTTTAATCTTAAACTTTTGGAGTAATAAATGATATCCATAAAATGTGATACGTAAATAAAATACGTAATGTGTAATTATCGTATTCTTTAATAATTATTTGATATAGCGGTTAAAGAATATTATTAACGATTATGATAATTATTATTACCATAAATATAATATTTTTATACAATAAATTTAATTAATTCTTGTTGGAGATCAAATACCTTTCCACGTAAATCTGCGCGCAGTGATATCGATTGTTTAATCTCGTGTCTGAAGATGCAGTGCGTGTAGGAGTTACCCGACAAGTGGCGCTATCCGCGGGATGCTGCGGAGTCTCGTGTGCGTGAACGGAGCAATGGCGTAGGCGGTGATCCGTGTGATAAATTAATTTTTATTACTTCGTGGGTGGCGGCTCTTACTATTGGTCGCTGATCAGGTACCTCCTACTCCCCGCAACGGAGCCTTCTCCGGCATTATTCTACGCGACGGCGATAGAAAACGGCGCACGATTTGTCTCGTCTTAAGGCAAAGTAGGATAAACGAGGAAATCGATTACACCGAGAAGATCGGGATTTGCGATGCGACTGACAGACAATGGAACGGATATTCATGCATCTCGCGGATAACTTCTCCCGATTCTTCCGCAAATCGGAAAGAAAATTCGTACAAATCGTTTTGTACGAATTTCACGATCGTTTAGTACGAAATCGAACATGCTCTGATATAGAAGTGGAATAAATATGTATATAGCATATTATTAAAAATTGAATAACAAACGAAATGGACTATTATTATGAAAAGTCGCGACAGTGTCTTTTCGACGATAGGAATTATGTTGTATATTGACGGTCCAATTTTTATTATTTTAAAAGAAAACGCGTTCGTTTCTAGCAAAGGATGTTTCTGTGAGCGAGCAACTCGTCTTATGCGCATATTGAAATCACTGACCAGGCATTGAAATCACCGAAGGGCGGAGGTAAGGCGCGTCTCGTTTCTTATTTCATCTCGTAGCAAATCCAGAGAATTCGAATTTTTTAATAATACAATATAAATATAAATATAAATATTCTGATTGATAAACTGTTACCATAATACATTATATGGAATATACAATGGACATTCATCGATTTAAATGCTCATGTTATGCTCTTGCATTTTTAAAATATAGTGCAAGCGACCATTTCATTCTCAATTATCAAACACTCATTTCCTTCTATTAATATGTAATTATTGTATATTAGATAATGCGCAGATTAAATATTCTATCGAATTATTTCACAATAATTCTGTTAGTAAGCGAGCTTGCAGTTTTCGTAATAGATTTTAATTATTGTTTTGAGCTATAACGAGATACGTAATCGCACTTATGTTTTTAGAAATCTGTATAATTTTTAAAATAGAAGATCAAACTCATTACAACAATAAGTATAAATCTCATAATTTTTGCGATAATTGTAACACGAACAGATTCAAAATAGCCGGTGCGATCGTGATTTGATCTTATCCAAACAGCCGCACCTGTAGTTGCCGGCTGGTAGCGCGAAAAAAAAATACACAGGTAATAAAGTATCCCGATATATCAGCTAGTAGTGCTTTTCTCCATTACGTTTACGAGATGGCTGACCGCTATAGTTATACGAATCTATTAAATATTGCATCGAACGATGTTTTATTGTATCAATGTTTACTGTATGCGTAATTTCCGAATCTAAATCTTGTTCCGATTCGGCTTGATCCGAGAGAGACTGTATTTTGTTCAATTATTTCGAGAAAGTACAAAACGTAAAAAACTGGAGTTTTTCGAATTCGTAACATTCCTAAAGGACGAGAATGAATATGATCAGCGTTAGATTAATGAAAATTCTTGATACTAAAAGAAAAAGATAGGATAAGTTTTTTATAGTAAAATTGATTTTGTATCATAATAAATATAAAACAGATTATAGTATTATCAGTTTCGTTTAAAAAAATATATCAATTTAGTGATATTAAAATGCAAATATTACAAATCTCTCGATTTACTTCGTTTTCGATGATCGGTGCCAATTACTCGACTATCTTGAGATTACGTTCCGACTGATTATTTCCCAGGGAGAAATAATCAGTCTATAGACATCGAATCGACGTCTATAGACTGATTACTTCTTTCTGGAGTTATCAGTGATATAATATAATAGCAAGTACTCTAATTTTCAATTTGTTATCGATTCTTCTTTCTTTTTTTCTCGTTCACGATAATGATAAATCAATTACGCTCTTTCCGCGAATGCGAATTCAAACCCACAGATAATTCTGGTGATTTTCCGAAAGAATCGCGGCATTGTAGAGCGAAACGGAATTCTGTGCCGCGGATATCTGCATAAAATACCGCTGGATGAGAAGGAGGGCTGTTGTATGGGGTCGGGAGAGAGGGATCGCGCATACGTGTGTCGTCTCTTCGGTCGCGAGAGAATCGCGGCTGCTCGCGAGAGAAGCAGGTTGTAACTGGACGGCGGGGAAGAGAGACGAATGCAAGGCGGATAGACGGCGAGGGACAAAGTACGAAACGAAACAGCTGGAATGACGGAGAGGAACGAGCGCGCGAACGAGCGAGAGGGAGGCAGCTGGACCGTGTTACCTCCAACGCGGCGCGGCGCGGCGCGGAGACGGATGCTGCGGCGGCGAGGCGGATCGAGAGGGAGAAGGAGAAAGAGATGTGGGAAGGGGAGGAAGATCGGAAGAGATGGACAGATGGAAGGAGCGAGAGCGTGACAGTGGGAAGGACGGCGGCGCGAGCGAGATCGGCCGGCGCGGAGCGAGGAAGACGGCGGGAGCGTATAGTCGCGAGAAGGCTGCGGTAGTCTTTCTCGGCTGGCTAGGTGAGATAAGGACAAGGCGGACAAACGGACTGACGAAGGTGCCTAAGGTAGGGATACTCAGTCTCGCGGCCACGTGCTACACGAGCGCACGCCCCGAGCCGGCCGGCGGTCCAGCCAGCCAGCCAGCCTCCGACGTCGACCTCTTCCTCTTCGTCCTCGTATCAATCCGCGCTTCCTCCCGTCCGTTTGGTCCATCCGTCCGTCCGTCTGTCCGTCCGTCCGTCCGTCCGTCCGTTTCTTTCCGTCAGACGTTGAAATCGTCGAAAAGTAAAGTCGCGCAACGTAGTTCCGAGCGCGATCGAGCACGCGATCGGTGTGATACTCCAGCATGCTCCGCGAGGAGCAACACGCGCGCGAGTGATCCCGGCGAGATATATTGGAAGGACACTCGTCGTCAGCTGTGATCCGCGCGGAGAGCGATATCCTCGTATTGTGATTCTTTCCGACGGATGATCACGTTTTTCCCTCGCCCGGAGGATACTTTCGAGTGTGTATCGTATATAATTATTCGGCCTGGTGTAACCGCGACGAGGACGATCGCGTACTGCTTGACAACACACACAGTGCGTGGATGAAGAACGTGCGTCGATGTGTGTTTTCTGTGCTGGATAAGGGCGAGCGGCGATGACGCGTGCTGTCACGACGGACTGATACGCGTTCATAGATGCGACGGTGTGCGAAATATTGGAAAAGGGTTTGATACGGAAGTGTATCTCTCGAGAGGAAGAGGAATTAAACGGAAGCGTTTCGGTGGATGATATTGCATAGGTATGTATGCCGATATATATACAGCAATATATTAAAGTGTCGAAATCATAGATGGATCTATAAACTTCTGTTTTGCTTTTCGAAAAGAAATGAATGAGGATCTAAATTATCGAGTGAATTACATTAGATTGTCTCATTTAAATGCCCGACACAATCAAGTATAACATTTGACACAATCGCGCGAGAAGATTTCAGGTGTCGTGCGAGGTTAAAATTTATTTTGGCTCGATTATTTATAACATAAATTTTTGATGAACATCATGTATCCTATATTTTTCTTATATTTATTAAGCACAATCGTGAATGTTACATTTTCGTGGCAAGTTTGTCAGCTCAGTGATAGCGCGAGCATTTATTTCACAGTCTCGATAAATAACGTAACAATCTCTATGATACGAATGTGATCTTCTATTCACATCTATTATCTCGATCCTTAATTAATCCCTTGCATTGAAATTCTACATAATAACGGTCAAATCTTATAAATCTTATAAAAACAATATTTCATTTTGGCATCCAAGATTCACAGATTTCAAAGTGACAGTTTATGCAGAAGATTCCTCTTAATCAAGGATTTAAAGGATTTAGACCTACACGGAGAGAATTTTCTTTTAAAATTAACCCTGAAAATCATGTTAATCGTGAGGCAACATCATATTTTGACAAATTTTATATGGTTTTCTCTGTTTTTTTTTTTACTATACACTACAATAAATTTGTTGTAGTATATATTTAAAAAAAAGTGAAAATCACATAAAATTCGTCGAAATGCTATGTTGTCCCACGATTAACATAATTTTCAAGGTAAATTTTAAAATAAAATTCTCTGCGTGTACGATATTATAATGCATATTGTACTTATTGTTAACCGTAAGTTCGCGTATGGAAATCTATGGATCGATCTCACAATCAGTGTCTGCGGTTAATAACGAACGTCATCGCGAGTAATTCGGCAAATCAAGAATCGGTGCCGTTATATGAAAAATTAATTCCAATCTCGCGGTTACAATTAATTTGTCACGACTTAAGGAGAAAGAAAGGGAGGGGATGTGCAACAATTTCAACTGTCTGCAGTCAGTACTGTGATATCCGTGTGACGTGCCGCTCACAACCGGTTCATTAAAGTTGCAGTCCGCTCGTCACTCATTGGCTGCCACAGCTTGGCAGCGATCGAGATGTTCGTTCGACGAAAAGGAGAAACAGTAAAAAAAAGGAAAAAAAAATATGACGAGGAATGACGCGTGTATATATATGTATATATATATATAAAATATATATACTGGTGATGCCTTTGACGCGCGAGTGTGTTTCACCTTTCAATCATTATTATTACGAAGACGAGCAGAGGCAAGAACCGATCGCGGTCACCGCGCGCCTCTGTCAGATGGAGAAAAAAATACGGATAATCGAATTATTAATAGCGGGATAGGAGTGGTTGGTGTCTTTCGTATAAGGAGAGAAGAATCGACAAATTGACGACGGAATCGTCACGGGAAACCGTTAGAAACGTTATTGTGAAACAAATTTGCGTGTCTCGATAGATGTCTCAAGGGATCGGCGTGCGAGCGTGTTAATATATTAAATGCCACGGGCAAGCCAAATAGCGAAATATTTGAGAGTATGGAAAATATAAAATATTCGAACGTTCTCTAATATCGTACTGAATGTTGTGTGCCGATAATATAATTAAAATTAATTTGAGACTATTTGGTTTTTCGATCGGGCGCACTTTGACCTGCGACAGAACGCGGCTTTAATGCGGAGCGCCGAAACATTGTTCCATACACGTCAAATGTCAAATCTCGTCGATCGATCGCCACTCTTCGTCGCGGCGAGGAGATCGCGGCCATGACGATTTAACATCTCCGTGACGACGCGCGGCGCCATTATCTCTCACGGTCGCTAATTATGTTTTAATACCCTAATTATTTCACAGATTAAGCTCACAATCGATATTACGATCCGCGCGGCTCGCAATAAAACTATCCGTGCCGATCGTTCACGCAACCATTTATTAGCGAACGGGCGGGAGGCGGCGCGCGGGCGCGCGCTTACGTTCGTTTCGCACGAAGAGAAACGATTCTCCTTCCCCCGATTCTTCAAGGACCGCGGATGGTGTGTCGCGATACGCGTAAATACCGAGACGTGGAATCGCCCGATGACAGCTAAAACATATCGCGCGATGACGGTAATAGTCCCGAGTCGCGCGAAACGCGCGAGAACGGGCGTCCTTCGGCGTCGTCGGCTAATGAAATACACGCTCGTGGACGCGGCTCAAAAACGCAAATAGGAAAAACCCCCCGATGGCACCCGATGGCCAGTCGCCACCGTCATCGCTGTCATCGTCGCCGTAACTCTCGCGAACGATCGTGTTTATCGCCGCGTTACAATTGCGCTATACCGCGCCGGCTCGCCGCGCGCGCGTTAATCCGTGAAAACAAGGATTTATCGGAGCCGGAGCGCGCGGCGAGGTGACGATGTATTCAGCGGAACCGGTCTTCCGCGGGCATGTACGGCTGTTAATTAATTTGTCATTAGTCAGCGAGGAAAGATGAGAGGCGCGCAATAAAATTTATCGATGGCCGCGGCCGCGGCGTGCCTCCTCTTTGTCACGGAGGCGGCCCCGCGATTATGCCGATTTCAATAATACACGCGCGGGGGAGCAATGCCGCTCGCTCGGTCCGATCGCTCGCGAAGGCGATCGTTTAGTCGTGTGTCGCGACAATTTCTTTAATTAAAGTATACGCCGTGCCATTTCTACGGTAATTGTTCTTATAGAGATCACGCGAGTATAATATTATGTTATACTTTACTGATGATATATGTCAATAATAATTCCTTAAGATATACGGATGTTATTGATTACATCTCTTGCAAGCAAGCTATTCTGTGATATTTCCAAATATATCAAACAGAGCCATAAAAAGCTTGCTGTGAGCCAGTACTAAAGGCAAAAATAAAGAATCACATTGCAGGTCACACTAAGATTTCAAATGGCTTCGAATTGTTGCGAATCGACAGTTAAAGAATTTTGTTCGAGTGGAGCTTCAGTTGTGGATGCTCATTCGTTAACGTTCGCGTTACTGTTCTGGATTAAATACACCAATTATCCTTGATATATGCCATCGCAATCCCGCAACGCGTTACAGTTCAAACTTAATAAAGTCGCGGCACTGTGAGTTCGTATAGCACTTAAACGCAATTGAATAACGTGCTTCAATTATAATCCATGAGTACCAGAAAATCTCGGTGTATAATCTTTACTGCTATAGATTCCCGCATATACATAACGCGAATCGTGTTGCAAGTATATATGCCAATATTACTCCGTGATCGTGTAGATTAGCTCAATCGGCGGCGGCGCCAATTACCGCGTTCTTAATCGTGGCTTTGTTGATCGACCAGGGAAATCTCGGGGTGTCCTCAATTAACATTTACTTTCAAATCGCGTCTCTGTGGAACTGGATTAATTCCCCGGGCTATACCGATCGTAATATCCCCGCGAGCGCGCGTTGCGATCATTCCTCAAGAGAACCCGAGCATATTTACTTTCCGAATTAATTCCGTGTAACAAATACATTTACAGTTTCCACGATATATTTACGACATTTGTACACCCCCCGGTCCATCCTGGGCTGTACGACGCCCTGAGTCTCTCTCTCTCATCGACGAAATTGAAATTAAACGTCGGCAATCAAGAAGCACGGTTTACACGCGCCGTTTCGAGTTCCCACGTGGTTTTGCGCGGGTCGCAAAATTGATACGTGGCAGCCTCCGTAATTAGCTCTTGTATTTATGCGTCCCTCGCAGGGCGGTCCGCGTTAACATTGGTAATGGCGTTACGCTGTTGTAAACACGACATGTTATCTCGTGCGCAAGATACCCCGAACCCCGGGGAGGACGTTCGCCCGATCGCGATTTCGGCGGGCCGCGTTCTCTCGTTTCTGCGACCCGGGGCCGCTCGTATTCTGGAATAATTATTGTACATCGCGCTGATATACCGCCGCCTCGCGCGCTCGTTCGCCATAAAAATGCCGCTTTGATAGTGGGAGATATTCGTTAGCGTACACATTTCGGGTGTTCCGTTGCTGGGAGGCCGCGCGGGCTGGGACGCAAATATCTTGTCTCGTATTATTACAGTGTATTATACAGCGTATTAAACAGCGAATGAATCGCCGAATTCGAATGAGATGGAACGATCTTGAACATGCATAGTACGCGATGGGACGATAGAAAAAAATATTTGAAAAACTTGATCGACTAATTAGTTGTTATTATTAACAAGCGACACTGAACGTCATATCGAGAGCTTGTTCTCGAGATAATTATTTGTTTGTCTTTCTTTTCTTTCTTATCAGGCCGGAAATCACGCGGCGCGTGAACGTTTCAGGCACGGCGAGGAACGCGAGAAGCGCGCAAAATGGTGGCTCGCTACGTCAAGCGGAGAGAGGTCAGGTCGGGTCACAGGCCAGGACGGCTGACACCGAGGGATTAAAACGTGTCGAATGGATGTGGGCGATCTGTCGGGCCCGGCAGGATTGGTAGGGAGCGGATCCATCTCGATTACGACGGGTGTTGGTGGTATTATCGCCAACGCGACATCCGCCACCCCAGGGTGGTGGGCGCCTACGTCGACGATCACATCGGCAGCGGCCAACACCGACGTGGTGAGTCTTTTTTTTGCCTCTTTTGTTCTTTCGATCGTTTCGAGCTACCGTAGAAATCCGTCCTATAATATACGAATATAGCATTTTTTTCCGAAGACAGATGGTTATGTCTATACGTTTTCGTAAGGTTACTACTTAAAGCCCATATCAGACTACGCATTCGAGATTGAAAATTAAATTGTAAACTAAAATTCAATTAAAATGAAACGAATTAAAATTAAAATTATCTGATTAGTTAAATTTTGCTTTTCAACTCGCAATTCTCAATTTCCAATTTATAATTTTGATATACTGGCTTAATATTAACGCGAGCATTTATTTGATTTTATATGATTGATGATGATATGATTTTTATACGATGTATTCAGTTATAATAGAGAATGACGAAAAAAGACTTAGACATTTGTAAATAATAAATATTTGCATTAATGCCGTAGGCTTAATCGCGTCGGACGAGAGAGAGAAAGAGAGAGATATCCGCGTGTCACGTGGCATACTGTAAATTATGGCCTTTCTTATTATTCAAATATGGTATTTCTGTGGCATTTTGTGCGCTTAATTACGAGTTTCTCGATTCAATTAAATTATAGTGCCTCTCGCGCGATCTGATCGGATTGGAAATACGTATAGGAATCGCGCGAGTTCACGCTCGTCATCGGCGCTCGCACGGCGCACGTTGATTGGTATTTACACGAGCCGGATTAGTCTAAATCGCTAACCGAGGCTCGAAATAACGGAATCGAGAGAAACGATGGGAACGCCGAAAGAGAGGGGAACGTGTCGCTCGCTGTCGGCGATGTAAAAAGGCCATCAACATCGTATCGGCGTGTTCGCCTCTTCATTCACCGTCGCTCGTGGCGGCACTTAATGAGATGATTCTCATGTGGAACGTGGGTGGGCGCGCGGAAAGGATTCAGACGGATGCAGACCGTTTTGTAGCGATGTAGATTATCCGCAAAATATGAGAAGAAGCGGCACGGGCCGGAGGGCGGGAGGAGAGCGCGTTATTTAGTTCCCCGGTCGATGTGTGGCGGTCTGTGGCCGCGGGGATTAGAATCGAGGTGACACAGCCGCGTCATCTGTTGGACGTTTAACCTTTTTTGCCTCCTACCTCGGCCTGCACGTCGCTGCTCCTCGCCGTCATTTCCGCGAGAAGTCATCAGCCTGTACCGCGCATACGTTCGCAGGTTAATGAGATCGAAAGTCGTTTTAGAATACCTGCGCGCGCCGTTGCCAGCCTGTAGGTTTCAGCGTTCGCGACGATCGGCAGAAATCCCCGGTCATCCGGGGATATTTGCAGATGCCCCATCGGTCGATCTTTTTCCGTAAAATACGCAGAGAAAAAGAGGGAAACGTTCGCATTTCCGCGCGACGTATCACGTGGCATATCGCAGCTTTACTGGCGTCAGTATTTTACGATAATACGTCAGAATTATTATGTCGAAATACCTCCTCCGCCTCCTCCACCTCTCGATTTGGATCGTGTGAAAATCTCACCGCGAGTGCTCGCTCTCTATATATACATATATATAATCATTTTGTAATCATCGATTCCGTGTGAAACGCGGTAACCTAGCGATGCCTAAAACCGGATCGATCCATGTCAATTTGCTCGCATATCGATTCCGTGAATCGTCATTATACTCTGCGTTATACACATACGCGTCTCGAAACGGAGTCCGCGGAAGCGCCGTTACGCGGTAAATGTTCGCCATCCGTGCAAGTCGCGCAGCAAACCGAAATATTAATGAATCATAAAATTCACTTGCGAAAGTCGTAAATGACCGTCGAGCGACCGTCGTCCCATCTGGCCCGCGCGACGCCCGCGACAGGCGAGGAGGAATTCGAGCGCGCGAGCGCGCGCGGATCTCACACACCGAGCGCGTCTTGACAATCCCGGTCCCCGCACAATTACCGCCCGTAACGCGAGCGATCAATTTCTCGTCGCCGTTCTACGACGAGAACGGCGGGCCGTTACTTCAGCACGTACTTTTCGTGTGGGAATCGGATCCGCGCGATTCCTCTTCCCTCCGCGCCTCCCCCCTCGCCCCGGACGAGCCGCGCGTTCGAGGCAGCGAGGGAGCTGTGCGGTCTAGTAATGACTGGCTAACTAGGTTTTAATAGGAAGGCGATTTCTCGCAGCGAGAAAATAGACCCCTCGTTCGCGCGCTCCTCGCCGATTCTCGATCCGCGAACGAGGCAAGAAAGAGTCCTTCTTCTCTCCCGCGCGACGTCGAGGATCCTCCACGCGGAGCAGATGCGCGCTCGCGTTGATTGCCGACTACAATGCGCGCGCGGATCGCGCCGTGATCGCGCTGTTCGACAACAGATTGTAGTCGGGGATATTAACGCGAGATCGAATCCGGGGATCAGTATTCCTTCATCTGATATCTCAGATTACAATCTGTGACAAAGGCTACAGAAAGGAATTTTTTTATAAACGAATTGTCTCTTATTTTTAATGTAAAATGACGCAAAAAATAAAGAGGAACTGTCATGGTTAAAAATGACGTATAGCGAGGAAATATATATATATATATATATATAATTTTCTGATCTTAAGTTTGTGATAAAAATAATGAAATTGATCTAACGATTTGAAAATCATACATAGATTCCTCTCTGTAACTCGTTTTATGTTTAAATTAGACAGACGGTACCTAACGAGCGGTTTACGCATTAGTTTACGATGGAAATTAATAGAACATATGTAATCTTATTCATTGTCAGACAAGAACTTAACTCAATTTTGTAACTGTTTAAACGTGTATTGAAGAAAATATTAATAATTAATTGATACTTTACGCATGCAGGTAAGCTAATGAAAATATCACTTTTGAGAGTAATTAATTATATATTCACGCATTAAGAGAAAATACATTAAAAATAGGTATACTGGAAAAAGTACATTTAATATTTTTTGATATTAAAAATCGAGATTAAAAAAGATCATATACATACTTGCTTCTTTTCGATTTCGCAATGATGCTTTGTATAGGAATGTAGGAGGTTCCGGTTATATCCTATCACAGTACTGTTCGTTGTTCCGATCTTGCGTTTCGAGAGCGTGCATTAGATCGAGAAACCCTTCCGTGATTGGCAGATATTGTACGGGGATGAGGCGCGCGTTCGTCGGGCATATTCTGTACGTCCTCAGGTCCCGAGCGTAACCACATGTCGCATCTTTTTGTTGCAGATGAATCAGCTCTGCAGGGTTTGCGGAGAGCCAGCCGCGGGTTTTCACTTTGGGGCCTTCACGTGCGAAGGCTGCAAGGTCAGTATCTTCGCGCGTCGCCATTCTTCCACGGCTATTCATCCATATCGTTATTCTCTGGTAACAAAACAAAAAAAAAATTAAGAAAAAAAATGAAAGAGAAAGAGAGAGAGAAAGAAAGAGAGAGGGGGATAACGACTCGCGATCGTTACGTTTCTCGCGACGCGAGACGTTTACGCTGGAAATTACGTAAATCGCGTAGAATCGCGCGGGAACAAAGAGCAATAGTGTCGGAGATATGATTTTCTTTTTATACGTAAGTCGGGCTCTCGCGTTTGCGGCGGTACAAGAAAATGTCCTGGTAAAATTAATCGCCAATAATTCAATGTCAAACTAACAATTGTTATACGTTATTAATCGGAACGGATCTGCGTGCCGTCGTTCAAAACTGTATCTCGCGGGTACGCGCGTTCTTAGTCAAAACTCGTGATCTTTCGCGATTGTTGAGAATTTAGCTTTACTAACAGGTAGCTAAAGATTTATTTAACGCGCGCGTTTCTCCTGGTCTCTAATAAAGCGAAAGCGCAAATCTTTAATCGATCGCGAACTGACCAACGCGCGTCTATTTCGCTTTCTGTTGCACAGTCCTTCTTCGGGCGCACCTACAACAATCTGGGTAGCATATCCGAGTGCAAGAACGGCGGCGTCTGCGTGATCAACAAGAAGAATCGCACCGCATGCAAGGCATGTCGCTTGCGGAAGTGCCTGATGGTGGGCATGTCCAAGTCCGGCTCGCGTTACGGCCGGCGCTCCAATTGGTTCAAGATACACTGCCTGCTGCAGGAGCAGTCCCAGCAGGCGCAAAATCGCCTGATCAAGGATCCGAAGTCCGCGTACGAGAAGGCGTTCGGCTCGTTAGACGCCGCGAATAACAATAATAACAACAACACCGAGAACGCAAGTAACACTAGCGCCAGCAGCATCGTCGGCACCATCACCACGGCGACCACCACGGCGAACAGTTACCATCATCACCTGCACCACCATCACCATCCGGACCGGTTGCCCAAGAGGGAGGACGGTGCGCTCAGGCCACCGGATATCCCGGTGCAGCTAAGGTCACCCGACATCCCGCCGAGAACCAGCCAGGAGGCGATTCTGAGGCCTGCCGATCTGCCGAGGGCGCCCCACGAGATGCTCAGGCCCGAGGTCTCGAGGTTCCCCATGTGGCGGGGCCCGCCGTTGTTTCATCCGGCGCTCACGCACATGCAGCTCCTGAACACGCCATTCTTTCCGTTTCAGCAACGCTTTATCGTACCTTACGTGAATCAAGTGGGTCCGCCGCAGATGGCGACCAGCCTGTCGAGCTCGTCCAGCGAGAGCGTTAGTCCGCGATCGACTCCGTCGCCGACGAAGAGAAGCGAGGAGAATCGAGAGTGCCGCGAGGTTGACCGCGAGACCGTTGAACGAGACCGATGTCCGAGAGCGGGCTCGATAGAGGTCGCGTATGACAAGAATCTGACGTTCTTGCGATCCCTCGGGCCGGAGCAGGACGAGCCGATGGACCTCACTATGAAGGACACACGGACGGACGGACAGGAGGTGGACGCTGGTAGCATGGAGGAGGAGGAGGAGGAGGAGAAGTCGAGCAACAGCGAGGAAAATGAGCTTCTGCAGGACACCGGACCGCCGTTGGATCTCACCCGGAAGACATGACCTCAGATACCAAATGGTGCTCACTAAAGTGCTCAACAAGAACTCCGATCCGATCGGAAAAAAATCGTCGCCGGTGTCGCCCTCCGCGAAATTCGCGTGGATAGTGGGGCTATAGTGTTGCCGAGTAATTTGTTGGAAAAGAAGCTGACGATTCGAAGCCCCTCCTTCCCGTTGACAGGAGGAAAGAAACGGACGGTGGTCGAAGGAAAAGACGAATGGATGGGAAAATGATGTAAGACGAAGAAGAAGAAGAAGAAGAAGAAGAAGAAGAAGAAGAAGAAGAAGGAGGAGGAGGAGGAGGAGGAGGCAAAGAAAGATACGGTGAAGAAGAGAATGGAGAAGAACGCGCGAATCACACGAGATGCGGAGAGAGGGTGAAAGAAGGTACAGTTACATCGTAATAACGTGGCGAGCGAGAAGCACGGCCCGAGTGTCAAAGGTGCCTCGGCGCAAGAAACGAGGAGGCGACTTCAAGAGGGAAAGAGGAGTAGCCGAATACGATTACGTTGGAACGACACGAGAGGGAAAAGTACAAGAGAAAAGGGTGGGAGGGGGGAGGGGAGGGAGAGCGCGGTCGGCCTACGCCGAAGGAGAAGAAGAAGTGCCGCGCGTAGCCAGCCGGCATAAACGGCTTTACGATCGGCGATCGTCCGATCGATGAAAATTGCTCAAGCCGCTCGGTATTAGCCGACACACACATACACATACACAGCACACATACACACAGTCCCCTTTGCCCGGTCGTACCCCGACGGCAGGTGCACATTGACGAGGCGACCGAGAATATATCGGCTCGCGATACATTCTCTTGCGTCGGAGAAACGTACGACGGACGCATCGTGCCTTACGAAGCTGGGCATCGGACTATGCGCGACTCGCGATACCGGGGCTAATTCGCGTTACTGAATTTGCGTGCGTATTTGTGGTCGGGTAGATTCGTCGCTGGATTCATCAAGCCGCGCTGGATTCGCCAGCGGAGCTGATATATCGACGAAGCCGAGACGTGAAACACTATATAATACGGATTAATTTAGCGTGATCGTTCGTATATAGAGCTGCGCTATGCGTGTACGAACGAAACCACGAAATCGCGAATCGCGCATATCGTATAGCATCCCGGCTCGAGAAGCGGTGCCTTAAAAAATACGGCGGTGAAAGAAAAGCCACCGGTGATAGCTTAACGTTTAAACAATATGTAACCGTTTGCCGTAGCGTGGCGACAAAACGCACGGCGGGATGGCCAGTGAGTGCTTCGCGCGTACTATTGCGCCGACGAAGTCGTTCGGCTGCAGTGTTCGGAGGCCCGGGGCTCCGTTCGATCCGGTGCAATCGCGTCGATTCGCCGAGAGGGAAAAAAGTAGAATAAAATTGACGGCGATGCGAGTGAGATCGGACGATGATGATCCGGGCGCCGGATAAATTGTGATTCTGCGAATTCCAAGTGCTCTTAGTACGTAACTTATGTATATTTTTCGAGAGTCTTGTCGGACGAGAACGGGGATCGTATCGCGCCCGAGCGCGAGGGAAACGTTCGCTCTGATCGTGCCGATCGTCCGCACGGTGGGACCCGCAGTTGCGCTTAAAGTACAAAAAGAGAGAGAGAGAGAGAGAAAGAAAAGAAGAGAGATATATACGCGGGAGATGCGGTAGCCACGATCGGACGATACGCGCGAGGCATGGGCGCCGCGTTTGAATGTCCGATAGAGTCGAGGAAAGAGAGTACGAAATGAAATAAAGAATATTGTATACCTGATTGTGTGTCTGTGTGTGTGTAACACCTTTTGATCGCCGTTCATTAAACATCCCTCCATCGCTCTCATCGATCCCCCGATCTTCGCTATACGTTCCTAAGCGCGAGATGGTATTCGATTACTTTCGTCCCTCGCGCGTCTTTCACATTCCACGCCGCCGCGCCGCTACATCGCGGTATCGCGCGCGCGTTATAATATTATATACACGCGCGCGCGCGCGCGCGCGTAGACGCGTATCATCGTATCTGCGATGTTATTTATCTAGCAATAAATTTGTCCGCCTTGATATACTACGCAAAACACGTTTTCCCGATAGTTTCACGCCGACGCGACGCGACGCCTCGGGAAGAATGATGCGATTCTCCTCCCGTCCCGTCCCGACGACGTCGGGGACGTCGAAAACGCCTGACAATAAATTTTCTTAAAAGTTCAGCAATAAACACGCGAGTATATCGATCGTAAGGTTTCTCCCCCTAAGGTCGTTTGACCGGGTCAGCCGGAGCTCTCCGTTTCTTCCGCCGCGCGCGCGGATATATATATATAAAAAAAGAGGAAGACTCCGCAGGAGACGGCGGCGAGCGAAACGAGCGCGCGAGCGACGTACCAGGAAATGCATACTTCTCGTACGCGGAAGTTTTATTGCTAATTACGTTATATACTCTTCGAAATCGAGGTGGTTTCCCGTCGGCGCGTAATATTCCGCGCGCGCGCGCGTAGATCCCGATAATTTATGAATATCCGCGCTGCGCGCGCTACGAGAATCTCTTCTCGAGGTGCCGCAATCGTCGAGGAGAGATCACGGCCCGGAATTCACGTTTTGCGACACGAGCCGTCTGTGGAGATTTGTCTTAAAGGAAAGTTTTCGTCTGTTTTAGAACGCGACCTCCTTCGCGAGTACATTAACGCCACTCTTCATCGATGTGCCGCGTTATTAGCGATTTTACGATGAAACGGCGTACGGCACCTTGTGCGCGCGCTCTACGGAGAATACGAATATCTCGATCTTGTCTGAGTATAGTTTTCAAAATTGTGAGGGAATGATTTCATCGGTAGGGTACGTCACTTCGTATTATATATGTCGGACGCGCTTTGAATTTCAGAAAACTGTATACTGGACAGCAACGTCCGCTGTAGTATTAATACCTGTTTAATTTATGCATGGCCTCCGTAGAGCTGCGCGAGTATTTGCAAAAGATACTTCTCCAAGTTAGACCAGAACGTAATACGTCTGGCAACATAAATTGTGCAACGCGAAACGTGCAAGTTCGTGCAAAATCGTGTTTGCAGCGCGCAAGCCCCGCGCACACGAGATCTCTGTCAATATTCTCGCGAGCAAAATGGCCTTCCTCGTGCTGGAGCACTCAAATAGCGCTTCGTACATATTGCGAGCATGTTTTCGCATATATCCCAGCGAAATGACAGACGATTCGTGTTTTTCCGTCACGCGAGATAATTAGTATCGAATTTATGAATCACTTGACACGATTCGCTGAAAAATGCGTGATCCCTCTATAACTGAACTATTCCAAAATATTTCTTCGTTGTCGAGGATGCAGCAACTAATTATTGCAAATTAATTGCCGTTATATTTCTAAACGCGTACAATCTTCTCTCTTGCGTAACGCGTGATCGTTTCCCAAACGCGGTGTAACCGTCCGGCCGCGCTTACGCTTCCAATAATAAATTGCACAATGCGGGTGGCTGCTTTTAATTTAACGAGCACTTTTATTCTCATCTCAATTCCGGGCATTTAGCTGGCCCTTTAATTCGCCGCGCTATTACGGCGACCGGGACCCTGTTATACGCGATATTAAATAACGCAATGATTCGCGCGGCGCGCGGTTACAATTATTATCATTACGCATTTAATAACGCTCGAGACGCGCGAGAGGTGGGCCGCGAGTTATCGTTAGCGTGGCACGCCATGAGCGAGCCAGCCGCGTCTGGCCGAGGGTTTCAGTAGGTAGTCGCTATACTCGCGAGTCTCTCTCTCTCTTTCTTTCACGTTTCCGCATTTCGATCCCTCCGCGACGGCCCTCCTCGACGCGGTGCGGCGCGGCGCGGCGCGGCGGCCGCGCGCGTACACGCGAGGGGGATTCGCGAGTGAGCGCGCGAGTTGTGCGTGGTACACTGGGCGGCACGCTGCACGCATCTACGCCAACGTGTTCACCTGCATGCACCTGCGTATTCGCGTTCACGCTCGTAACCTCGCGACTGTAAAATGCCGAGTGGATAAGACCGCTGCTTGTTGACTTAGGCGGGACAAGAGAGGCCACTCGATGTCCATCCCGCGGGCACTTCCTGTCGGGCCCGATTCAGGTATTCTGAGGAAGACGAGTCTCTCGGCGCGCTCCGAGAAAAAGTACGACGAGGAACGATATATGTCACACGTGGCTGTTCCACGCTCACAACAATCGAAACTCTCGCGACGATTTTATTACCTCTCCCAACGTCCTCGCGAGTCTTTCACAATGCACGCTTACCTTGATATGCATTTACGGTCGATCACAGAAAAAATTTAGTTCGCTCTGAGACAATACAAAGAATTACAAATAGGAAACAATAGGCAAGAATGTAATATTGTACCGTTTAAATCATTTCGAAATTATTTTGAATTCTTATTTCTATAACACACGTTGATTTGATCATTTCTTGAAATTTTTAATATTCATGATCTTTAATTCTTTCAAATACATAGTCTTTTTAATTGAAATTATTAATTATATTAAGAAGTTTCTAATTTTGTGACTTTTTCATGCAAGATTTTGAAATTTGCAAACGTAATAAAAATGAATTAAAATATACTCTAAGTGAATATAAATATTTCGAGATACGTATTTATTAATACGTTTTATTCTTTCTTTTTCTTCGTCAATCTATATTTAGCAAATTCAGAATAATGACAATGTTGTTTTCTTATAATTGATAAAAAAAAAAAAGAATAATTGTCAGTATCGCAGATGAAATAATGCGTATGTCGCATGTCTAGTCGATGACCAAAATTTGTCAAGGCCATAACAGCCATCGTACGTATCATCAGGAAATTTCTAACATCGCTACAGGCTATCGATCGGTTTAAAACGTATATAGCATCAAAAAGCGGAGTGCACATGTAAATCATTAATCACGTCTATCGGGCAGATATTGTCGAAGAATTCGATCATTTAATCATCTTGACACCTTGTCGAACGTAATATCCGAGGATATTCGTCATTCAATCGTCCTTAAAGCTATGTTAATTCCTGCTCTGACTTTTTTATACGAATTTTTAATTCTTCTCACGTCGGATCGTATGTACCATTCATTCTACTCATACACATTTCTTCATCTATTTTTCTGACACTAATCGTTCTGAAGACGCGTCTCTTCGCGCGGCTTCGAAAAGACGGTTCTCTTTTATTAGGCATAACAGGATACAGTAATAGTGCATTTAACACGACGGCACATCGCGAGAATCGACATTAATGTCAGTCGTTTTTTTTTTATTTCCGCACGCAAAATCATTCTCGAAGAGTTTTATGCTCGCTCTCCGTACAAAGTTTTCCGCGCCGCTGTTATTTTCGTATCGTTGAATAATTTTATAACAATCTTTTACGCCATATATCTTCCGCGCCGTAAACGTTCTTAACGCGCGCGCACGTTTTTTGCGATGCGATTTATCCGCCGCTGATGCGCGCAACGACGTTATAAATTAACCTTCTATTTATCTATTAATCCATTCTATTCGTACGGGACGTCCTTCTCGTACGTGTTAATCGAATCAAAGGTCGCCGTTTGATTATATCCTTGGAACTGCGCGCGTTGTCATGCACATTGTGGAGCATCCCGATTATTCATGCATTAAAATTTCGACTCGCCTCCTAGTAATTCGCGCGTCATTGCGACCAGATATGTATCTTTCGCGAGAATTGTTCTCACCGATGTGCTGTTTTATTGCCGAGAACGACAACGACAAGACGTCCAATTCTACCGTCTCTTCCCATTCACACCTGTCGAGTAATCGGGATGTTACCGACGTGTCAAAATAGGTCCTGTCTCGAGGACACGTCTCATGTCGCCAGACGTCTAAAAATCATGACCACGTCATTGCGCGATCACTCGGGAAGGAGAGAGAGAGAGAGAGGGAGAGAGAGAGAGAGAGAAAGGTACACCTGATTTTTTTATCCTCGCAGCTTGAGAACAGTTCGATCTCTGCGAGACGTCTCTCGAATTATGAGAGAATATGCAATAAGCGGCGTATTTGCCCATTGCCGAGCGTTTTTCCCCTCCTTTCGTCTCACGCCTCCTAGATGGATTACGTAAATCTCGACGACGAAACCACGCATGACAGGATCGTCTGGGTCCGCCGTCTTTTGTCATAAATTAATAAAGTTTTCTTGCTCTCTCTCTCTTTAATCTGTCCATGAGCGAGAGTGCAAAGGAGAGTGAGAAAGACAGAAAAATATGGAGTAATCGGAAGAGAGCAAGACACAGACAGACAGACATAGAGGGGGAGAGAGGGTGAGAGCGCCCGGAAGAGAAGCAGGACCGGTTGCTTGTTCATTGACGGGGCGAAGGCCCGTTCGTGAATGGTGGTGCAGGACACACTTGCGAGCCAAGAATAGGATTCACCTCTTGGCGGTCTCGAATTTTTTTCTGCGTCGCGCTCATGAACTCGCGCCACGGCCGCGTGTCATGTCGCGCATCTCCGTCCTTCCTTCCCCGTCCCCTCCCCTCCTCTCCTCCGCTCCGTAGGAAGAGACATGGCTGTTAGTTCGCGACGCTGATTAATGCGCGGATGCTGAGGACAATCTTGATCGAGTCCGGCGGCAATCAGCTTCGCCGTTTGCCTTGATTTCCGGCAGTGCCGTCACGTGTCTAACAACTTGCGATTGTTTTTGGCACGATTTCCCTCTGGAGTTAGCTCTCCCCCTCGTAACATTGATGGACGGAAATAATTTTGAATGATAAAATTATGATTAATCCATTAGACGTTTTACCGAGGCTGAAGTATTCGCGAGGTCTTTTAATGTTCAACAATGGCCGGTCGAGCCCTCGCGGTTCGAGAGTCATTTATAACGGCGGTAGCCTGATGGAATACAACGTCTATGACGAGTAGCCATTAAAAGTATAATAAATTTCGCCAGAGGTGTATTTCTTATTTCGGTCGGCCTCGTACCGGGCACGGTCGACTCGACTTAATATTCAGCCACGCGAAATTCCGGAGCGGGTTTCTATTCACCCTCGCTCCTTTTAATGGCCGAGCGATGTCACGGCCGTTGAAGGACACGGGCGACGTCGACTGATGATCCCTTCGGAAGCCTTGACGATCGTCCGCCCCGATCCGCAACGGATGTTCTACTGGTTGTTGCTTATATTTAAGAGAACTGGACGGGACGCATTATGCCGATACTTATCGAAAAGCTATATAGATCATTTCGAAGTGATGCTATAGCACATCGCTTCTGCAAAGCGGAAGAATCTTTACGAGCGGCGGAGAATTTTTAATCTGTGAACAATAGAATGTGCCGCGCACTAATGTCCAGGTCGTGTGTGCCAGGTAGGTAGTCGAAGGGCAAGAGGAAAGAAGAAGAAGAAACCAAAAGACGGCAAGAAGAAGAAGAAGAAGAAGAAAACGCAGGTCGTGGCTGGCGAAGGTAGCACGATACACACTAAGGTCGGCAGATGCGCGGCACGAGTGTAAGAGGGGCCATTACGCGCGAGTGCGTGAGGTAAAGAGGTTTACTACACCTGTGGCCTGTGGGCTTGGCCAGGCACGCATGAAAGAGACAGAGAAGAAGAAGTAGAGAGAAGCGGGAGAGAAAGCCGGCCGCGAGAGGAGACAGAAGAGAGGCCCCCGGCGTAGGGGAGGGCAGGGAGAGAGCGAAGAGAGGTGAGAGCAAGCGGAGGAGAGGACGCGTTTAAGGTTGACAATCCGGGGTCACCGAGCGAAGCTACGCCGTGCTCCCTCCGATTGGTCGCCGGGAAATTCATAATACGTTTTTCATATATGCCGGGGAGAGCCTCGGCGTTGCTCCGGAGCCTGGGCTCCCCTCCGGGGGTAGGGTCGAGAGTCGAGAGTCGACTTCTCCGAGTCAAGACGAGTCGAGTCGAGCCGAGTCCGGTCGAGTCTCGAGCGTTTCGCCGGACGTTTACGAGCGTTTGACCCTAAGTGTACGGTGGGAGCGCGGGAAGTAGAGGAGGCGGAAGAGTAGACGATGGAGGCGATGGAGAGAAAGGGAGAAGTCGCTCTCTTGCGCGGCCCCGCTAATTGGGTACGTTGCGCACGCATCGTCGTAAGAGGATCCTTGAGTGGACGTAAACCCAATATCACCGCCGTGTATGAGAAAGGGATGCGTCGTTTCCGAGCGACGAGACGGCGCTGCTCCTCTAATGGGCGATTCGGCGTGACGCGTTGCCCCGCACCGAGGCGATGCGATTGTTTGTCGTTGGTCTTCGATCGCGGTTGCCGCCGCCGCCGCCACCACCGCGGCCCACCGGAGATGGAGCGTCGCCTGGCCTCGGTGCGATGTAAATAGCGTCTTTCTCTTTACAAATCGGTGTTGCCGATCAAATCCAGAAGGATGACTGCGAGAATTACATGTTAGATATTTATAGCGTTCGTGTAATGAGACATCGGTGCTTTCATTTATTTGGTATTGAATATCACACAGTCGACGCGCTGGATGCTACTGGAGAGAGTGTCACAAAACAGAAATTTGCATACCATAGAGCATTATTTATTCTATGAAATTAATAAGATAAAATTCTTTAAGATCTTTAGCTAATTGATCCACGAGTAAAAAATTCCTCAGGTTGATTTAATCAGAATGATTTTATTTGTGAGAAATTGCGAGTTCTTCAGTCGCAGTCCGCGATTTCGGAAATATCATTTTTGAGAAATTAGACTCTTTTCATAAATATTATATAAATCGTAGATTTAAACGGCGATACTTCGCAAATTTTGCTTGTAAACACGAGAGCTGCCAAGCCATTAATCAATTCCAACAAAAAGTAAATTGCGACCAGTCGATTTCGCTAGCAAAAATTTATGCAAGAGGTGCGCAGTCGTAAAATTAAAATATGTTTGTGTTGTGTTTTGTGTGTGTATGTGTATGCGTATTGATACTCCGAATTTATATAAATTATAATAAAAAAGGAACCTAAAACACGAATAAATAATAAAGAAATTGTATAATCCGCTTTTTCCACAGTAACAGTAAATTCTGAAATGTCTCGGAGGTGAATACTTAATCTTTCTTAAACTCTCTCAGGCTTTCTAACGTTCGTAAGCTATGAGACGCCATGAATTCCAATTGGGGCAGGTAAGCTATAAAAGTAGCTCATGGAGATTTTTTTGTCCAGTCGTTGTTCTACAATTCAACGGAGTTTGCGACACATGTGTAGGAGTTTAAAAATTGCAATGGGAGAGGACGCGCGCTATAGTTTCGCATAAAATTATCATCGGTCTTTCCCGATCGATCGGCTATGTCGAAGCGTCGCCGATAAGAAACACGTTGGACCGGCAATAATTATAATACAGTCGAACGCGTGATGGTCCATAACGTTCAAGTGCAATTAATAAAGGCTAGTCAACTGGTTTCGCCAAAAATACTGGTAATCCTATTATTCATCGACCGAAATGTGATTCTGTAACCCGCGATTAGGACAGAAGAATTAACGGCTGTTATGGTGGCGATATTCGCGCTCCGTCAGATTTTATTGGCGTACATTTGCATACCTCGGTATAAAATAGCTCCACGAGGCGCGTATACCACGCCTAAAGTCATCCGATTGCGTGTGTATGTGTGTGTGAAACTCTGAATATGCATTGGTTGATGTTTGGAAACAAGAAACGCTTTGTTAAGTTTCAGCCAGATTACGTGGAATGCTTTAACGATTATTCAACGCGATCGAATATTTTTCGTGAGTGACAATCATGAGATCATCGAATAACAACAATAATTTATAAAGGAAAGTTTTATTTATTTCGCGATATAATAGACGCGAAATAATGAAAACATTATTACTACATGTATATACATTAATATTTTTTTAATATTTTGAATATGGCATTATCATTCAATGCGACACTAGACGATCCTACCAATTAAATCAATATACGCACGATAAAAAGACTTTCGTTCGAATAAAATTAAGACAGCTATACGCTCATGTTAATACATAATGTAGATTTGAATGTAAATCTAACGATTTATTTGCGTTCGAATATCTAGTCCTGCGAATTCGCATTTAATGTTCTCAATTTCTTTTCGGGATCTTATTTCGATGAATATTTATATATAGGAACGTTCTGCGCGACGTAATAATCGTCCAAATTCGTTCGTATAATTATCTACTTAATACATTTAATTTACTTAACACGACACACACGTTGCAATAAGATAAAATGCTTCCCTAATTGCCAGGTTACAGCGTTCTATGTTGAATAAAATTCGTGTTAATATATTACTGCCATCCTCATTATAGAATATTCTACAGAATATTCTACAGAACATTCTGTATTATCCATACATTCTTAGTAAATGATAATCGTTTCCGATATTTGAATCTAAAGTTCCCACCTTAAATCTGATGTGATCTATCGAGACGTGTGTGGACATTTTCTCTCACAAACGTACATGCTATAATTAGCAATATTATCATTAATACATAATTATACGTATCCAATTATTATTTTTATGTAGCATTGACAGGCGAAAACAAATTTATCCCAGTTATGCGGAAGTTTCGAAGGTTCCTTTAAGATTCGTGATCGATCACACGAAGCGCGAAGAGTCATCGACGACTCGGAGCTTATACATCTCGCGTGGATTTTTTTTGGGCATTGCTAAAGAGGGAGAGAAACAGAAAGAGAGGAAGTATATTTAACGATGCGTTTGGTCGCGTCATCGAAAGTTTCTCGATCGAAAGTTACTGCGTAGGCGCGGATACCGCTCCGTCGAGGAGAGACGCGCGGCCGGCACGGCCATTAATAAAGTGATGCCGTATTCCACGATAAGGAACGTCTATGACGACCGAGAAATATTTTATCTGTCGAAATCCGCGCGTGTCTCCACGCGCGCGCGAGGCGCGAAAAAGGAGGACGTCTCCGTCTTTGAGAGAGGATGCGATTAGTGCGTGGGACGCTAAAGAATTAATGCAAGTCACCT
>NW_012026807.1:751121-815689 GCF_000956235.1 Wasmannia auropunctata
ATGCCAGTGCCACTTTCCTTCGACCAACGAGGCTTCTCGATGCCAGGTTCGATAATGTAGACGAATTGCCATTACTATATCTTCCGCGACAATCGACGCGGGCGTGAAAAATTACGCATTTAATATTTAAGCGCTCCTCCTAACCGGAGAAAGCCACGAACCGGTTTATCTATAATTCCGCTTCGAATATTTTAAATTACTTAATTCAAATTAATTGAATAATATTGACTTCGAGATTTTTGTGTCTACATCTCGATACTTATAACAGAGCACTCTACAGCAACGAGATGAATGGTCCTATAGCTGTTTCGAGGGAAAAAAGGGGAATTGCGGGTGCGCACGACTCGATTTCGAAGAGTCACCGCGGCGAAATTCTCACCCGCGAAACGTGAGCATTAATAAAGCGTCACGTCCAGGGGCCCACGATAAGGACCCTCCGCGTGCCGCGGCGCGACCGATGCGCTGCCGTTAAGGCCCCCGCGCGTCCGGAGCCTCCCCCCCTCGTGCCCCGGGCCGCGCGCACGGCGGGAATGCCGTGGCGCGTCCTTTCGCGCGGACTAAGGTAACTTATTCTCTGTCTTTGTGGGCGCTCTTTTTGCGCGCTCGCTCGTCCGCGGGATGGGGTTAAGTGGGTGCGACCCCAGGACGCTAAATAATATCGAGCTGTGCCATCTACCGAGTACGTAGCCGCGCCATTTTGAAATATTACGCCGGACGCTTTATCATTCGCGTGTGCGAGGGAACGTCTCGTCCCCCCGGCGACGCCGGATTTATAGACGCGCGCAGAAGTAGGGCCCGGTGCCCCGTAATGAGTATCACAGCTCCGGTACTACGAAAGCCGCAGGAAAATGGTGGCCCTCCCAATCAGAATTTCATTCCAGCCTCGTATTCGCGTGAGAGCAATGTTATCGATGATTATTATCCAGTTATAGTTAGTGGAGTGCGTTGCGAAATATACAGAGACTCATCGTAACATAATTTTCATTACATTGAGCTGTAAGAAACCGACTAAGGTAGTTGAAGTAGCTGGTTTTTGTCTGCACTAAAAATAAAAGAAGACGTAATTTATAATAATATACTTGTACGTCATTGATTTGCCGAACCATTTATTTGGACAAACAAATGTCAAATATCCATTCTTTGAAAGATATTATAGGCGAAGAATCTCGCCAAGTCTAAATCCATCGTCGCGACCTTCACCCGGTCGCGACGCAACCACCCAGCCTCTCCGCCGGCGCGCATCATTTCAGATTCCTCTCCTTCTTCAGATGGCAACTTGTCACAGCCGCGGATATGATGCCTTCCCCGCCTCACGGTAGCTTCCCTCTCGTCCTCAGGAATTAACGCGCGCGTAAATCAAAATCCGCGTCGCGCCGCACGTCGAATATTTCACGGGTTAACTGTCTTACCGCCTTTGCGGTCGGTAGCGGCGCTTACGGCCGATAGCGATAAAGCCACGCGTTATTATCCAGGCGGTCGCGGCGGTCGATGTTTCAACCCCTTCCCGATAAGGATTTCATTTATCTTTTCGTGAAGAATTTTAATTACGCGCGTAAGTCTTCAAGTCGCTTCGAGAGAGGCGGCGGCGTCCGCGGCGACGAAAACATTTTTCTTCCACGCCATTTTTCTGGATTCTCTCCTACTCGTTAACAAGACTTTAATTAGGCGCATAAATTACGACGGTACATGCGCATTTACGGTGAGATTCATTTCTCACTGTGTGCACGCCTCAGTCTTCTGTACACGGCGAGGAGACTTAAAGAACGAATATTGAAATTTTAAATTAGCTAATCGGTTTCTCTCTCTTCTACGTCATTGATCGTGAAGAGATTCTTCTCCATTGGACAAACAGGCTGTACTTCACGATCATATATTTACCATTTCCCTCCAATTCTTAAATTCTTTCTAATCGAAGACGGCTAATCGTTTCTACTTCAAATCTCTATTGATGCATAATGAGCACTTATCCCTGCCTCTCCGTCGAGTAGACGTATATTTTTATAGCCTTTGGTCGTGTTGTACATTCGACACGGCGACACGTCAGTGCCAGTCGGCCGAGGTCGCCGCGGACGTGACGAGAAGAGATCTGCCCCGGAACCTAGACGGTATTTGCCTGTCCAACATGGCTATAAAACAACACCGACGGACAAGACACGGACGGTGGTACAACCTTGGAGCTTTGAGATCCTCGTCCACCGAACAGAATTCGAGAGCAAACATGGGCGCGATCCGGCGACCGTTTTCGACATCGCGAGAGACACGAGAGAAGCACTCCGCATTCACTATGTACGCCACCGCTCCGCTCCTTCGCGGAGGGCCCCCACACACCTCCGCCGTTCCCGTTCTCGGCAATATGTGCGCTCGTACCGTCTCCAGATTGACATTTGAATTTCAATGAGCCGCGCGTTCGAGGAGGCCCAGCGCCTCTTCGCCACTCGACGAGTCGAAGGCGCGGGGAGGAATAACCCGACGACGACACACGGCTGCGACGTGGATTTCGGACGTGAAAAAAACGAGAATTGGTGGTAATTTCGACGATTCCGTGGAAACCGGCGTGTTTGCCCGGACGGAGGGCGTACAATGTCACCGCCTGATGGGAACGGTGTTAATCGGTGCTAAACGGCAAGCCAGACACATTCTCTGCGCATTCTAAATTCGAAATTTCGTAGTTTTATCCGAAAATCGCTGGTATTAAGTAACGCTAATATTAAAAAACGAGTAGTACATCCACTACGTCTATTCACAGTTAGCGAAGACGTTTTTTTTTTTCATAGATTAGATGGACCATTCGTTGGCTACACTAAACGTAAAAAAAAGGAACATGGTTCACGAATCGTTAATCAATTTAATACGTATAAAATTTTGCATTTGTGATCTAAAGAATGAAATATGTATAGCGAGATAAAATGCGGAAATCGAAATTTTTTAAGTAAGAGTTTGGAAACATCGTTCAGATCATTTTTGATGTCGTATATGTTTATAGGTTAACTATAAAGAAATTTATGTTTTATTATTCCTTATTTAACAGATTTGCTTCTAATAATAAATAATAATATTTACACATGAACTATTTTGATTAAATTAATTTTTGCATTAATAAATTGCGTAGATATTAAATTAATTTAAACGTTTTTTCGAATCGACAGTTGGTCTAAAAATGGACGGATGGTATCCAAGCTCATATCTGAAGGACTTTAGCGGAGACACGTGCGCTTGGAGCGTCAGATCGCGAGAGGTGCCAGGTCCATTTAAACGCACGGGTTTATTTTCTTCTGTTGAGATTCTCGTGGCCCCGGCCGCGGCCGGACGTTCCGAGCGCGGTGACGCGAGATCGCGGGCGAGCAAACGACAAAACCCCCGTGTATTACGGCGCTTATATACGTTCACCTAAATGGCGGGCAATTAGAAGGACGGTAATGAAAGTGCCAGTCGAATCGGCGCGTTTCGCCGGCTACACCAATAAAGAGCGTGCTTTACGGTGCGCGCTGAGCCGGCGGAGAGACTCAGAGCCCCCCTTCATCTAAATTTCCCGCGGTCGGCATTAAATTCGTGCCCCCGCTCGCACGCTCACTCGCTCGCGCCCGCGACCGAACGCGCGCAGCTCCCCTCCGGTTAACCGGATACTTATTAATTAGGGATAATTGCCGGAATTTACGATATCGTCGCGGCCTCGTGAGTATCGGCGCCCCGGGACGACGGCGGTGACGACGACGACGACGACGACGACGACGACGATTCGCCCACCGCCTCCCCTCGGCGCATCACCGGCGCGGAATTCGCGACCTCGCGGTAATCCGCAAATTAAATGACACTTTAATAAGAGAGTTCGACTCGTTCCTTTTTTTTATCATGCCATCGTAGGTCTTTCGTTTAATGGTTTAAGCGAACTAAAAATGGAGAATGCATGAACGAGCTCTTGTGGCGACGTTTATTATTATCTTATCGCAAGACGAACAATATTGCCGTCCTCCTGCATCGCGGAGGAGGGTTGCGATCTCTCTCTGAGGTTTACGGGAACAAACGAACGAACGAACGACGACGAGCGCACGCTAAAAAATTCGGCAGTCCAAGGTGTACTCGTGCGATCTCTGCGCCAGCAGCCGATCGCGTGATTTGTTCCCCGGTCGGAGCCGCCGTGGAGTTCGCGCGCTAGTCGTAAGTCTCTGCCGCGATAAGATCGGCTCTCAAAAGCTCCCGCGCCCCGATAGGTCCCCGCATAAGCTCGCGCCGTGGCCGTTATCGTGAATTGAGGCGCGTCCCACGGGCGCATAAGCAGCCCCGGTGTACACCTGTAAGTCCCCTCTTTCTCTCTCGCTATCCCTTTTCCTCCTCGTTTCCGTCCCAGCTTTGTCCGTTTAGCTCTCTCTCTCTCGCGCGCGCGCGCTCTCTCCGCGTCTTCGGGGATATCAGTTGCTGATCGATTCAACCCGTGGGTGGTCTCGGCCACGGGTACGCGCTGTAATCCTACTCCCAACCGAGGCTACCCGGTGTCCCGAGGATTTCCGCCGCGGCTCCTCGACTCGACGTATCGTCGCCGATATACCAGGCCTGGCATCGAAAGCGGCCACTGTATGTCGCCCCCGCCGAAGGGACGTACTTTACGGCGTCGTTCCGTCCTCCGACTACCCGAGCGCCAAGAGGTAGTCCGAGCGCCGACAGAAAAATGGTAGCCGGCTATCATGCAATACGTGATTCCTGAATTCGGCGATTGGAGTTAAAGTTATAGATATACTTGCGTCGGTATTTTTCGAAAAAAAATATCTTACAATAATATCATTAAAACGAGAAAAAAATTGCACGCAAGTCGTGATGGAAATTATGCATAAAGAAAAAACTGTTTCTACGAATAAGATAAAGCAAGAGACAACAGCAGACACGTCGTGGATATTCTCACGCTTTGATTTTTTATGATCTAACAGACGGGGAAGATTCACCCGGTACGTGGAGCGGTATGAGAGATTGGGGGGGGGGGCGTAAAAGAGCCCGAGACAAATGACGTACAGGAGTGGTAAGCACCGAGCCCCTCCGATGATATCGGATCTACCTCGGCCGTCTAAAAATATCAGTTGGAATCGCTCTCGACCAGTCTCGAAAAGTATGCCGGTATGCCGGGATCGTTAACACTTTGGGGACGGCGGATACAAATCACGTGCCGGCGCATAAACTGACGTGAACGACGCAACTCGCGTTCTTAAAACGTCAAGCGACTTGTGTCGCTCATATTTCGATATTTAATATATACTTTGATGTATCCTCCCTCTCTCCCTCTCCCATCCCCTACCGCGATGCTAGTCCTTATGCAATTTTAATGGCACGCCGACTAATGACCAGGAAAGACCATAAATCTTCGGTTCGCCTTTATCACAGTCGGGGCACGCGGGTGGGGAATACCACTAGGAGGATCTATTACATTCGCCGATAAGCATCGGTTAGGAAGGCTGAGAATATTACGGACGAAAGTATAACGAGTCCTTGCATTTGCGGGCGTTATAAATTAATGCCGCCGCGCGCGTTTGTGTATAGATATATACGTCCGTATTGCATTGTGGGCCTCGCGCGCACCGCGGAGAAGATATGGTCTCGCCTTTATCGAGTTTAGATCAACCCGTAATGTCCCGCTAAGACGTATGCGCCTCATTAATTCGCATTTGCAGCAGGTCGGCCGCCGGGGATACACAAGTCCGACCCGAACGACCGACCGACCGACCGACCGAGAGTGGCCGCGCGCGAGAGAGGCGCGAGAGAGGCCCCCATTGTCGCGTTTGAGATCTCACTTTCGCGTCGTCCCGTAAGATATCTAGTAGCTTACTCATCCTCCGATTAATCCGCGAGGTCGACACACCAAAAGCGACACACTTATCCAAACGCTGATATATCACACCGCGCTCGTGAGGCATGCCCTTTCCCCTCCCCCCCCCCGGGAGACGAACGACGGCGGCGCGCTTCCGCGATAAACTCTCGGGGACCTCTCGGACGCGACGCGTTGCATCCGCGTCCTAACACACTCTTTATGAGCTCGGGAGATAATCGACCTAAGATAAATCGACGTGCGAGGAGCTACGTGTAATCTCCGGTTCGTTTCGTACATCGACTATCGCGAAAAGATGACGTCAGTACGTATCAAAATTATTTTAAGAAGTATTGTGCATCAATCCTACGATTAAGAGATTAACGCGGAAAAATATGCGACGTGAAATCTTCTCGCGAAGAAGTTAATGTCAGGTGGGGACAGAGCGGCGGCGGTGTATACGATGTGTCGGATATGAAGTCTACGGGAGATTCCTATGCGAGAATTGTATTTTACGAGACGAGCCGTTCTATGAGGAGCAAAACTACTTGTTGTTTTCTTTTTTTTTTTGTCGTCGTTAACACAATAGTTTCTCTCGGCGTGGAATGTCGAGAGGAGGAAAGTGCGGCGAGTGTTCTGCGTCTGCGGGTTAAACGTCTCGTAACAGCGTTTTCGTCTACATTCAGCGTCGCTTCTTCTTGTCGTCTCCGGCCGGAGAGGCGCGAGAAAACGATACCGACGATGAGATACGACGGAAGTGCGACACCCCAGCCGTAAGATAGCCTACCTTATGAATCCCCCGGCGCGCGGCGCCGCGCCGATACGTACGAGCGGGTAGCATGAGCGTTACACGTATACGCCGATCGGGCACACGAGGCTGCCGCGTATTGCGCCTCTACGGGGGTGGTCCGCGCGTTTCTCGCGCCCGCCGCGCCACGCCGATGGGAACCAGCCGCTAATCATGTTACCCGTTATACGCATCGTCCACGTATCCGCTACGTCTCTCCTCGCTACTATATACGTTCCCGGTCGTTGTGGTCGGCGGGTAACACGGCGATGCATTTACCCGGCGGTGGCCCGGCTACTTGGCTGCGCCTGTCAACCTTACGCGCCGCGTCGTTATCGAATTTCAACGAAATGCCTCTCGCCGCGCTTCTGTAAGTCCGCGCGATTTCACGCAGCGAACGCGTCACTCTTTCGCGAATTCGATAAAAATATACGCGATATACAACTGCAGCTATAGATATATATGTATCTTGAGAATAAGAGGGCATAAATTTTAATAAGGCATTGAAAATTAATTATTTTTATCGAAATGCTTGTATAACAGATTGATTCGCAGCTAAACAATTTATAAGCTTGAAGTATCACAAAACATCAGATGCTATTGAGGATATTAAAAGGTTATACGGAAGAATGGCATGTTTTTAAATTTTTGTCACAAAGAAATGAATTGTGAATTAATCAAAGAATACGTGTGTCTTGAGAAATCAACTTGTATTCGTATCCTAACGATATATAATTTCGGAGAGAAAACTTTTCATATAATAGTGATGTCTCTTTTGCGAAGGTCAGACGTTAGATTGCATTTGCAGGCTTGTACCTCGGCTTGTGTACGGCGGCCGCTTCGTTCTCTCGTTCGCACAAGCCTTCGCGTCGATCAGCCGCGGTCCATTCTCGAGGAACGGAACGTCGAACACGTGTCACGTCGAACGAACGACATGGGCGCACCTAATCACACAACGGTGGTCCGCGATGCGTGTACTCACGAGTTTCTCGCTCCTAGGTGGTACCGCACAGTGCGCACACAATGCCCGCGCGTCGTATACGCTGCAACGGTGAAACCAGGCAGGATTTCACGGCGCAGAAATCTTAATTCCTGGAAGAGAGAAACGGGAGGAAACGCGGGATGTGAGTACGGCGGGAATTACAGGAGGAAGAGGAACAGGGATAAAAAAGATAGAGAGAGAGAGAGAGAGAGAGAAAGAGAGAATGGCTCGGGATCTTCTCGTCCGATGGTTGTACGAGGATAATGCAGATAAATCGTAATCCCAGCGCCACGAAACGAGTGTCGATTAATTCCGAGATGAGCCCTGTCAAAATACAGGCGCGCCGTGAGGCCCGGCGCTCTCTCGCGCGTACGAGAGAGCTAATCTTGACTAATAACTGTCGCAACTGCGCCGCGCAAGGCGAAAAGGAAGGGCCCGTTATGGGTCTATGAGAGACGACGGAGCGGCGTGTGTCTCGCATCGCCCTGCGATCGCCGCGGCCTCGTACCCTCTCACGATAGATGCATACGTTCATAGATCAGAGATTACCGTAATAAACCAATCATCTTCCCCATATGAAAATTCATCGCGACGGGGCTCGACTTACCGCCGCGCGGTCTCGGTTTCCCAGATCGACGTGCCATTTGGCTGCCAGAGACAATATAAGCAGTATACTTTCGCACTTATGTGCAAGATTTACCGCATTATGTAAAAGGGGATCAGGTTTCTCAAGACGTGTATGTGTTATCGTGAACGAAAACAAAAGATGTTGAATAAATAAAAATTTTGAGAAATAGTGAATAACTGAAATTAGAAAGGAATAATTGTGAAAAAGAAATTATTCCAGACTGCAGAATATTTTTGTGGTAATATTTTAGTGTTTAAATTGCACTCAACTTGAAAAATGTAAATAAAGAGATACGTCTTTTAATATATTTACATTAATACATTATGAAAATTGTTTTAAGAGCTAATTTAAAAATTTGTGAATTGCCGAAATATTCGATACTGAAGCTGCAGAAGGATTGAGAACGGAAGGCGGGGAACGCGCGAGAGAATACACGATGAATCATGCTCGGGATCACGTCGAGCTCGGCGCGATGCGGATGCATGCGATTTACCGATACCGAGATCAATGGCATCCGTTCTAAATTCGCGAAGATTGGCGCACTTAGCAGAAGGCGAGAGATATCGGCCGCCGCGCGGCGGTAAACGCGAAACGGTCGCTCGTTCCGCCGAGGCATTTCTCTCGGCTACGTGATCGACCATCCCCCCGAAATGACATTATGCGCTGACCTCGGCGCACAGTCGATGCCCGCGAGGAGGGATCCGGGCGATCTATCCGCAGGCCCGCGAAAGAAGGTTGCCTCTCGACACGCGATTGCGCCCGTTACGGAAACCCTCTCCCGCGCGTCGCACGAAAAGCTCGATCTCACTTCTCGTGGGAAAAACAAGTATTCCGCCAAACCGGTGCTCCCGGAAGTGCGTATCGGACGAATCGATCGCCGACATAACTCGTACGGCCGGGATCGTAAAGAGGCGCGTTTTCTTTCGAGATAAACTTGTCGATGAGTCTCGCGGCAAGATTGATCGCTGAAGAAATGGCGTGACCGAAAGGTTTGTATGCCCGCTTAATTGCACGGAGAGCACCGGGGGTTTTTATTACGCCGCGTTACGTTCTGCCGCGAAGCACGCGATCCTCCGCGAGACGTTAGGAACAAAGTATTACGATCATAAATAAAGTTGGCGTAATTACTTTAACAATTACCATTATCCGTTTCCTCTTCGCCGCCTTCTGACGCTGTTTGCCATTTAAATCTCTCGTGATCCAGCTCGTTGCGATATATCTTCCCTTGAGGTTTTTCTGCATCAACGGTAAGTGAAACTTCGCCTCCCGTGTCCGCATTTTTCACTCTCTATTGGCGGAATTGAATTGAAGAACTGTGTACATTTTGTACATCCCGATTGATCCAAAGTGATAAATTCTATAACACAAACAACAAAATAAAATTTACATATTTATTTTTGAAATTTAATACCAAAATCTTAATGTATAATTCAAAGTTTTATTCATGAATATTTCGATATTGAAACGATTACGATTCTTCTTTAATGTATAATTCTCTTTTTTTTATTTCTTTACGTATCTTAAAAATTCTAGCTATAAGACTTATTCATTAAAATTTTTTTATTGTAATAAAAATTATTAGTTATATCGTTGTTATTGTTATTTAATTTCTTTGGGTGAAAAATTCACATGACATTTTTAAACTCTCTTTACGATAAAAAATTAAAATAAAATAAATTAATAGGATTACTAATAGAATCTTAATCATAAATTAATTTAATAAAAAAAAATGTAATATAATATTAAAAACATGTCATTCGCGCGCTATTGATCTCTGCATGGGTCCATCAGAGACACGGGATCGATGAGCTTCGCAGGTATATTATCTGAATGGAGAACGAAAGCGGCCGCGGCTGAGGCGTTCGGGGAGTAATCAGCGCTAAGTACAGCGATTCCCCGAGAACCGTGACGCCATCTTGTTACGTGAGCGTCGTTTGTCTCTGACATATGATCCAGGGAACCCGTTGGTTGCCTCACCTGTCCGCTTCTTACACGTATATACCTCCGCGCATCGCCGCCGCCGACCGCGGCGGAACGGCACGGCGGAGGTGGGAATCCGTGCGGGGCGGGGGGCGCGCGGGGATCTAGATCGAGATCGGAGATGGATACGCTCGCGAAACAAATTGATTCCGATGATAAGCCTCGATCGAATCCGTATCGAATGCGCGGGTAATTTGCCAAAGAATCGACGCGCGGATGTGCGCCGTTCCGTATTAGGAGCGTCAGCCACATGTCTGCAGCATCAAATAGATTCCGGCTTTTCCCCGGGACGGTGATCTTTTTATATGCGAGTTGCATCACTCCGGATTACCGCGTCGAATCGCACTTTGAAGCGTCCGTATCTTAATGCCCGACAGTATACGTTCTCACGTCCGCGTGATCTCGTAGTTTCCAAGTGTCAATCAATTGCATTCACACGTCCGCCTGGATTCTCATGCAATCGGTATCAGTCGCATATAACGAGATATGATCGCTGACGATCTAGTCGAGGGATTTATAGGTTCGATCGGGGAAATGTAAAAGATCGTCAAGGATTCGCCTGAGTGTGGTAAAGACTTTTTTTTTGTGAGAACATCAAGTCTATTGGCAATTTATGTGTTTTACCATATCTTTAATTCTAGTGGTGCAATATAGACGATATGCCGCAATATAGCGCGATATGATGTGGTTACCGAACTCAACCACCAACAATTGCACCAACCAGAATTGAACCATTATGGAATTTAAAATATATTACCGTTAGCGTAAGCATACGTCAGATCTCTTTACAGTTTACTATATAAAGCGAAAAGCGAGTAGCACCGCCTCGAAATTCCCTGAAGATTCAGAGCGTGAGAATATCGTAAACTTTAACCGCGAGCGAGATCCACGCCCGTGCTCCATTTAGCGTGGCCCCTTCGGATATACCGAGTCTGCAACGTCACTCGTGTGTCTCGTTCGGACACGACATTCCGAGAAACCATTTGTCACCGGTTGCGTCGCATCGTCGGGCGAAGGTCGCCGGCTCGATGTATCTTGGAGAACGCAACGGCCGACTCCAGCACGCTCACGATCCCATCCGTTGCGGCTATAACGATCGATTAGCCGAGGCAATCTACACGATCGAAAAGAATAATTCTATATCTTTGAAATAGATCTGAATAGCCGCTCTTTAACTATACGGCGGCGAAGGATGGTGGCGATCGGTCGAGTGTCGAAGCGGAGACACGTTTCGTGGGCTCGATCGAGATCACGATCGCGATCTCGATCCCACCTTCGGCGGCGGAACAGGAAAGGGGACCAGGGGAGGCAGCAGGGCGCACGGCGAGGAGTGGAAAAGGGGCGGCGCAGGGAAGGGGACAACGACGGGGGCCTGGAGAGTCCGCGTCGGCCACTTCCCATGTTAATATCCGGTTATGCGTAAGGTATGGAGGCGTACGGCCAGTTTGCATGGAAACTAAGGCATTACCGTCGTGGACCACCGGAGTCGAACCACTCGTCGAACGGCCCTGTTTGCCGACACCTTGGTGGACGACTCGCCGGAACACCCTACTCTCTCTCCTTATCTCTCCCTTTTTGCGCCTGCCTCTCTTCCACTCGCACGCACTCGTTCTCAGCTCGTCTCCGCCGCGCGCGATTCCGATTCCTATACTCCCCCAGAGAGAGAAAGAGAGAGAGAGAGAGAGAGAGGAAAGAGAGAGAGAAAGAGAGAAACGTTCCGTTCTCTCATCCGCCGCGGATTGTTCAGATTACGCGCGTCCAAGTATCACCGCCGGATCATTGCGGTTTTATCGATACCGGCAGGACCGGCCGCTCAGATCTAGGGGCCGTGCGACTTATCGGCGTTAACGATCACGGGGCCCCGTATCGCCGATCGTCGAATTAAATGGCAAGGCCGACTCGCTCGCATCTCGCGCTCCTTTCGGATAGATAAGACTGGGAAATCACAGACTGCGAAACGATAGCGCGCAAGCACGGCCGACGTTTGAGGTAGCTTCGCCGTTGTTCTAGCTATTGTTTATCAGGCAGCCTGGTCTTACCATTCGATAATGCGACGATATAAGATTTTAATTTTACGATGTTCAGATGGAAAGAAAGATTGTACGTCTTTATGTGGAGCGTTTTACTTTCTTTCTCTTCATCAGTATCATTCTAATATACGAGGAAAAGCCTTTTCTCTGGACCGTTAGATTAGGTGTCAATTAAACGTGGGCGGTCGATCGCGCGCTCAGGTGGTATTCTTCTGTTACAGGTTTTATTTTTATCTGAGGAACTGGCCTTCTTTGCTTTTCTCTCTCCTCTCGGTTTTTTCCCCAATAGCTTTAAAATAATGTTAATCTTAATTATTGTAGAATTATAAACGTTATTGGTGCCGCGATATTTTCGCTAATAATAATAAATTAATTTTAGTTAATTTCAATTAATATGTATTAATATAAATGAAACCAGGAATGTATATGCATGCGTAGAATGAGAATTCTTGCAGAGAGTTTGTGGCCTTCGGCCGGTGCATTCCCGCGCCATTCCATCCACATCGGTGGATCGCTTTTCAATACGGCTCTGCCACATTTGAGACGGCATCTATGCCGGATCTAAAAGCCGGCCGGCGCCCACACTCGGGGTTCCTAGACCTAAGGAGGTTCAAAGTTCCCTCCGCGGTCGTTTACGCCTTATTTATTCTCGTAATTTACTCCCACGCGGCCCTTGCGCGGCCGCGGCAATTTACTTTACGACGATCATATCTGAAAGTGGCCGGTAGAGAGTAGTGCTGCCCGGATCCACCCGACGACGGGCCTGTGAGACCGCGCGGATCGCGTCGCGGGGTTCCCGTCCGCCGCGGCGACGACGACGACGGCGGCGGCGGCGGCGGCAGCGGCGGCCCCGGATAATGGGCAACGGATGGGAAAGGTGGGAAAGGAAACGGGTGATGACGCCGGTGAAAAAGAAAGAGGCAGCGCGCACGCTGCAGAAGAGCGGGCGGCGCGTAGCGGAGGAGAGAATCTCATCCGGGCCCGTCGCGGTATACTCTTCGCGCGGTACGTTCGCGACGGCGTTTATGGACTGTCGGCGCGGAATATAAAAAGTCGCGGCCGAGCGTCGTGCCCCGAAGTGTATACTCACGGCGGATACTTTATGACCCTTAAACGTCGCGACCGCGGGAAGGTCGCCACTTCGGCGCGATGTCGGGAACCTCGCGATCACACCGCGTCACACCGCGCGTCTCCCGTCCGTCCCCCGTCGACTTCGAATCGGCGCAAATCGGAAGAGTTACGCGCGAGGGCAGATATACACTCGCGATTAGGATTACCGCGAGTGCCTAGGATTGGCACCCGGATGGGGTCCCTGTACATGGGCGTTACGGACAGCGGATCGTATATACACAGACGTGTAAACACTCGACGAAATGCGCGCGTCGTGCCGCCGCCGGTCAAATCGCATAATCGGTTTCCGCGACAGGCATCTCTGAAATGCGACCTCTGACAAGCGGAGGTCGTCGAAAGCGGTTAAACGACACCGTCGGGAAGATCGTGTCGCATCAGGTATTCCCCACCGCGGATGGATCGCAATTACCGTTTATATACCGATATTCGCGCGTTCGCACTCGCAACCTTCGACGCTCTTTCAATTAAATTAATCGAAGCCATGCGCCGCGATATCGCCCCGCCGTGAGATACGGCGACGCGCGTCGCATTCGCGAAATAGATTTACCGATGCCCGAAGGATATCATGGATTCTTTAGCTCGCTCCCGTCGTCGCGAGGCGAGCCAAGAGAGTCCGAGCAGGCGGGCACACATGCGTGCCGGGCGCATTCTCGAAGTGAAGGAATGCGAGATACACTGTTATAATTAATTATGAAGACATACACATGCGCACGCAGGTGATAATGTCGCCACGTCGCATTGGATTCCATGGAAAGTCAACCTCTAACTGGAGTGCGCATCGAAAGATGGAATAATTTTCCGTATACAAACGCTTGCATCATCAGAGAATTTAAGGCTTTCTACGAGCCCTCCCCACTCGAACGCGGTGCCGTTTTTTTTTTTAAACTGTTAGGATAATTGATTGCGGTTACATATTGATGGTTTGGACTGTTGCATACTCGCTTACACAATCCTGTTGCGGCTTACCCACAAAGACTTTCTCTTATTCTATTCTTAATTGCACGTACTACTGCTACTTACGTATCTCTCGCTGTGTGCTTACATTCACGATCTATATTATTATTACATTTTTGTCACACATAGATGGGCCTAACTGTAGAATTATTTTCTGTATTCTACTTTTGACTAACAATAAGATTTATAAAAGAAAATTGAATAAATGGAGAGCTGAATAATAATAATAATAATAATCATAATAATAATAATCTATTAATAACTCGCAAGTTTAACATGACAAATAATGAAGTAATGACATTTTTCTGTTGAGCACATAATATCACGTACTCGACGTTTCTTTTTTTTTTTTTTTTTTTTTAATGTGGCACGCACGTCTTTGTGGAATGGAATTTCAAGTATTCGTATACGAGTTCAATTCGAGTTCTCAGGTTGGCGTCCAAGTCGATATCGAACGTGGGTACCGCTGGTGACGTTAGCCGCGTAATCGGCGCTAAAGAGGATCTTTAAATTACAGAGCGGGTCGCTGATAAATATCTCGCGCACGCGGACCCGCAGAATCCACCCGGATGCGACGGTCCAATTACGCAGGCGTATTTATATTCGTTCGCCTCGCGGTTCCGGGCTCATTTTCGGTCGCGTGCGCGACTTAATGAGGCCTGGGGGGGCGTCCCCCATCCCGCGCGCTCGTGCCCGGCACGAAAATGCGGTCGAAATTTATGTACGCTGGATATCCTCGAGACTAAAAAAAGGCAGCCCGCTGCCAAAATCCATTACGTTTCTGAACCGCGGGGGCGGCGTGGAATATATATGTGTATATATATATAAACATTTCCGTTACGAACGAAATTCCAATTCTTTCCGCGTAAACGAGACGTTTCGTACGATTTAATCGCTGCAGTGTCACAACTCGAGGTAGGAGTCGAGTATCCATCATTCTTTTAAGTCGGATTTAAAGATGAAGAGTTTACCGGTTACAGATCCGAGACCTGTTAAATAACGTTAACCGCGAGTACATTTTACGCGGAGTCAAAAGGCGGAGGAGTTAATTGGACGGTTGAAAGAGCCTTGCCGTGTGAACGGGCGATACCGTATCAGCGGGTCGGTGCGCGGCGACGGTAATTCCCGACGGGAATTGAATTTGCCAATTAGCGTCGCCGAGAAAGAGAAAGAGAGACAGAGAAGGCGGGAGTAATTCGGGGAGCGTCCCCGTCGGCGAAAACGGCGTGGTCGCACGCACGCAGGTCCGACGTCGGGCGTTAACGGGCGCAAAATGAATTATCGTTTATACACGGCTCGCCGCACGCAAATTTGCATTGGCGACCGGGGCCCGGCCCCCGCGTGCAAGCGCGGTTGTGCAGGAAGGGGGCAACCCGCTTCCCCGTCCCCGAGCGCGTAGCCCCACTTTGCACCTCGGCGCCGCGCTGGCACAAACTGCGCCCACTGTGCCCCGCGCGCGCGTTTATTTATTTACGCCAGCCGGTAGCTTTATGGCGGAAAATTAGCGAGGGTTATACGCGAATGCCGCGACTTGTCGCCACTTAGAGCCGTCGATGCATTGAGCGTTTCCTTAATGGACGAGACGACACGCCCTCCTTAGCGCCCTTTTTAACACCTCGCCGGCAACACGTCGCGCGGGCGAGCGCCCGCGCCGCCGAAAGGCGCGCCTTAAAAGCGTCTTTAAGAAGCGGGTACACGTATGTATATGCGCGCCCATCTCGGCTGAAGCCGTACGAGAGGAAGGTCGATTAGCGACTTCCGCGGCTCGATTTCATCCAGCTCGTACGCTCACGAGTGGACGTTTTTTTTTCTTTCTTTCTTTTACGACTCCTCCTCGACTCGGTTAGTCGCATTGTTCGACTCGGGAAGTGGAGAAAGGTGAGCATGACGAAAGCTGCTCGTCTCGAAAGCGGAACGAGCGTCGAAACGCGGCGCTGAATGAGATGCGTGCTTCAGCGTCTCGCACATTTAGAGAACGCCGCGATTCGTTTAATTGGATAACGGCCGCGTAGACGGTATTCCTCTCTTAAATCTTCTATATATCCGGCCGATCCGAAAAGTGATTTCCAGCGCGCGTGATAGACTGTCGATATATTCATTAATTTAGCTATCTCTAATTAATTTCTCAATTTGCAGAAATTGCTGCGTGCAACCTCTGATGCGTATTCAATTACAGTCGACCTTCATTCGAGAGAAGTAGAGAGATTCTTTAGAAATTACGGTATTTACAAAACCGGTATTTTTTAAATAACAAATGTAACAAGAGTGATATGCAAAGTATTTCATAAATACTGTCAATATTTTAGGGGTTGACTTTTGGTCATTTTATGAAGACAAGTTCATATGTGAACGTGTAATGTCAAAGATTTCGTTTAAAAAATGTATGAAAAAAATGATAATTTCATAGAATTTTTAACATCCTAACCTTTGAAACAAAGTTTCTTTGTGAAAATATTGTTATTATGTTCATACAATTTTTTCTTCCTCGTAAAATGACCTCAAAATTCAACTCTTAAATTACTATAGACAGTACTTAAGAAATCCTACATTTCCTCGCGCGCGTATAACGTTTAAAATTTCTTCCTTCTCAATAACCAAACTGTTCGTTATTAATGATATATCTATCAAACAATGGCTTATTCAGTGGCGTTAACAACGTCTGACGTTTGAATGTCAGCTCATCGAAAATCACATATCGGAGATGCTGGTCAACGCGTTCGACCTCTAGGCACAGAATTAGGCGCGTAGAAGGCGAGCCGTTTCCACGGCGCACTTTCTCGCGGTTCGATCCGGCCGTCCATCCCCTTTCCTCCTCCACCCTCCCCCTCCCGCGTTCGTCCACGCACTGAATTCTCAAGTGCGCCGTCTTCGAGAGATTTTCCTCGAGAGTTCTCCATAACTCCGGCGTGGCAAGTGGACAGGCCCGTGACGGGTATCCACGCTGTTACGCACTATTGAATTCCACACTCGACGATTGCCTCGAACTAAATTCGATAAAAATCGGTAAGATCCGTGTAGAACGTTCTGCACGCATCTCTCGTTCACGTCTGATTACGTACGCAATGATTAAAATGCGATACAATAATTATAGCGCTCAGTTCAATGGACAGCATCTAAAATAGGACTATATAAGCTATACGAACAATATTGAAATATTTTACTCTTTAGTCTTCACGAGGACGAAGAAAATAAAGTTAAAGGTTTTATAAGCTAAATATTTTTATAAACTCAACAAAAGTTCTGTATATAGAAATTGAATTAATCTCTACTTTCAACGTTTCGAATATAACGTGAATTAATACATTGCTTATATATTTAAGCGAAATATAGAAATACTTGTAACTTGAAACGTCAATGACACGTGTGTAGCGCACGGATAATTACGAAGAACAATAGAATTATTTCGCGTACAATGATCCTCTGAATACTCTTCGGCGAAACCTACACGCGCTCGACCATTCAGAGAGAAGAATCGTTTCTGGACTTTAGAAACTTCTCCGGCGGCCTACGTGTCACTACGGAATTGCGAAGCATCATCGTCGCGACGACGCTGGCAACAGTCCGTAACCGGCTGTCGTCGTCGGCGGATAGGAACTATTGAGTAGCCGCGGGAGAGCTCGCGAAAAATCACCTCGTCGACATTACGTCGACGGCGCGAGATCGAGCGTACTCGTGCGCGTGAAGAGAAGCGTGTCGGTGGTTCGGCGCGTAGAAGCGTCTCGCTTTCAAGATTTCCCTCGAGAGTACTCCGCGACTCCTCCGCGGCGGCGGCGGCAGGACTGCCCACGAGAAAAAGAGAGGGGTACCTGCGTCTCTCCGTTAAGTTACAGCGACTGGCGCTTAACCCCTGACACGACACACAATAGCCGGACGGGACTCCATAATTGTTATTTTAATAAGCTAATTTTCGCCGCGCTTGACCGGCGCGAACCGCACTGGGTGAACGGCGGAGTAGAAAGAGGACGGGAGAGAGGAAAGAGAGAGCGAGGCGGGGGGTGGGGGAGGGAGAGGGCAAGACAACGGAGCAGGACGAGGAGGTGCACCGAGTAAGGTCTCATCGACGGCTGCGTCGGACACGTCGAGATTAACGGCCATACTTCCGAGCGGCTCGACGATTTACCCGTAATAAACGTTGAGCCACGCATCTTACGCCGCGTCGTCCCCATCACGTCGCGGCCGTGGGCCTCTTCCGCGAAAGTGTCCTTCTCCCGCGATCACGTCTTCTAGATGAAGATGCCAAAGGGTGCGGTGTGTCGCTTCTTGCGATCGATACATTTTCTCGAGACTATTTAAACGTAAATATCGCACTGCTCAAAGTTAGCGTTATAATTTGGAAAAAAAATGTCACGTTGCAATCATCGTCATTTCGAATATCATTAAACGTCTGTTCGAATCTTTGATCTGATAACAGTTCGGTAATACTTTTTGTCTCGAAAAATACATTTTCACACGCATACAGATAACTGCCCACAGTCACGTAAACATGTGATTATGAAAAGCTGACTTTCTCTGTGTTGACTCAAGCCGTGCCTCTCTCAACGCAAGCTTTAATCAATTTCTTCTTTATGGCGCATAAATACTTTTCTCCAAGCCATTCGCAGCTTTTACGCGTTGCATTAATTAAACCAAGCGAGCGTCGACGCATTTAGCCAATGTTTACAAAACTCCACATACCGTTTGTAACAACCTATTTGTAAAGGCGCATTTTTTCGTCGCTGCGAGACGTGGCCTCTCCCCTCTCTGTACAAGTTTGTCACCTCTCTCTATTGAAGGCTTTTAGTAACGTTATACAGGCGTGTTTGAATAACAAATTATAATACAAAAAGCCGAAATTAAGACAAATTCTTTTAGCAAATATTTGAAATTTTCAAATTCTTCTCGTCTCGATATTTTTTTTTTTTTTTAATGAGTCCTCAGACGCAACGTTACCACTGATGGGATTTAATTCCACGTTACTACTGCGTGGGTTAAGAGGGAGAGAAGCCGAGAGGAGAAAATGCGGCGCGATTAATTCGGCCGAGATAAATCGTAATGAGCTTATCGTTCCACCAGCCGGCCGCAATATGCGCGCCCGCGCGATTCCGCATCGCATCGCATCGCATCTTGTAAGCTCGCGGCCCTCAACGCAGGACGTTCACTCGCATTAACGGCTTATGGGATTCTCGCGTAACGTATTTACGACGACAAAGAAAAATCCGGGTTCCCTCGGCGCGCGCATAATATACGCTCAAATCCGCTATTCTTCAATTACGCCTCTACTCGCGGCCGCGGACTCGGCGGGTCTTTCCCCCGTGCGTGCGTGCGTGCGTGCGTGCATGCGTGTTCGCGCCGCGCAGGCACAGGTCGTTGTGTTTGTATGTGTGTGCGTGGAGCGCACGGGTTACCACCGACGGGTCAAAGGTCGGGTATCTTGTAAGAGAAAGAAAACGGGGTAGAGGAGGATGGGCGTGGCTCGTATTTGAAGTAGAATCGACCCTCCACCTTCTATTCCTTCCTTCGGAGGAGGATGCGCGCATAGACCGGATAACGTCGCGAAAAGACTCGCAAATTCAAAAGAAATTCCTCGTCCTACCCCGCCATTCTCGTGTCGCGAGTATCCTGCAACGGCGGAGCCCGCAACAACGGCCGGCCGGTCGATCTTCGTCTCGCCCGGCGCGCGAGACGGCGTGGGGCGATTTATTAATTTCCACGTTAATTCCGCGTGCGCGCGCTGGGCGAGTTCGGTTTTCGTTCGTAGGTGCGCGCGCGCGCGCTCATTGCCCGGATCGGAAAGGCGGGATTTACGGCGTTTGTCGTGCTTGAGGTTTTATTAGTAGTGATTAAAGCGCGTTGCCGCGGCGTGTACGATTAGCCGGCACCAAATTATATAGGTACGTCGACTCATATACGCCAAGGCCTGAAACGACGGCATCGGGAAGAGCGATTGCGCGCGAGCATGCCATCGGGAGATTAGACAAAGAAAGGATCGATACGCATATGTAATTAATGAAGGAGATCGGGTCGACCTTCCGTGTGATCGGAGACTCAAACAATCTCTACCGACACAAGAAACGATTATCGCTGCAACGTCAGTGTGGACGACTATATATATATATCTCACCGCTATAAAGTTACAATGTGATAGAATTAGAAAGGGATGTAACTCGTGAATTAATGGTAGACATCTTAAACATGTACTATAAATTTCTACACATAATTCCGCAAGTAAAAATCTCCTTCAGTGACGATACTAAATATCGATCATCACGTAGCCTATATAGCCTATAAATCAAATTGAACGCGTTAATATTTTTTTCCAAGGCATCGCTCTACGATATCGTAGAACAAAGTATTTTTTCCGATTGCACGGCACACACTTAATCGCGTACATTGGTATTTCGAAAAACATAAATTTCCCAGGAGTGCGTTAAACGCGTTAATCATTCGGCTCGTTACGAAGCGCGCGAGCGGCACACATTATTCGAGATAATTGTCGTGATTCAATGGCGTTAGCGGGGTCAATTGAAAGCGAGGACCGGCGGCGGCCGAGAGCGCGGCGAACCGTAATTTATGAATTATTGTTTTCCATCGCGGCCGCGCGCGCGCGCACGCGTGAAGGCAACAAGAAAGCCGGGCGAGAGAGCGCGTCCTCGCGCGTCATTGGAGAGGCGAAAAACGGCCGGGACGGAGGAGGAATTGCGGCGTTACGAGTTGTCGAACGTACAGTCGTAAAACAGCGGCTGATTGACGGTCGGACGCGCTAGGAATTTCGTAAGACGGTTAACGTGCGTTTTCGCTGTGAAAAGGCATATAACGCGCGGCCACGACCTAGGGGACCGCGACGTGCTTTCACACATGCCGCCTTAATACCACCGGCAGACCCTTAAAGCCTGATTGAACTTTGCGGCGGCGCAACGATCGTTATATCTCTCGCGCCTTCCTCTGAAAATGAAAATGCCGATGCAATAAATTATCCCGGGTCGTAAATATAATCGATTGAATATGTGAATCGCCTCTCAATGTTAAGAGGCGGACGTAACGTCAAAAATCTCCCGTTTTCTCCCCTCATTGCTGAAATTTCCATTTACGAAGGTGATTCTATCAATCCGTGTCCGCAAAGCGGCATTTGCAATGCCAACTGCTGGGAACGTACGGGCATCAGAGAAATCACATTTGATTTAAAAGATCGTATATATGGATTTGCATGCATAAAATTTTAATTTTGCAAAATCATTAATAAGACAGTTCGTAAAAAGGTATTATGTACAATGGAAAATCTCAAAGGATTTATCATCTGAATACACTAAAAGAAGTTAATTTATTTAACGACACAACAAAATAATAAATTCACATGTGTCTGTTCACAGAGATCAATTACGATCCGATCATTCGAATATTTATATTTATCACAATCATATTTTTCGAATGCGTTGTAAGCCGAGATTTAATCAACAATAATGATGTATCGCTATAGGAATACCGTGTAATAAAGGATGAATACCTTCCGAAGTGTGTGTATACCGCACGATCGCGTGCAGCTAGACTCGGCTAGAAAAAGATCTCTTTGAAGATTTTTCGATAACGAGAGATGATCCAGCGTGTCCGACTCTGACACGTGACGTTCGAAACAATTGAGCCGTGGCGCGCGGGCAAAATTGGCGAAAGACGCGAAGTTTCCGAGAGAGGCGATTCATCATCGCTTCCTCCATTCAGCTCCGACCCACACCGTGCCGTGACCAGCGCTAGCCGATGGCCGTGGCTAATTTAATAAAAGCGCCGCATAAAAAAAAAGCGAACGTCGATGAAGAAGTGGTGGCTTCGCCTTGTTCTCGCGCCGTCTGTCCGATATCGATGACCAATTTAGATATCGTCCGCGATCGTGGCCTCGGACATGCCAAACTGTCACATCAATCTCATTGGCTCTTCCCCCCGAGAGAAGAGTTTCTCCCTCGTCTGGCGACGTGACGAGCAACGTCTTGGTCATCGAGCACCGTTCTCAGTGATCAATTTTAGAGCAACTTGCGCGAATATTGAGATTGTCGTGAGAACAGCGATGAATTTACCGGTAAACGATCTAAACGAGACTTTAAAGTACTTCCACGAACTTTAAATCGCTGCCTGAGAGGAGCGTACAACGGGATCGTAATTAACGTTTGCAGAATCTCAGAGAAGGCTTGTTTACGTACTTTCTCGTCAAGGATCATTAAGAATTTCGAAAGATGGGCCTACACGGTGACGTGGCGCGATTTTATGCCCGGCGACCTCGAAAAAGGAACAGAAAAGGCCGCGGCGATTTGCGGCACGCCGGTGAAAGGTCAGTTTGCGAGTCGCGCGTGGAAATTCACGGGGTGGAGTATGGAGTTACCGATACGTTTCCCGAGCACTAAAGGAAATTCTTCCTAGGCAACTCGGGGTTAGGCTTTTTTCTCTCTCTCGAAGTCGTCGGCAATTAAAGCATTATAACCTCCATTAATCCGCGTAGAAGAGAAAGGGGAAGAGAAAAGGCACCCGGGTGCCTCTCCGCGGGGGTCTTGCTTCACGGGTCTGCCGTTTGCTTCCTTTCGAAATGATATGAAATACCGGACAAACAATAAAAAAGGGAAAACGCGAAGCTCCTGTCACCGAGGGATCTCCGCGGGTGGGACGGTAACGACCTGCACAGCCCCCTCATTCTTCGGGATCTCTTGGGAGAAGACCTCTCAGCGGACGCAACTGAATACCTCCGCACACAAACCCTCTTCCGTGTTTAACTCTTTGAGTTGCGAGTTTTCATAGTGCCCGGCCGTCTGGAGTGAATTTTTTTTCGCATAATCACGCTCATAAATAGTATGATTATCAGTTTATAAATAGTTTTGTTCATTGTACAATATTAAGTATATTATTTTTATTAGTAAATTGATTCGGCGCAAATTCAAAATGTTCGTATTATAATAGATCGATTATGGTATGAAGTATGAAATATATTATTTAAAAGATTAAAAATTTTGTCGTAATCGTGAGTCTGACTTCCTTGATACCAATCGCAAAGTTGCGCTCAAGGCATGCTGCATCGATATCTTCTTTTATTGATCCGTTTTTTCCTTTTATTGATTCCGTTTTTTATTGATTTGTCGAATCTGTGGTTTGTGACAGTTACTGGAATTATTAACGGCTATTGTTAAGTTACTAATTACTAGGTTGCATTAGGAAGTTAAAATGCAAAAAATAATTCATATATGTATTAATTATAATGTGAGAGATATATGCTTCAGCTTCTCAAAGTTTCATTAATAATCGAAGCTAATGGGATTCGAAAAAAAAATTATTTGCGCTGTATTATTTTACCATGTAACACCGTGTGCATTATACTTTCACCGAAATATTACAACACTCGAATTTAGCCCCGATATCCGAATTATCGGCTTTCACGAAATTCAAGTGTATACGAAACGCAAACAATTCCTCTTCCCGACAGCGCGGTAAGATAATCGGTTAAATATTGCCCACCTCCTCCTGCTTCGCGGTAACGAGGCCTACACCGATGATTTATCACAATACGACCGATCTCACGCGTGATTAAAGAAGAAAGAAGTCAAATAAATTCCGTGGGCCTCGTTACGCGGCGTCCCATTTTTTAACGACGTTTAGAAAGTGGCGTGTACCGAACCGGCTGTATAGCGCTAACCGCCACTACATTTTCTAGTGTACGCGAGACGTGGGGTAATGGTGTACACACAGAGGATTAACTAACATCTACCTGTGAGGCTACACTACCGCGCGCGGTAACGACAGATAAATTAGCGATGCTCGCATTGTGGATGGGGTAATAGACGTCGCGTAGAGCGCTGACATTTAAACCGCGACAGTGTAACCACCTCTGTTGTAATCCCAACGCGCGCGCCGCGGCTCGCATCGTCGTCCTCGGCGCTTCCATTTTCTCTACTCTCCCGTGTCGCGCCTAAACCGCGTGAGAGCCGCGTAATGAGCCGCGACGAATCGCGGCAACGAGGAGGATAAGAGCGTTCGGCGCCCGCGGCCGAAAAAAGGATCGGTCCCGGCCCGGACTGCAATTGATACCGATCGACGAACGAGCGAGAACGGAGCGGCTCCGCGCTGTGTGCACCGGCGCGCGGGCTTTTGTCTATCGCGAAGATTCGCGTGCGAGATTCGCGGCGCGAGTGGGAGGAAGTAATCACTACGTACATACACACGCGGTACACGTCTGTGCATCGCTAAACTTCGCGCGGCATACGCGACTATAAATAATCGACCGACTGCGGCACGTATACCACGTCTGCTTAGGTCCCTCTCTCCCTCGCGTCTCGTCTCTTCAACCTTCGTCCGTTCCCTCGCCCCAGAATTTCGCCGACGTCCGCCCGCGTCAGCGAGCTGTAATTCCTCTCCCGTCAAAATGCAATCGAGAGCCCTTCTCCGTGGAAGGCTCGATCGCAAAATTGGCGTGACCTGCACGCGTGGAATACGCGCCGCGAAAAAATGACGGGCAGGTGCGAGCTCTCGGGAACGTTCGCGCCACAATAATGAGAGACGAGGGGAAGGCGGTGGAAGGACGCACGACATGCGAAGAAAAATCTCGATGCCGCAGGAGGGGTGGGAGAGGGGGGAGGAGTAATAAAACGTAACGAAGACGCGATTTTCTTCGGTTTTTGCATCGTTTCAAAATCGATCATCAGTGTTGCGCGAGCTTTATTAACGCGAGACGACGACGCGATTGGATAGATTCGTAATGCACTTTGTAAATCGCGTAATTGCGGTTTTTCCCCAACCAGTCAGCGAATATATCATTAAGGCAGTAAATTAAATTGAATTTGGAATTACGCGTACATAAAACGCGCATATTAGTATTCTTCAACTTTTCTATTTTATTATATTATCTGTTTTATCATCAATTATTCGATTAAGTATGTTAAACAGCTGAACTATTAAAATAAGAAATTTTAATTATAACAATTTTAAATATTTTATGTATTTTTTTTTAAACAATTGTATGTATCGATCTTGACGATACATAACTTTTTCACAAAAACAGTTTAATTCCATTCATTCAGGTAGAATTAAAAGAAGCGTTAAATATTTAAACTGAATATCCTGCAGTTGAGATTTTTGGTTTAAGCTATTTCTTCCCAGCAGCCGAGATGCACTCGTGAAAGCTAAGAGTTTTCGCATTGACAGTGCACGCATGACGCTCTCAACCGCGTCCTCGCAATGAAGCATCGTCGAGAATGATGGCCATCGAAGTGAAGGGAGTTCAAACGTGGTCTCATTAACGTTCGGCATTTTGTTTTATGCGCTCGCGGGTTCGAGCCGGTTTGCGAAATAATCGCCAGTGTCTTTAATCTCGGATTATACCCGACGCGCATAAAATCGCGAAGTTGGCGAAGTTAGCTTATTATTACTGCTGCTCTTACATCTCGATCGGTCGATCCCCGCCGATCCTTGCATCGCCTCTGTATCGCGAGTAATGCACGTGCATTTCGCACGAGTGCAACAGCAGTTCGGCTGCTGATGCGAGATGTATCACGGTTGGGATTGCGGATGCAGGTAACGTATATTAAATTGGGTATTAGCCCGGAATTTATCGGACGTCGAACCGCAAATGGGTAGGACTCGGAGCTGAGATATTTCACGATATGTGCAAGATCGTATAGCGCTATGTGGGTGGTTATTCACTGTCGAAGCCGTCGCGTAAAAGTGCCAGTTACCATCGGGACTTATGTCGATTGTGCATTTGATGTTTAATGGGGAAATAATTTATATGGAGTTAATCCTCTACATAATTAATTTAAATGTATAATAATATATATATATATATATATATATATATATAATCTGTTATTTTATTCTTTGACAAATTTTACGAAATATATTGACAAACAATAAGTCTAATGTTTAAATAATTTAAATATATATGAAAAAATCAAACTTAAAAAAAGCAGAGAGAAGCTATTTCAAAAAGTAAGATAGAATTTTCTCATTATTCGTATTAATTTAATAATTTTCTTCCCTATTTTCGTCAAAGTTAATTGCAATCTAAAAAACGAAGTATCTATTGTTTTGCCATTGCACGTGATTTCAAATAATTTTGAACCGCGAATTACTGATTGTTCGTATGGGGAAACAGAAGGAGCCGGAAGCGAGGGACGAATTGAACTTTGACTGCGGGGAGTTTTCGGGACAGGACTAAAGTCGCACGCACGCAAGTAGGAGGTACGTGTTTTCATATAGCACGGCAAGTCGTAAGTTCGCTGGCGAAGGTAGGTAGGTGGTATCGCGCACGGGTGTCCTCGTCTCGCGGTCGTCGGTATCACGTCGCGGACTATCACGGTGTATTGCGTATTGCGCTCGTGCGCGAAGTCGCGCCGCGCGTCGTTGTATGCGTCGCGGCGGAGGAGTATACCCGGGTGAGGGTGACCCCCGACCTGCGCGAGGCAGGTGAGGCGCGATTTTTCAGACGATCTTTCTCCCCCCGTGTGATGTGTACACACGCGCCGAGATATCCGCAAGCACACGGACACACGGAGGACGAGGGAAGGTGAGGCCGGAGGCAACGTTTGCCGATTGGTCGGTGCCGTCCTCTTCGCAGCCAGTGACGAGAATGGAGGCCATCCGGACCCACTCCCACCGCGCCTAGTTTATTCTTACCTTACCTTTCCATTCCTTTCCTTTCCATAATCCTTACCGTCTCGGTAAGCGCGATCCCCACCCCGTCCCCGTCGTCGCCACCGCCGCCGCCGCCCCCGCCGTAACGACCACCCTGGCCGCCGACGTTAGCGAAGGATCTGTTCCGCGATCGGCCGAGGATCGGCGACCTGAGGAGCCCCGGCGGCGTTAATACATCGCAGATCTCGCGAATAATGGCGTGCCGTCGAAATTTCCATCGCGGCCGGAAAAATCGACGATAAATTTATCAACGATTCAACGTTGGGTGAAAGCTCAAGCTGTCCCGGACAGTCTGCAGATACAGTCGCGAGAGACTATCGATCACCTAATAGGATCCTAAACGCCCGTCGCGAATCCACCGCGCGAGTCGCGCGCATCGCGCGTAATGACGCCGCGCGGAGAGCGCGTTTCGAGAGGGCTGAGAGAGGACCGTTTACGGACTGGTAAACGATCGGCGATCATCTATCATCTCGTGCGCGCGCGCGCGCGCGCGGATCCAGCCGCGCGCACGCGGAAGTCTCGCGCGTCTAGACCCGCGCTTTGTTTAACGAACACCCGTAACGCAATTACTCCCGTACACATATGTCGAATGTTCCCCGGGTCTTCTAACGTCATTCGCGGCAGTCAGCGCCGCGTTTCGTCGCCGTTCTCATCCACCTGCCGCGCGCGCCTGCAGGCAGCGTTCGACGTTTTTCGATATTAGCGCGTTAGCGGCCACGACGCCTATCCACGACGACCACGCGCGCTCCTACGAGTGGATACTGAAAATTTCCACCGGGCGTCATGTGTGGTCCGCGGCAGAAACAGATTGGAGTGATCAATCTGCGGCGCCGATCCGAGAGCCTGTCTCTCTCTTTCTTTCTCCTCTCTCCCCCGCTTCCCGCCCCCTATACTTTTGCCTCTCCTCTCACGCGGTTTTATCCTTCGCCGTCGTGCCACCTTCCCCCCTCCCTCCCTCGCCACGCTCTTCCACGCCACCTCCGCCGCGCGCGGACCGCGTCGTTTCCTCTTCTTATTCTTCACCTTAATGCCTCCTCCCGCCGTGGACCCCCCTCGCCTCCCCGGCATCTCCCTCCGCGGAGAGGAGCCAATCTCGAACTACGCGCGTTCTCTTACGACGCGTTACGATGTCGTAATGCCTGAGCGTAGGGAGTAATATCTCTATTAATAATGTAATTGCCGGGCGCCCGCAGGATCGGTGTGCATGCCCGGTACGACCATTAGGCTTCGGGAAGGGTACGCGCGCGCTCCGCTCGAGGAGTATATACCCCCTTCTCGCCGTAGGTTTCACCTGGCGAGAACGTTTACCGCGGCCACGTCGATCGCCGCAGCCGCCGATCCTCTCTCGCGTATGTAACGTCGGGTCACTCTTGTCTCGTGCGCGGCCCCGCACGACTATGAATATTTTATGTCCGTTTATTCAAATGCCCCTACCATACCGAATCCTTATTACCCTCATATTTCTTTGACCGTGCACATACGCTCGTATAACGATCGCACGAATGCATCGAATCTCCAGCCGAATTCTTTCGCGAGAATTAGAGGAATATATATATAGGATACATTCGTTACGTTTTTGCGCGAGGATTGAATTGGTTTCTGCGATTATGTATGTAAATATGATACAGTTCGTGTCCCCTTCTATACTTTTTGCCAAATTTATTTTTGATAAATCTATCTAGTAAGTTTACAGTGTATACGCAAGTGAGAAGGTATACATATTGCTGTGCAAGCAAAAAGTCTATACACAGGGTACAATATGAGAAAACAAGAGTAATATATTCTCAGGATACTTTTCTCAGGATAAAAGGGATTTATGTGCGGCGTCGCCTTACGACCGTTTGAACGTGCGCGTCGCTCTCCAACGCGTTACTTTCCGCCCGCCGTTCGTTAATTGAAAGTCGGTTTTTAGCGGGTCGCGGCGAATAAATATACCGTCCCTTCTTGCGCGGCCTTCATGTGCTCGCTCGAAACGATAATAATTGCATTTGCACGGTAATGGATGAGACCGCAGCGGCGTGCGTTTTTCGCCGGTGGGAAAAAGCGCCTCCCGGCCGCGTTCGCAAGTATGCGAGAGAGCCGCGGCGGCGTGGCCGCGGCGAAGAATGCGAGAGACGCTCGTAGAGAAGCGATCGTCCCCCGGCGGAATTTATGTCCGCTTCTTCCGTGGGGACCTATAGGGCGCCGGTGGGAGGCCGGGGTTATTGAAAGTAACATTATAACTCGCGCGGCGGTAATAACGATAACGAACGTGAAACGCGAGTATTGCGAGCAAGAGACTTTGCGCGCGGGTTTTCAGACGTGCGCTCTCGCTTTTCCACGAACGCGGCCGGCTCTGCTCAGCTTGGCGCATTCCCGTTTCGCCTTAATCGAGATATAATTGTGCTCATTCGCCGAACGCAGTTTATGGAGCTCTTTATAGAGCCCCCATAGTTACCGTGTCATTTAATAAGCGAAGGGGAAGTGACTATCGACGTCCATTGAAGTTAATCTGCCGTTCGCAACAGTGTGCGCGGTTCAATATACATAGAATAGGTTTTCTCTTAACGATTCGCCGACGGTATAGTGTAGCGGGGAATGACCCTAACCGGCGATTTAAAACAGATGGTTTATTGGCTTTCGCTCGTGAAACAGGAAGAAATCGGTATTACGTTAACAAAGACGAAAATGTTAATAAAAATGTCGGGACGAATTAAGCTAAATTGTAATTGTTGAGAAACGCAATTCGTGGTTTCTCCTCAATTTCTAAATTAAGTAAATTAGATGTATATTAATTCAAATGAGAACACTATAATGGGTTTATACAAGCCAAGCATATAGATTTTAAACTAAATTGCTAAACAATTATTCCGAGTCAAGCTAGGCTTTTAATACCAGACATTTATTAGTACATATTAATTAGTGTAAGAAACAGATTTATCAATGCCAAGAAACGTGTTACCCCAAGTCTGTTATACGGGCTTGACAATGTTGAGAGAAACGTTGCGGAAGACGAAGACGACGATGACGACGACGACGGTGGCCGCGTGCGTGAACGCAACCCGCTCGCCCATTAGGAGGGTATTTCACGGCGCGTCACGTTTTATGCCGGCCACGTGACTCCCCGTGACACTGCCGAGCCGAGCCGGTGCCAGGTCGAAGGTTACGCGCGATTCGCCTCGAACCGCCCGGTCCGTCCCGTCCGTTCTGTCCGTCCGTCCGTCAGTCTGGGTTTACCATCCCGATCGACTTCATTTCGCGAGCACACGCTACTAAACGACCGGTCGGCGGTGCCTTTTGAGACTTTCCCGCCGCGGAGAGCGCAAATATATACATTCGGCGGTGGAATCGCGCCGTAGACTATAAAATTGCGTTTGGCGTCTGGTATAGTAAGCGCCAAAGCCTCCACACATATGAGAGAATGATTTATCATTGCCCAACGAACAAATAAAAATAATTTCTTATCAATTTCAAAATAGATAACTATTTCAAGTATTACATACAAAGAGCTGTAAGCGAAAAGCCAGAGGTATATCGCGGGCGTAACGTCGGAGGTGGTATGTAACTGTAAATTAAGCTCGATCCGGCCTGGATCACCGATCTCTTTTTGGGGAAACGACTCGCCGACACTCGAGATTATTCCGACTTTCGCGTAATGAGCGTGACGAATCCGAGCGTGTCGAATCCCGGCGACGTGGCGTGTCGGCACCGGGCCGGGGTTCCACCGAGAGCGTACGTCGGAGAGGACCGATCGTACACACATAGTGTAAAGAATATAGTGCTTACTCAGCCGGACGGCCCGGCTGAGGAGAGCGCCACAGTTTTATATCCCGTCGTGATTTACGCGTCGGCGACCGGCACGGACGTGATGCGCGAGGCCCAGAACGATATATTCTAATTTGGTTAAAGAAGTTTAGTAAGCGGTAGTAGTATAGTAACGGGCGAGAAACGCGAAGGGAGAGACAGAGGGAGGAAGATCGGGGGGGAACTGTGGCGCAGCGGGGGTGCGTGCCGGCCTTTTAACGACTCATTTGCGTCTCCCGGGAATTTTACGAGCCGCCTGATCGATTATTTTATTTTATTTTATTTTCGACTCCCTCGCGCGCCCGCGTTATCGGTCCCCCCACGATTCCCATCCACCCCCCTTCGTCCCCGTCGTCGCTCGCCGGGTAGGTGGGGGTCCTCGCGCGGGGATGGCACAGGTATCTCGTTTTATCGGCGTATCGCATTTCTTGCGCGATACCTCAAGATCTCGGGGATCTACGGGCGCTCCGATCGGATTACGGGAAACGTTCTCGCCGCGGGAGCAGTTGGAAAATAAGAGCGAGTGGTCGCCGGGAGACTGCTGAGCAGAGGAGGACGTCGTCCAATCCTCTTTTTCCCCATTCTCGTCCGCGGGGAGAAGTGTCTCCGGCCAGATATTTAACGCGGTGATTTACTGTCGCTCGAAAGAGCTCTCTTCGGACTAGCTGTGAGAGCGAGCTTTCTCCCGAGGAGTCGTCAGATTTAATGTCAACGGAGCGCCGCGAGATTATTTAATTTGGAATTTCGGCGCCAGAGATCCTTATTTATTCGAAATAGCATTCATTTCCATTTCGTTTAGCATTAAAAAGAATAGAGTTTGAATATAGTTTGTAATCGATTGTAATTGTACCAAAAATTGCAAAATCGTAGAAGACTCAATTTTGACGAGTTATTAATGAATTCTAGAGTGTCGTGGATGTGATTCTCCCACTCCCCTTCTTCTCTTCTTTCGAAAAAAATTAATTTCAAAAGAAAATAAATTGCGTCTATATGTTTCTATCCTATTCGATGTGACATTCTATCCAATCGTTGTTCGTCAGATGACACCTTTATACGTCGTCACCGTCGCGAGTTTTCATCTTCCTCTATTCGCGCTCGTCTGACAATTTTACAATTCCGCGCGGGAGTACAGGTTTATAATACGTTTCAGGCTTTATGACCGGCAGCGCATCTTCTCGGCTCCTTCCGCGCCCGACGCTCTCTCACTCCCGTCGAACTTTACTTCGCGCGAGTCATCGCTTATGGAAATTGGCGCGTCTCGGTCTCTAATAAAATATTCTTGTGTCACGATGCTAATATAAGAGCGAGGATATAATCTACGAGAATATTCGATTTTCCTTAAATGAATTAATATATCGTCGAGTCACACGAGGAAGATAACGACACTGACGCAAGAACATTAAACAGGCAGAAATTGCCTATATTATCACTTTTAATCAAAATCAATGCACGGAAAGACCGATTTTGTTGGATAGTCCAACAATTTTGCTGGATACAGATTTGAAAATAATTTTGTTGGTTAAACTAAAAAATTAAAAATATTGCTGCAAAACGTAATATTCTAGCAACCAGATTAAATATTCAATAAAATTATCTTCAACTCCAGCAAATTTTTAGACCTTCCAACAAAATCGTTCTTTCCGTGTGGGAAAGCAAGTTTCCAAGGAAGAATAATTCTTTCCAAGTGTCTTGTGTCGACTTGTGTCACTAAATGGAAAGCTGCACCCATACGGAAAGCAAGTGTCGACTTGTGTTTTTGTTACGCATTGAATGCCAAGAACGACATTCGTGTCGACTTGTGTCACTAAACGGAAAGCATGCCCGCATGCACTTAGCACTTATGTTACCATATATTACTTTCGCATTGCAAATCCAGCCGCAGTAAAACGAAAAGAAAGCTAACGAAGCGCGAAATTAAGAAGAGCAGCGTTTTAATCGTTCCTACGTATCAACGTTGTTTAATTTAATTATTAGCGATCGACCAGTGCTATCGACTTCGCTGAAGATTAATGTAATGACGACTCACACGGGCGAGCGATCCATCATCGATCGTGCGGCCCCACGATTTTTGTTTCAAATCACCGCCACGAGAGTCACCTCCGCGTGTCCGTCGAAGATATTATATGCGGCGAACGCGAATGTGAAGCCTATAAGGATACTCGCTCCGCACCGCTTGTCCAGAAAACCCGCGAGTATTACCCGCGCGAGCGTTCATTGGCGTGGACGCGTTGCTCGCGCGCGCGTTATTACATAGTTAGCTCTAGCCCCGGCGCGAACCATAAATCACGAGGTACGATCCTCGGCGCTAACGGTGCTTCGAAAAATTGCGCGGACGTGCCCGCACCACGCGGTTGCGCGACCCACGAAAAATCGTTACTTCGAACTCATCAGCGATCGCGCGCCCGGTTGTAACACGTGAGAACGGTGACTCTAATTGCGCAAATTACGTGCCTTTGTGCGACCGCCACGGATTATTAATATTCCCCGTAATTATGTATTGCGTCTACGCGGACGAGCACTCTCGCCGCGAAGGACGCGTCCATTAAACCGAAAAATACCGAGAAACCTGCAGCGACTCTTGTGCCGCGTACCAGAAATGGTATTCTGGCGAGGAAACGATTGAGCGGAGTAACAAAGACGCGCCGAGATGACACGTCGATGCGAATATTTTTCAAAGCGATCGCCCTTCCCCCTTCCGCTTCGGGAAGGAGGTACCGCGAAAAAAAAAATGAGAGGCAAGTTTACGCCACTGTCGGTGCGCGCCAGTTGTATGCAAATAGGACGGGATAAAAATTGATCAACGTCAGCCACCCGATGAATCTCCGAAGCCAATCAGCGTGTCTCATTAACCCCCGCCCCCGTCGAACAGTGCCCGTCAGTTTCGAGGCGAGGCGTCCCGCTGCTACGGGTACGAGCGGCCGTGCGGCGCGCCGTCCGCGCGGCGTGTCGCAGAGCGTGAGAATCACTGCATCCCAATTGATCCTAGGGTCAATGAAGCTGTTGAATGATGACCACTGACAGGTGCATTCACAGGATTGCGCATAATACCGCGCAAGAGTTGCCTACGAGTTTTCAGCCGTGCCTGTCCGTTCCCTTCCACACGCTCGCCTTCTCTCTTCTCTATTACCCGCTCCGGCCCGCTCCGCTCGGAGCCCGGTCGGAGAGCTCCCTCGCCTGCCCGCGCGCAACACTCATCTTCCGCCTCCTTCTTCCCCTCTACCCACAGAGCGCACCCTCTCCATCAGAGGAGAGCCTGCCTCCGCGACGAGGAGAAAACGAGCGGGCGCATATGTACGCCCGCATTATCCGCGCGCAGCCGCGCCGCGCGATCGCTAATTGTCCATAGAAATCGAAACTGCGTTCCTGCGAGTCACGCTTGCGGCTTGCCCGTCCTCTGTCCTGCCCATCCTGCGTCCGGCGCACCGCGTCCGACTCACCTTTTGTTCGTAGCGGATCCTCAACCCTTCCATCCTGCGTCATTCCGAACGATCCGCCGATCGTCGGTTACCTTCGTCGGTCGATGCCAAGGTTCCGCGCTCGATCGACAAATCGCACGTCTGTCTCTATCGCGTCGGGCGCTCGTAATTGATTTATCAGCGTCCCGGTGCTGAGCGAGTATAGGTACGTACGCGCGGGTATACGCGCTGCCGCGCTCTCTGCCCCTTTATATTCCGGCCGTTAAAGGCGCTAACTTAACGAGCAGCAGCCACCCCTCGGCACGGTATACCTCGCGCCGCGGCCCGACCGGTGCAAACGTGCAAACGTGCGCGCGCTTAAAGCTTAAGTGGTACAAAGCTGTCCGCGATTGACGCTACGTTCGCACCCGCCGGGCGTTCGCGCACCGGTAAATGCAGCCGATTCATCATGGAATCATTCGCGTCGGGGGAATTCATTTATATTAATGAATGACTTATTAATCACGGCCCGGCACGGACGAGAGCCGGCTGCGCGCGATGCAGTCGGGGTCGGCGTTTCTCCGCGGAATATCAATTATTGTTCTCCGCGGCCGCACGGATGTTCGGACGGATTCCCCGAGAGTCGGTCACGCGTTCTCAAATCATCGACAATGTCGAGATCCAATCTGTTTGCGTGCGATGAGAGAGAGAGAGAAAAAAAACGCGCGGGTATGCGGTAAAACGACGTAAATAACGTTGTGTAATAAGGGTTAAAAATTAGGTATGTGAAATTGATTTATACTTTGGGCTGTCTCGCAAATTTGATTTGACAGCTTCCTCTCCGCGAGTCCCGTTGCAACAATATTCGTGACGCCGAGATATGATACCGCGAAACGACGTGGGCATCGCTCAAGACGAAGTAGAGATAACAAGAATTCTTTTTCAAGGTGCCGTATTATATATCAGGTACAAGGATCTTCGCGGGATTTAACTACGTTGACCCTGCCACGGACTTAGAGACGCGAAATGCGTCTGTCTGTCTATCGACGGCTTCGACATCGGTTCATCGAAGGTTGATTAACTCCCGATATACAGCGTGAGAAATCGACTCAAGACCAGATGCTCGCCGTAATATGATACATGTATACGCCAGCGGTCTGCGCGCGGCTTTTCCACTTCCGAGAGACGTGCACGAACCCGGGACGTAAACTCGGCGCGGTAATTTATCAGGCTGCGCGGAAACGTTGCCGGGGCGGCCATAAATTGGCCGGCTCGTATATAAATTTCGGCGCCGTCAATAAATGTCGACTAAATGTCGCCTGGTCAATACAGCCCGTCATCTAACGCTCGATCGATCGAGCTTCAAGGACAAGCGATTTACGATACCATAATATACTTGCGTGGGACAACGACGACGCCGCGCGCGCAAAGTACACGCGGACGAATCCTTCTTCCTCTTCTTCTTCGAGAGATAAAAGGAAGATCGTATACCGCGGGCTTACACGAGCAGCTGTCGGCGCGCTGATGACGTGTGAGCGAGAAAGATGTTTTCGATCGCGCCAGCCGTCGCGGTGGTCGAATTGTAATGGACCGCAATTATCCGTACGTCCATTCACGTTGCCTCGGTCTAAAGAGACCTCATTATGCGCGCCGCTTCTGGCAGCGGAGCGAGAAAAGGGTTGCCATGAATTACTACTCGACCGCGCCGAGGGGTTGACCGCTTTATACAACCGGGAGCTGATTAACGGTGCCCCGGGACACTAACGATCTCGCGTTACCGAGATATAAATGATGATATTAACAATCTTATAAACCGCATCGTGGGAGTCGGTCGAAGGTGAAACGCCGTTACTGGCCAGAGTAATTAAGATCTTAATTAGGTATTCATTCGCATATACGTGAGCGCGGCTCAATCTTCTATTCCCCTCGGCCGGCCGGCCTGTCCGTCTATCCTTAAACACATCGACGTCGATGACACGCTAAAAGTTTCATAAATCTGTGATCATCTCGACGCGGGGTAAATTGCGTCCGCGTCGTGCACGTGAATTTCCTTCGGTAATTCAGTTACACTGATTCGCACGGGAGTAATTTCACCGAGAGGATTTTCTTTCTCGCTGTACTCAATTCGACGTCGGAAATACCATAATATACTCGAGAGTGTATATTTTAATGCAGCGTCAACGTATCATTACCGTGTCTTGACGATTCGCGTACATATATCGCGACTGACCATTCTGCGAATTTATCGATGTATACGGAGATCGAATCTGCGCCGTGCTTTTGTGCGAGATCTGCGTGCTATTTTTATTCGTTCGTTCGGGAATGTGCCCGAGGAATTTCGACGATCCGATTGTCCGGCTGAACAATGCAACGAGACCGGGCGCGGTCATTTCTGGGCCTGGGGCGCCGAAACGTCGGGGTAATTAAAATATTTAGACGGGCGCGAGGATAGCGCGCGAGTACGCGAGGAGGCCCGTGAGAGGCCCGCTCGCAATGGGCCGGACAATAAAGTACGAGCCGGAATGCCGCTCGATCGTATCACCGCGACTTTTATGCTTCCTTATGTCGACCACCGCGGTGGCCGCGCGGAACGTCATGGCGCTCGACGTCTCGTAAACAAGCCAATCCGAGTCCGGCAGTCGGACTTTATTCGTGCGGGATAGAGACACTTTAGGGGTAATGCGATACCCGGGGGCTCGGAGCAAAATCGAGATCAATGTCCGTCTTCTCGGGAGCTCGAATAGCGGGAGGTCCGCGCCGCGTAAACGAGGAAGCGGGACGTCGCGGAGGTGTTTTATCCGCGTCGAAAACGGAAAGAACGAAGTCTACATGCAGCTCTGATATAAATATTATAAGTCCCACAGCGGTACATATCTTTCATCCCGTATTAAATTTTCTTTTCTCAATCGTTTTCTAAACATGAAATAAAATATATACAGCAATGATCTCTTTATATATTGATATTGACGTACATATTATGTATGTATTGCATGTATCACAGACGCATATTTATAACATATTATTGATCGAATAACTTTCTAATTCGGAGGTAGCCACTTTCCAGCGTCCGCGTTTAAAAATCTTCTCGCTCTGTAATGAGCGCTACCTGTATTTCTATGCGATAGCTTGCCGAATGCGCCACGTACAATAGCGATAGCGAATGGCCGCGGAGAACATGAGGAAAGTGACATACGTGCTGCCGGAGGCGTGGCCGCGTGTGTGAATTTGATGTTTGAGTTCCTCGTACGCGAGCACCTGGTCGTTATCTCCGTCCGTCTCATCGGCCACGCTTGACTGACGGCTCCAAAGGATAAAACGTACATAAACACAGATACGGCGCGACTCGCGCAACCTCGCGTAGCGTGCAATTCATCTCCTCCACGCGGGTAATCACTAGCGCGCCGATGAAATTCAATTTCCGTCACTTCCGTGGAAGACGCGTATTCTGAATCGCGTTCATTAGGCACGTCGTTTCCCAACCCCTTGTCCGTCGCGTGACGGGGCAGAAGATAAGGAGGAGGCAGGGGGTGCGATGCTGCCTGATGTTAATAAAAGGATACATTGACGCTCGCGCTATCAGATCGCTGGGAAAAGGGCACGCATTGCTTCTCGGAACGCGCCATGTCTCTTTAACGCTTCGGATAGATGCGAGAAGATAAAGGCGAATGATGTTACCCTAATTATCAAAGTCACGAGCCTTTCTTAATAGTGCTAACGATCTTTTCAATCGAGTAAATATTGTTAAACCTTTTATAATAAAGTTCTAGAAACAAATATACATATATAATTTATTGTGCGATATTAATTAATATTAATATTAATATTAACTAATATTAATTTTGTAAATTGTTACGTAAAATCTTCTTAAGTCTCTTCTCTAACTTTGAAATTATATCGAAATTCTAAAAATAAAATATATAGAAATAAAGATGTAGATTTTTCAAGTTTCAAGTGATTTAAAATATTTTTCCTGAAAATCTTTTTGGAAATTTTGAATAATATTTATCTAAAAGATATTATATAACTTCTCATTCTTATAAACCGATGTATTCATACAAATGTGTTGAAAAGAAAGGCGACGAAGTTTATTCGAATTCCACGCCGGAGTAATTTCAACGCCCCTCGTCAATCGCGCCGAGGTGTAGGAAAACGAGAAAGACGGAGAGGAGGAAGGGGATGAGGGGGGGGGGGATGCGTTAGGGAGGCTAGATGAGGCGAGCTCGGCTGTGATTCGCAAGTAGCGATTATCGGGGTAACGCGAAGAGTCGTTAATTATCGCCGGTTCTCGCTCCTCTCCCGCAGCCGTCGCGGGGCCTCGCTTTTAATTGCGCCACGACCCATTTCACCGACAGGTGTTTAGAGCCGTAATGGGCAATCGAGCCAATGGAGTCGGACTTACGAGCTGCGAGAAGTGCGCGATAACGCCCTGAAGAGGCCGGTCGGAAGAATGCGAGAGCGCGCACAAGCCCTGCGAGCGGGACTCCTCGAACGCAAGAACCTGTAATGGGATATAACTGTTTCGCCGTCGTGAAATCTGTTATTGTTTATTAAGAATTGCTTTTTGCGAGTGCTACGTGCGCGGGCACGTACCCGGCCGCTGGTTAATGGAGAAGGAGAATTGAACGTCATGCGGCTTGGCACCGGTAGACTTGGCGATTAAGACCTGCGTATAGAGCGTTCCCATCTCCCCGTCGTATTCAAGTCGCTTCCCGTTTCGTGGCATTAAATACATTTTGTACAATCACTCTTAGAGAACAATCTCTCGGAAAATTTCAAGTTCGATTTAACACGCTACTAAACAATAGCGAAACTACAAGAATTTTTACAGAATCTCTTTGTAGTGTAGCAACTTAATCATACTTGCTCCCAAAGTTTCATCGCTGACTGCAGACATCCAATGCCGTTTCTGATTTGAATATTATATTTACAAGCAAACGGCTTGTTTCCAAAAAGGATTCTTTCGCAATTTCGACGGGGATCGATGCACCACGAGCGAATTGATCTGATCATCGGGGTCGCGCGTGGGTGTGCGATCTTTTGAGCGAAGCCGCGCCGCGGAGATTATCTCCATTATCTTGCTCTATCGCGCACGATCCTAAGATCTCACCCCGAGATACGATCGCGAGCACAAGCGATCGGGCATCATTGCTCGCGCGCGGCGCGGAGGAGGGCAGGGCCCGACCATTCCATTACGATCTTGCGAGTACAGGTCGTGCTATACTCTCCTCTGATGCGCCTGCCCCTCATGAGCAGTACTGCTTTCCACATCGCGATCCTCGACGGGGGGATCGCTCGGCGATCGAGAGTTTCTCGCCAGCTAATCGCGAACCCGAAATTATATGCGTAACCCCTTTTTCAATATCAACAGAAAATTAATAACGGATATTTTTATTTTTATCAGTCCTCTTGTAATAATAAAATAATATAAAAAATTCAAATTGAATTTGGTTTTGCGTCTTGATTTCTAAACGGCTCCAAAAATTTCGTCGTTTAATATTGGCTTTATTTTCACTATGCGTATAAATTTTATACAAAGCGAGTTACTCTGTAAATTACTACTTTTGATTTTAGGTGAAATAATATTTATACGCTGGATGTTGAGGGAACGGAATCGTGGTTCGCAGATCCGCGCGATGCCACGATTAGAGGACGTGCTCTCGAATCGTCGGTGGAGAATTTAGCCAATCCGCCGCGCCGTCATGCATCAGTGTATCGGCGCGTCGTCGAGGTCCGCGATATCTACTCGACGATCTCCCGGCGATTTGTCAGCGCTCGACCGGCCGTGTACCCGCCTTATCAAATATATATCGGACACCGCTTCCACCGTGTGTTTACTGCGGTGAGCTTTCGCGTATGCACGTGTGCGCGTGTACGTGGCCGATCGGACCGACGCGGCGCGCGGCACCGAGGGATCGCCGATTTTTTTCCTATGATCGATTTGAATCTTCGCTCACTTTTCGAGCGCACATCGTGTCGGCTCCAGATCGTAGCGGTCCCTTATTTTTTACAAAGAAAAGTCAAACAGCTGGAAATTTCAATTTATTCAATTGACACGAGTAATAGAATTAAGCCTTAAGACACACGATTTTCCATTTTTTACTATAGCTTATTTACTATAGGTTCGTTCATGCGTCTAAATTAATTTTACTGAGTTGTTTTTACATTATTTCTAAAAATTATTAAGTGATTCATATACTTTAATATCTTTAAAAAGTATCTGTAAAGTATTTATGTATTAAAAAAATATAAAATATAAATTATAAATGTTATAATTAATTACAGTCGATATAAATAACGCAGCCGTGTTGGTCATTCATAAGAGTTAAAAGTAACATTTCGTGAATTATAATATAACAAAATTTATTTCACTTGTTAGAATAATTTTATAAATGGGATTTAAAATTTTTGTCGCTTTATAGTAACGTCGCTTAGCAAAGTGAACCCTTGCGTCCATCCATTAGATGAGGCTCATTAGATCCCAGGCTTTTTTCGTAATTAAAACCCAGCTGTCCGAATAAAGAACGCTATCTAAAATTTCAAGAACAAGGTGCAGAGCTTCGGTCGCTCGTATATCTGTTGCGCGACCGGACTTCTGATATTAAAACTGGCCGTACGTTTTACTATTTAATGTAGTTTAGTCGCGGTTACGTTAGTCCACGTTACGGCCCAAAATAATTTCGAGTCCACATGATACCGAACGCTCGCGTTCGACCGGTTCTCGTTATCTCGACTGATGCCCCCGAGATGTGGAGCTCTTCGATTATAAAAGATCCGAAACGGGCCACGATATTAGCCTCGGAGGTGATCCCGGAGCCGCGGATGAAGTGGTATCCCTTGTAAGCCTAATTTCCTTCGGAAGAGGCAGCTCATTTGAAATTCAATACCGACAAAAGGTCAGACAAACATTTTTCGTGAAGATACTGACCCGTTTCTATTGGCTCGATTGCTCGTTCAGAGAAATTTCAAAACTCGACCATGGTCGAAAGTGCGTGATCGATACGCGGTGTTGTTGCCTTTTTTAAACGGCTTTTTTAAATCGTCCCATCTTCACTCTCAACTCGGAACGCAGTCAAAATCGGATTACATCACGTGTCGCATGGAATATCTTTGTAATCCTATTTTGAAAGGTCGGGAGGCATCTGCGGCTAAATCCAATCGTGACCAACTGACGAAATGCATAAAGAGGATTCGTCCTTACGCCTAGACGGATAATAAGTTCAACTACTACGTGACGGCACGCGCGGGGCTGACAATTAATTCGCAAAAAGTGAAACTGTATTTATCTTTATACAAAAGATGTTTGAAGAATGTCTCAATTATATTTTAATTTTTTTACATGTAATCGTTATCGATATATATAAATTCAAATATTCATTGCTTCATAAAAGAAGCAGATCATTGTTGCTTGCAGCAAAATAAAAATTTATTTAGACGATAAGAGACATGTGAATCGATCTTATACGGAGTCGCGTCGACATCTTTTCCACGTACGGCCGTGCTCGGTTTCCGGATAACGAATTCTCAGATTAAAAAGCTTTGGCGCGTCTAACGTCCGACGATCTCGATAAAACGCGAGAGCGCTACGCCACGGCAGAGCGCCGCCTTTTAAATACTGGTAATGGCGCTTAATATATCGTCGACAGATAACAATCGCCGGAGAAACGCGGCGATACGCGCCTTCGGAGTTTTACCCGGCTTTATCTCGCCTAGGGCCCCGTACAAACGATCGCGAGGAAGCGAGGGGGAATCGGGCGTAGAAGAGAGATCTTCCCATCAGCTGGTCTTCGATTACTTTTTCTTTCCGTCTTTACCTCCTGTTCCTCGCCCTCCTCGTCTCCCGAGACAGATCCGTCTCGCGTGCGAGATCGATTTCTTAGATGCGTCCCGACGACGACGACGCGCCGAAAGGAAGGTTCGTGAGATAGACAACCCGGAACGTGATCAAGTCTTGATCTCGGAACCGAGGAAAGGAGGGGAAGGGAAAGAGGCGCGCTGCACCGCCTGATATTTCACGGCATGTAAATTACGAGTCGGCTCTCATCTCCGCGCGACTTCCTTCTTAGCAGAATATCGGAAATCGATCTTGACCTTTTGAGATTTATCGTCCGAGTCACGGCGAGCAGGCGCGACTGTTTACAGTTTCACGGCGAGTGAAATTCTTTCATCAACGTGCGACAACGCACTCGCCAAAGTCGGACGAGTGTCGCCGTAATAAGTCTCACTTATCGATCGTTTTCGGCGCGAGACACGCACGGTCGAAGGCAGAAGCGCGGCTATTGAGTTACACATTACCGTCGCGGCGGAAAGAAGAGTGACGGGCGTCTCGCGCGGGCGGCTGAAACGATGACGATGAACGGCGACGTCGTGTCGCACGCGAAGAACGATAACGCCGCGGCACAATGGTCCCCGGGCCGCGGTAAATTATCGCGTACGTTCCGCGTTAGTGCCGGCCGCGTTCGGGGAATCGCTCGTCGTCGCAGCCCGTAATTTTCGATGTAATAAAGAAGCGCATATATGGAGATTCCATTACCGGACTCAGCTGTTTCAGGGTCGCGGTGCATTAAACAAATTTATACGGCACCTGACTGTCATAAAAGACACGCGGCGTGCCGAGGCGCGCGTCATCGCGATCGTGCTTTCGCCGCCGTTAAACGGCGTAGGTACGCGCGCAAACATCAGACGGGGATCGTCTCTTCATAATCTCCGCGTCGTCGATCAGCGGAAAAGAGGTGAAAAATAAACGATGGGTGGCGCGGGAGAGGAGTAGTTCGAACGCGCGAACGAGCGTGGACGAGGTGGTGATCGGTGTCGATGGCGGGGGGGGGAGGGGACCCCCCCTCATCCCCGACGACGAGGGGTCACCGCGAAGACGCGAGAGAGTGCGGGCGGGTCACGGGGAGGTCAAGAGGCTGCCGGCACGCGGGGTTGACGGATAAACATAATGATTTAATGACCATTTCGTACGCGAACGACACGAAATTCTATGATCGCGGCGCCTAATGACACGGCACTTGCCACGAGGCTGCAATTATTTTGCGGCACGTTGGATACACGAGTGACGTCATCGCCGGTGCCTTCTCACGCCCTATGACCGATCGACCGGCCGCGATGAGGAGAGTACACTCTATAGAAGCTCTTTCGTTAACACCCGCGTGCGAAGGCGAGCTTTTCTCTGTTAGTTCTATTTTCATTCAAGTTCCGATATCACTATTGAGACACATAATTATTCCTTAAATGCAGTGCAAGGCACATTAAATTCACGAGTCACCATACGTGCTGTCGAATGTCACATTGTGTTAATTCATGTGTTGTTTGTACTTTATAGGATTATTAATATCAGGAATGTGCCGAAGTCGGGAACAGAAAGGATCCGGGGTCAGATTCCAGTACAGATTTCTTTTTTATCAAACCGCCACTCGTCTGGCGATCGCGAAGCTCACTCGAGCGTCGCGACAATGCGCGGCATCTCCGGCCGGCTCGGATACGTCGGTTGCACGCTTTAGATAGTCCTCGAAATGCGCCCGTGGCCGCCGCGGTCGACTTGCGCGAGGTTACGCTCCAGTCTCGACCCCTCCCAAGAGCCGGGGGAACGATCGCGATTCTTCTTGCGGAGGGGAATCCCAGCCGCGCCAGGAATCTTCGTTCCCGAATCATATCGTATCGAGGATTCGCTGGAGCTCGGAACTTCGGAGAGCATTATCGCGCCCGCCGAAAGGGAGCGCCGTTTCGCATAAAAATTTTTACGACGCGGAGCAGACAACGCGATACCGCTAATAACCAGATTAATCGCGATCGTAAATGCAGCAACTTTTATTCGATTTCATTATTTGCGCAAATGAAACGCGCGTCTTTCGAATCGAATCGCCGTGTAACGTCGATTCCCGGAGTCGCGTTACGCCATCCGGCGATTTGAATAAAATATCAATTAACGCTCGGTGTGCTCGGTATGACGTTTCGAGAAATTCCACATTGTGTGCACCCGCGGATATAGTGCCGGATATAAATCAGATTTTATCACGCGAGCGCTTCACTTATCCGTCGGAGGATCTCTTTCCCGGCTCTGCTCTCCTGCGTTCGTTGAGCAATATCCCCGATATATCAACGAGCAGGGGAAATGTCACAATCGTCGGGAGGCGCATCGTTGGAAGCGCATCGTTGTCGAGGTCGATCATTTCGCAGATAATAATTGCGCCTCCACTCAATAATCTCGATTCGTCTCGAACGACTGGAACGATTAGTCGCGGCGCCGCGTAGAAAAACACATCGCGATGACGCAATCGCTAGATTTCTAAATCGGACGCGGAACTGGAGATAAAATCGCGGATTTATCGCGAGCGCAGCCGGTACGCAAGATGAACGCGCGATCACGAAGACTATGTCCACGCGATGCCGCCGGACGGTGATAAATAGCCGACGTTCCGGCAGAAGTCAGTAAACATAAAGCTTGATTTCAATATGAATGAACACGGCAGTTCTAAAGCCGTTTAGAAATGAGATATGTTGGTGCAAACATATTTTAGAGTCTCGAAACTGCCACGTGATGTTTTAATCACAATTCCCTCGATCGTTTCGAAATTGACAGCGTCCCCGGCAAAAATGTCAAAGCAAGCTAACCTCATAAAAGTCGTATGTATAATACGATAATTTATCGTATTATATAATACGATAAATTAAAACTACGCCCGTTACGTGATTTTTGCACAAATAATTTTCCTTGTCTCAGTATAATATAAATATAAACATTCACAGTTTTCTCTCTGAGCGCGCGGAGATTGCAAGATCGTGCATATATATATAATATATTAGAGCGTAGTTTGAAGTATTTTCCCTATTTCGGAGATGAACGATTTCAAAAGCTGTCTCGATCTTGCGACATACCGATTAACTTAATTTACAGCGTCGTGCGCGAGACCGCTCGGCGCTGTACATTCAATTAATCGTCGCCGCTTAAATCCAAGCAATTGAAGCGTTATTCTCGTTAATTTGGAAAGGAAATTTCACCGACGCAACACGGTCGATTTTCGACGAACCGTTATAATCCCTAACAGTCCCTAGAATGGACGATCGTATAGATTTACGATTGACGCGACGAGACGACCGCGCTCGTAATGCCGTAAAGGAATCCCGCATTTAAGAATACAAATTAGTAGAAACGGATATACGTTGTTGAGTGGAAATGATATCACGATGCGTATAATCGGCCCACAATAAAATATAATTATTGCGACCGGCAAATCTCGCCATCGCGTGTCTCCACGCTCTCGCGGCGCATTTATGGGCCCCGAGCGCGCGTGTTGTTTCCAATCTTTTTTAGATCCCCGTGGTCTCATCGGCGGGGCCCGCTTGATAATGCCCGATGGAAACTCGTCCTAGAAATCGACGGAGAGCTCCGTTTAATCGACGGTCTCGTACGGGCATACGCGTCCGCATCAGGGTCGTCGCCGTGGGCGTTCCGACCGTCACAAATTACGACGCGTTCGCCTCGTCTCCTTAGTTTCTTTCTCTCTCTTTATCTCTCGCCGAGTGGCCTTCCCTCGTTCGATCGCGAGCGCGACGCGCGTTGGAAGGAACGGACTCGTCCTCGCTACTCTAGGCCAGTGAAAACATAAATTTCTTCGGCGCGTCTCTTCCCCTCTCGTCCACAAATCGGCTCGGATCGCGCCTACCGTTGTCTTCGGGACGAGGCGAAGCGGTCGTGTACGCGAGAAACGCTCGCCGCCGCTCTGTGTACCTAAAAATTATACGTCTCGCGTGTGACGATAATTATAACATTAATCATGATCAACTCGCCCGTAATGTCTTCATTACGACGGATGGATTGACAGTCGCGCGGCATCTGTATGATGAGAAAGCCACGTAAAAAATTACCGAGTAATGCCGGGGGAGAGCGGATAGATATTAAACCGGAGCTCCGGACACGTGCGGTCAGTGTGTAAAAGGCCGATGTTAACATTTCAAAATCGACAAACATCCGATTCTTCGACCCTAATTATAATCTTTAATTTGATCCAACCCATTTTTATGATCATTGTACTGAAGAAGCGTTGAAAAGTCGACAATGAAGTACATTTGATTGTTTCAACTTTCTATAATTTTATATCTCGCGGATGTAATTATATTTCTTATGCTTATTAAATTCTGAATAAAAGATTAGCAAACGCCATTCGGCAACGACGGTAAGACAGCCATTAAAATTCATCGATCGCGCTATTAAAAAAAATGCCAGGAGATGCCCTGCGCATTCACGGGGATATACGTGATACTCCAATTCCAGTTTCACCGAATTATCATAATGATCTCCGATCGTGAGATGGAGGTCGATTTCTAATTCCCTGCTTGCGGTCGGTGTTCGCGGCTGTCTCCATAAATTCGGCGATTTACGCACGATTGCACGGTTTTTTACGATCCGGTCAGATTTCGGCGAACGTCTTTGACTACTGGCGAGGAGTCTTGAGAAACGCTAGGAGCACACGTTACAACGATCGCGATTCGTTCGAATTTCACTAATCGAGAGAGAGAGAGAGAGAGAGAGAGAGAGAGAAAGAGAGAGAGAGAAATTGCGCGCGACGCACAAATCTTTATACAAATCGTATATTCGATTATCGCATTAACATGTAGAGAGAGAATTTTTATCTTCATACATTAAATGTTATAATAGATACAGTGACTCATGAAACTGATTAAACTGTACTACACAACAATTATTTACGATTCACTGACTCGAAGAAGGCAATTGATGAGAAAACAACCTTTCAATATCAACATAATATAAACAAATATCTATCTATGATAAATAAATATCTTCCTTTATGAATTTTTAGAAATTCCTAACAACGGCACGATTCGATTAGTTTCGTGAATTAATGTAAATGAACAAATTGTGCAAATAATTATGTTATGTTCTCCATGCATCATGTATACCATCATCCTGGAATACCCCCGCTGGGAATATGACCGGCGCTAATAACCGAGGTCAGAAAATTCTGTATCATCCAGGCGAAGACGAACGTGCTTGCCTGAGATGGACGCGTGACACAGGTGCGGTCGAGTCACGGGCAACCGGAAGTGCCAACGAGGCATCTCTCGGGATCGTATAGTCAAGAGAGTAGATCCTCTCCCTTTCTCCCCGCCTCAGCTTACAGCTCAGGTTTAATTACGACTTTGCTAATGTTATTCACCATGGGTTATCTTAATTGCCGTATAATATCGCCTTATCGCGTTTGCCTTCCGCTCGTGCAATCAAGGAGATGCGAAACGTGGACCGGCGAAACTTACATACATACACAAGATTCCGTTGTAGATCCGCACGATTTTCCTCGCGCGTTGTCCGCGACGATAAACGCGGACAACATCGTGGCGGCGTAAATCGCGCGAATTTTCCTGCGGCACGAAACATCAGACGGCCTCGACAGATACTTTCAATCGACGCGGACGCCTCACGCCGCGGCCTCGTAATATACTTCACCGTGCGTATCCTTTGATGTGTGGAATTTTTCGCATGAGGTGGGAAAGGACAAAAGTGCCTGGTAATACACGTCGGCAGGTACGAAAATAGAATGATACGTGGCGATTGCATTGCGATCGTGTTCGATCTTCGTGCACGGTGTGGTGATCGTGCGCTTTGCTCGAATATACATGTTCGCGCGCGCGCGTTCGCGGACGAGCGTATCGGCGCGACCACGACTTGCCATTCGGCAATGCGCGCGCGATGAAAAGTCGTTACATCTTTCACGCGGCGCGGCGCGGAATCAACCGGCCCTTAACATGTAATTCGAAGTGTTAACGTTATTATAACGTCGGTTCCCAGCCCCGTCCCGATGATTATGCGGTTAAAGCGTGCCGAGGCCCATAGAGCTCGCCGGGCTACAAAGCGGCTGACTTGTAAAGGATGTAGTGCCGTACGTCCGTTAATAGCTGACATCGTGAATGGCGGGAATTTCATGCCTTTCCCGTCGCGACAGGTTCCTATCCACCTCGCCGGTTTTCTTTCGCTCGTTCCGTGTCATAATGAACGAGACATCTGTATCCACGGCCAAGAGCGCGGCCTAGGTTCGCACTAACGCGATCGCGACTCCGATTCCTCTCCTCGCGCAAAAAGGTTAACGACACCACCACGCCACTCGGCCACCACGGCCACTCACTCGCGTTTGCGTTGCCTAAGAGGATTAGAATATAACGACGACGATCTATTATACAGTTCATTGTTGTCCGTAACAGCTCCAAGATTACCATCTTTTATCATATTTTGACACTCGAGCGACGTTGCGCTCTTTGAAATTCAATTTGACTCTCGCGATCCCTTCATTCTGGAATCTTGGCTCCAAGCATTTGCAACAAGAATTTATTCGTGAAAAGAATTACATTTTATATTTTAACGCTAAAACAGAAAAAATAACTGTCTCATTCTTAACTGTAAGAAGTTAAATAAAGAGATGGATTAGAACGATATTGCAAAATCTGTATAGTGAGTAAGAAAAGATGTACCTCAAAGACTTCTCTTCAAGCGCGAATAGATGAGATTAGACACGCTTGTCTGGTTACGAAACAGAGAGGAAAGAGCGAGTACAATTAATTTTTTATGAAACTTTTCTCACTTCGATAAAAACATCGATTGTTTAATTTAAAACAGCCACTGCTATGTCGCAATATTTTTGTGTTTTCCTGAACTATCGGCAACCTAACACGTATCCGCCTCGGCCGTGCACGTAGGCACGGCGCGCCGGTGCAAGTGTTGCGCGAGTTAGCCGCCGCAGCACAGCGCATTCCCGGAGTTCGCCGGTAAATACAGCCGACGGGGTTTTCCGTTTAGCCGATGATTTACGGCGCGAACGTGTCTCGGAAGGTGTCGATCGCATAATGGCGAGTCCTGTCGCCGTCGATCGTCGGCCGATACGGGTAATCACGGGGTGGCATCTACCTGGCCGCGATCATAACGATAATGGTCGCTTCGCGGGGAAGACTTCATCCTACACGCTGTCTGCGCCGGGTACGCGGGCTGCAGCGCACTTGCCCGTGCTCTCGTGCACCATCTCCTTCGGGTCGCATTAACTCCACCTCCTTCCGTCCTCCTCTCCGCGTCCTTTTCCTCACGCCGATCCCGACCGAACCGTCGCGTTATATACGCCGCTCTGGTTATTCGTTACCGCCGGTGGCCGCGACGACGTCGCTTCTTATACCCAAGGGGCCCCGGGATGCATCACGCTCGGCTGAGCGCGCGCGCGTGCGATCGCTCCGATCGATCAGAGAAGCGGTTACGCTTTTTCGTCGCGAGAAATCGCTCGGCTTCTTGCCGAATAAGGAAAAAGGGAACGTGAATTAATTGAACGTGGTAATCATCGGGACGGCGCGGCGCGCCGCGTCATCCGTGCGAGACGGCCGGCGGCTGTCGACGATACCGCTGTGGGCAATATCGGCGGACGCACGTCCGACATAATAAACGTCGTCGTCGATCCACGGCGATCTGTCGTAAGTGAAAGAATTACAAGTTCTGGCACAAGGAGTCAAATTGGTAAATTGTGTGGTACGAACGCGAGATCTCTGCCGCGGTGTATTTATCAGCGGCTCGGTAAAACGCTCGGGCGCTCCGCCGTCGTGGCGCTTCGAAAAATCTCCAAAATTGACAGTAATTTGTGACGGTCGTAATTTCTGGTCCTCCTCTCTTCATTCACACTGCGCGCGATGGGACCCGACCGGTACTATCATCATCACGCCGGGTGAGGTCGAGAGTCCATCCCGCTGCACCTCGTGATCGGTGTGGTGTTACAGCAATTTCTGTAATATTGCCTACGTTGTTGTACGTGAGTAACGTTGTCGTGAGCTCTCGAACTAACAATAAAGAATCCTTACGGCGTCCCGCCGGGCGGGTGAGCGAGCGCGGCCCTATAAGCGGCCAGCTTAAAGCTAACGAGCCCCGAGTGGAGTTCGTCGGCATCAGCTCGCTCGCCACAAAGCAACTTGTTTCCTCCAAATGCCGCTGACGATTTTCAACTCGATTGAACGCGAGCATCGCTCAAGCTCGACGGCGCAATCCACGTCGTCGCGCAAAAAGGGTCGCTCGCTCCTATTTCCAATTTTATTTTTATTCCGCAGCGCTTTTTTTTTGTAGCCGTCGTTTGTTACAAGCATCCTCAGGGAGGCATTCAACTTTGCGTTTTTATTATCGTGCTTACGCTATACTTAAGTGCAGTGCCTAAGGCACACATCGAACAACCGTAGACAGATAATCTATGCACTTGTCGCCCTCGTATTTGCAGGATTAATTAAAATGTCGCCGGTTACGGCACGCCACCCACGTCTTCATCATTTACCATCGCACGCCAGTTGTTTCTCTTCTCAATTTGTTACCGAATGGACTATCACTTCAATGGCCAACCGTCAGCAAACAATCGACCTCTCTTCAAGCAACTTCACTTTCGATTATCCTCAATGATCTCGAGATAATCACACGTCACTCATCATTGATTCTCAAAACTCTCACGTCGGCGAGACGAGCGTCAATTTGGGAAACACCTATAAACGTCGATCAGAAATCTCGATGCCAAAGGTGAGCGATCGCAACGATCGTTCCGGTTATACGAACGCACGTCCCGGTTTCAAAAGCCCGCAATGACAGCATCGCGGTCACATTTCACGCGGGCAACTGTTGCCTACGCGTCACGACACCGAGAAATCGTAGCTATTAATGTCACGGACGGCGAGGATGTTCCCGTATTTGTGCGCTCGGACTATATGTCATTGAGTAATCGACAGGCGGCTATTGAATAGCGTATACACGCTGTCGCTATACGAAGCGGTTCCTCGGCGTCACGTGGGAAACCACCGGGTGAAAGTCACAAAATCCTAACCGCGTATATTTCTTCGTTTCACGATTATTTATCGGCCGGTCGATCCCGGACGATCTCATCCGCCCTCGACCGCGGACTAGGATCGACCGAATTCTTGCCTACCGTGGGTGTGGCGTCGACCGCGATCGGGGATCGGAACGATAAATTTTATTGAGACGATTCGTGGTAACCGTCGGGCTAGCTTAAGATTCAGCCGATTCAACGACATACCGGAACTTGATCTCGTATCCTGTTCTTCGACTTGATGATCTATTGGCCTTTATATATTACGACGGTATTCTCGTGAGTTAGCTTGGTATCAAATTAATATGTAATAGAGAGAAGCTTCGCGTATACTTCTTGTTAAGCATTATTTAAATTACTATACAGATGAAATATCGCAAGTTAACAATATCATGTAAATCTTATAAATACAAGTAATTAAATTATATTATTCAGCGAAAGCATTTCCTACAATTTAGTTGATTCTTTAATTACAAAGTTACTGAATTAATTACAAAGGAATTTGGTATAGGAAGTTAGAGTAAACTAATCGAGCTGCTTCTAATCTCGATGACCCAAACGGTCGCTCAAATTTGCGTCATGAATAACCGGCCCTGCCCGGTTCTCCCTCGAAACGAGGAACCGTTGCTTGCCGCAGCCGGTCCATCGCCGCCGTAACTCAAGTTAGAAAACAACGCCCGTGAGCGTGTATGTATCCAGGTAGCGGTAAATTAGTAGCGTGGGGCCCCGAATTTCGGCCGCGGTAAAAGAAGGAAGGTCCCACGACGGGGGAGTCCCCGGCATCGTCGCGTCGTGGCATCTCCTCTCCCTCTCCGTCGTCTCCTCCTCTCTCTCTCTCTCTCTCTCTCTCTCCCTCGACTCCTCTATCCCTTTCTCCCTCACTCCGAAACCCGCAGTGGGTCCACGACTGCTCCGGACGTCCCGCGGCGCGGTCCGGCACTCCTGATTAAAATTACTCTCCCGAGATGCGGCGAGATTTCCGCGGCGAAATTTATGAAATTGTCCCGGTTTATTGTTTTAAATGAGCTTGCGTTCCCGAAGAGATCAACGCCGGATAAGGGGTTCCCTGTAAATCCACGGAGCAAGAAGAACAGACGCGGGTGCGGACGCGCGGGTGGGGACGGCCCGACCCCCTAGAGCGGTGCCATCGCCGTCGTGAAAATCACCCGGAGCACCGAGGCTAAATCAGAATTAAAATTAACCGTCCCGCTAGTCCCGCCAAGTGGAAGTCTCGAAACGGAGACCCCCAGGGGTCCCCTCCGCACCCAATGGGGACAATGGCGTTTGTTTTTTCGTTAGGAATCGTTCTCTTGCGGTTTCTTTCCTCGGACATTATCTCCTCGCCCGCGCCTTCGCGAGCATGTTGAAATCGTGAAATATAGCGATGAGTAAGGTCGATAGAACGACTATGCGTATGCCATAAATCTTGCGGCAATAATATCATTTTCTCTCGTTGTGTCGTCTTTAGTCATAATGTTTTGGCATCAATATATAACTACGTAAACAAGCAATAAAAATTAAAGGTATCAGCATGTGAAAATGATTGCCGCAATGGACATGAATAAATTTAAGTAATAAGTAGAAATCGCTTTTTGAGTAAATTCAAATAGCAATTACATGTTATACGCAATGTTTTGACAATGTGTTCTAATGACTGATGGCTAGTAGAAATTAATATACAGAAACATTGATTATATACATTGCTATGATGTGGCGCAAATCCATAACTATTAATCTATGTGAAATATAAAGTGCATATCTCTTTATATGATGATTAGCTAGAGATACATTAATCTATCTGTTTTAAAAGATTTGCAAACAGAGAGGGGGGAAAGGGGTAGGGAAAGAGAGAAAGAAGAGTACGAAACGTGCAATGTATACGCAATATTTTAACCAGCTATCGACTTGCGTTATTCACCGGCAGAAGCGGGGACCTACCGTGATGCTCTCTAGATATTGCGCTTAACGCAGACGTGATGAAATCATGAAGAATGACGTTGGCACGACGAGTGGTCTCCAGGCTGACCGGTATGCGACGAGAGAAAATTGTCTGACGTCATTAGCCTTGATTCCACGTGGCTCACTAGCTCGATCCGTCCGTAATTAACCTTTTTTAATTAGAGTTAATATTAAGCGCGTCGCGCGCGCGATACCGGATCGTTCGTCATCCACGAATGGTGCATGCGCGCGGATCCGAGGGAGCGTCGTGGCCATAACGCGTGGAGGCAGCCGTTGCCGATATATACGTTACGAAATTAAATACCACCCGGGCCGTTAAGATTATACTCGTGATCTGGACGATTTCACGAGCCACCTGCGCACGCGGACGCGAATAATTTCTGCGGATCTCGCTAACGTTGCACCGTTAAATGGAAAACTGTTTGGCCTGGTCGGCCTTGATTCCGCGCGCCGCGTCTCTCTCGCACTCCGACCTGTTCCATAATTAATCTTGCAGTTAACCTTTGGAAATTGCGTTTTCGACGTACTTGCGCTTTCGTGCACGAAGCGAGATCATCCCGGCGAGTCGGCACTCCGACGAGACGTACACCACTCCCCCTCGATAGTTACATGCGTATCGTGAGAAGATTATGGAATCCCATACGGGTATATACGCGCATTCCTACGGAACAGCAGGTGTGGATCGCGAGAGATCCGCGCACGATCTCGTCCCGAGAGACGAGGGCCTGCAGCCTGGGATGATAGCGGGGGTCTCTCCTCGGCTATTCCCCGCCCGAGTTTAGCTCAATATCAATCTAATTTATCCCTCGCGTTTCGCGCGCGTAACGGTCCCGGCGTCATGGGAACCGTGCCACGAGATCGGCACCGGCGGAGCAGACAGACAGACGGTATCGGGCGTACGCACACCTCGCCCATCTATACGCCCGCTTTACGATTTGCAACGCTTCACCGGACACCAGCAGCGGCTCTCAAAGCGCTGTTCCTGCCGCAAGAAATAATAAGGATCGGAAACAGTATCTTTTATCAAAAATTAGACCTAGTCTTTAAACTTTTGTGATTTAGACAATTGAAGAACCGATTTTAACGATCCACACTTCGTATCCAAATGTTCATCCTTAATGTTATATCAAAAAGGATGAAACATGATGGATTTGAAGGAATAAATTGTTCTATTACGTAAATATGAAGCCTGAAAAGTTACACAGTGTGATACATCTCCTAAAATTAACGATATAAAATATAAAATATTCAAGTATTAATCGTAATATATATCAGCGGACTCTTACCTCGCGTTAAATTTTTTCAAGACTCGATCGGGTCCTGCCGCGTAGTCGTGCCGTGAGTTTCCGGCAACGAAGGAAGCGGTGAGATGCGCGCTCGTGCCGAGTCACGAGGATCGTGTTCCCGGCTTTTTCTACCGAGAAACGACGACAGTCGCTCGTAGTCGCTTTGCGTAAGGGGACAGGGAGAAAAAACGGGAAGAAAAGTCTTCGCGAGGCGGGAGGAAGAGGACGACAGGTGGAAGCGGGAAGGACCGATTAATAAATTCGCCGTGGCCACTTCCGGTAACCTTAGCGCGTGTCTCATTAGTCCCGTAAGTCCCGGCTTAAAGAGAAATTAAATACAACGTCTCGTGGATGGGTGTCGACTCCGCGGGGACCCCATGCCGGGAGTACCGGGCTTTATAATGAACGTTCGCAACATCGTGCTTAAACGCTAAATGCCTGAGCGCGCGACGCCGTTTGCTTTGAGGTTCCCCACGAAAGCACGTGCCCCGCTAACGCACGTGAAGCACTCGCGAAGTTTGTCATACGGTCCCCTACGGCCTCGCCGCGCGAGGATCGCCCGCCGGCGTCGTTTTCTCGACGGCCGAGAGATTTAAAGGACACGGGCGAGTAAAAGACCTAAAGGAAACGCGGCTTATCTTCGAGAATAATTGTATCCCGCTTGTATTCTAAGACAGAACGCGTGTGCTTAACGCTCACGGTCACGTTTATACTCCTGCAAGTATGATTAAAGGCGCTTCGAGACGTGTCAGATCATTCTGATAGCGTGTAATTTAACATTGCGCACTTTCAGTCAGTTGTGGAATCTATCGAGATATTACAACCAGCAATCTTTTTTTTTTTTCTTCACTTTGCTGTCTGCACTTACGCACGACGTATAAAAAAAAAGATTGAATCGGCCGCGTTCGGGAAAGTGTCAGCAGTGGCTATTAAATGATGGTAATGACAGGAATGGCGCTCGTCGTCGATATATCTTGCTGTCATCGAGTGACGTTTTCGTTTTTTTCCGCGTCGTTCCTTCGAGGTCGTCTTATCGGCGCGGGATTAGATCCAGTCGACGGGTCAATTTACAAGCCACTTACGTGCGTACAGATTACGCACGCGGCTCTTTTTTTTTGTGTTTCACTCGCTGACCGCCGAGCGAGCGGTTTAATGCCAGGAGAATCCGGCTCGCCGTTGGAGACGATTTGCACAACGATTGCGTGTCCGGCGTGTCATCCCGCGCGACACTCCGCAATATAATAACGCTCAATTAACCCGAAAGGTTCGCGTCGAGATTTCGCAAGGGTTGCGCACCGGCGCGATTGCGAAAGCGCCGCGGCCCGGCTTTCTATAGGTATACCGATGTTTTAAACGCCGGAATGCCGCGCGACTTCTACGCCAACGCGCGGAATCCGGCAATTAATTTGAAAAATGAGCGCCGCTCGTTTAATCCTCGCGAGAAAACGTCTCGATCTCGTATGGTAGCAGAGCCTTACGTGAAAGCGCGCAGCGCTTAATAGCTTTAACAATACCTGTATAAATATCAAGGATGTCGCAAAGCGATCGATCATCTCTCTTGGAAAATCTTCGAGCAATAATAATAATATCGCTCGCGCGCAATGGACGCATAAATAAATCATGAGATTTACAAGCATTAAATAATCGCGTAGCGGCGTAATCGCTCTCCGGCTGCGCGCGGGACGCTTCTCACGATTCGCAAAAAGCGCAAAGCAATCGATTATACCCCCGGTATCCCCGGCAGTTTGTCGCCGGCTCGTCTCGCCGTATTTTATCGTCGCCGGATCGCGTTGGCGCACTTCGTCCCCCGCTGACGATTAATACCGTCGCGGATCTCGCCGCCGCGGCGTCGCGAACGCAAGAAAATTCCGTTTTCATCGCGGGCTTGCCATTTTCGTGCCGCGCGCGCGGGGGAGGAGGGAGGGAAGGAGACGCCGCCGCGCCAGTGCTCCGACGTAAATCACCGGCGATCGCGCGCGCGCGCGCGGAGCTTTTCCATTGCCAGCAGGGCATCGGAACCCGGCTGAGGCCCCATGGCGGTGCAAATGTACAAATACCAGCCACAAATCTGCCAGCCGGGCTAATTTATAAATTTCACGCCAATCTCGTAAATGCGTTTCTGATTTAGCGCGTTTAAATTATCGCTAAACCACTTCTAACTGCCCGAGCGTGTAGCAATAATCTCCGCCGGCACGCGGAGGGCCCCCGTGGGGTTTCGCGCGCGAGGAGATCCCGCGCGAGAGGGATGGTTAAGGGGAAGGGAAGAGGGAGGAAAGGGAGCAAAACAACCGACGGTGCGCCCGCCTGCAGGCCCGCACAGCCTCCGACGAATGGCGTACGCATAATCGCGAATGATACTTGCCGCGAGCGCGAGCTCGCGCGAGGAAATATGGAGATAGCGAGATAAGGGGGCGACACCGTGGTTTTCTAGTATTTACACACGCCTGCCGTCGTAATTTTTCAGTCTTTGCTCCCGGCTCACGCCGTACTTCATAATTTGCCACCTACTACTCGCACCTGGCTTCCGCGCGCGTTACGTAAGACGATACGCCGGACGGCCGTGGGTTTCTCGCGCGGGGGGAGGGGGAGAGGAGTTCTTAATATCGCTTAATTTACGCTCGTGACGTCGACCGACGTACTTTCCGGGGGAAAATCGAAGGATCGATAAACGGATATGTAAGTGCACGGACAATGGCACTACATATATCGAATACAAATAGGCTCTATCGTTCAAAACTACTGCCCGGCTACCGCTATTCAATACCATATAACTACGTCGTAAGTAAACTTGGCGCGGCGCACGTGCTTTCAATTTCAATAAATTTCCCGGTCGACCTCGTTGTGGGTGCTCCACGGGATTACGACCGCCGCCGCGTTCGACGTAATCGTCAAGCGGCGGGCTGTGCAAGAAATATAATCTTAAATCTAGGTTGTATATACTGTACAATAAATGGAGAGTCGTAACATTACTTTATACGTCATAATGGAAGGGAAAATGCATGGATTGTCTGATTGCGAGTCGTATATGGCGCACCCGGAGCGAAGGCGTTTCGCGATTTACTCCATCCTGGCGAAATCGCGCGTACACAATCGATCACTATCCGAGCATCAGATCTGGAAACCTTTAAATGTCATCGCGGATGCGAACTTCTTCTCAGCGAACGATATTAACCAGTCACTTCTGTGTCCCGTCCCGTTGACGTCGCAATTGAGCGACGGCGAGCGAGCGCGAGTATTATACGCATAGCGCCAGCATCCTCTCGTTCGTCGATTTATAGATGATAATTGAAAATTATTTGGTAACACCGGTGATCGATAGCGACCCGTTAACTCGTTCATACATCACCCGCGCCCGCGGCCCCTCTCTACCCTTTGTCCACCGGCCCTGCAGCCTCCTGGCCCCTCGTCGTCGGTTTAAACCTCTCCCGCACCGTTCGTAGTCCCTCTCCCTCTCCCCCTCGAAACCTCCGGTTTCCCTTCCACCCGCCGAAGACGGGGCCCAAGCGAAGCGTCTTAGTGGGGTCAGGTCGACCAATAAATCCAATACGCCACGGTTCGTCCCGCGCGAGAGCAGCAGTTTTACAATTCATGAATTTATTATGGGCACCACCGAGGATACCGCGGGGCCCCCGCTATTGATTTATCGTTACGCTTACCCGGCCTCACGAACGGGGCCCCGATCTTCCCGCAGCAACGTAACGCAACGCTCCTGGTGGGGTCTCCGCTCACGAACAGGCGAAATTCGTTGTGTGTATCGACGCGCGAAAATTAACCCCCGGCGCGCGGCGAGAGCTGTTTGTACAGCTATTCTTTTCACGGGAGATAGGAGTTATATCTTAGATTTTTATCGCGCATGTAATTATATTTACACACTCTTATTTATGTAACGCAATAATTTTAAATTTATTTACGCGATCATATTTTTGTGATTCACAAAATGTGTAATGTTTGTGATTTTCATCTAGATCCTTATTTAGAAGACTTGGAAAACTTACTAAAGATGCTTTACACATTTTCTATCTTTCTATCAATTTTTTATCTTCTAAACACGATTCGTACATTCTTATTTTTTATTCCACAAATTATTTTGAGAAAAGTGTAAAATCGATCAGATCTGCATCTAGTTGATAATCCGGAAGTGATGATGTGGCAGATCGTCTCGGCGCGATTCGCGCGGGGTGAGGCGGCACGTCGTGGATGTTCCACGGCTGAGGGAATCCGAGAGGTCGATCGGCCGGCGCGCAAACTTACCCGTAGAAATCCCGTAGTTCATTAATCAAGCAACGCCCGGAGTAGGAATGCCTTCGTATTTCGAGAGTTGCAGTCCATTTATCACGGCGGAAACGTATTTGTAGGCAGTGGCTGTGCCCGCTTCGCTAACAAGTGGATACGCTGTCCCCGCGGATGATGTAGCACCGGCTAGGCTCGAGGCCCCCTACGGCGTCCGACACCTTCCAACCTTCGGCCAAAGTCTCTCAACCCCGCATGCACCCCGCGTGCGTTTAACGAATTTTCCGGCCGCAACGAGGAGGACGAAGGGAGTTATTACGCACACCTGTTGCTCGCGAAAATGATTTAGCACGGGCGCATGATCTATATTATCGCGAAATAGATCGAATAGCATTAGATTTTTCTTTTTTTTTCTTAAATAAAAACTATAACGATCAATCAAACGAGCTGTCGAAGAGGCAAATATACGACATTCGTACATTTTCTTCCGGATCGGAAGAATTATTGCTGGTGCGTGCGACGTTTCCCGCTTTCGCGCGGAATTTCCACGCGAGAGCACGAGTCCGCGATTCCAATCTGTGATTTACCGCGGGCAATTAAAAAGATTACCGTTGCGTCGCATTAACGCGCGAGAGATGCGGATTCAATGACGACCTTCGACCCCGGTATCCTAACCGCCGCCAGCGCGTCCTCTACGAATTCTGTCAAAGGACGCAGCACGTACACGAGAGAGAGGGTTACGCGCGTTATCGCAATTTCATCGATCCCGAAGGTAATTTTGCCGGTGATTCTCGTACATGAAGTAAACGAGGTGTTTGAGAGGACGACGGGGTGTAATTTATCGAGACGCGAGCGAGAGGTATAGCGGTGCGCGTTGCGTAAGCCGACGACTCTCAATTGATATTTCTTTGCGTGGTCGAGACGGTAAATTAAATATTAAAATATCGCGGTTACACGGAGCGATTAAGATGCCAATCGGAGGAGATATATTTAACGCACAATGAAGAGAATTTATATCGATGATCCAGTAATAATCGACCGCGCGTTCGTTCGCGCTTATTACACCGCGAAATCTATTGATCGATTGGCAACGGATCGCCTTGGTTAGATTAATATCGCGTGATATTTCACGAGGATCACCATTTTTCTCCCGGCCGGGGGGCAGACGGATGGATCCGCGACAAGGGGAGTAGCGGAGCGGTTAGCCGCGATGCAAATGAATAGCCTTATAATGTACCGCCCGCGGGCGGTTTGTCTAGTTAAGCGCTCAATCAGATCTGTGGGACCTGATGTAACAACGGTATTACAACTGCTATACGATACGTGCCGACAGGTAAACTCGAAAATCAATTCAGAAAACCGCAACGGCGCCGGCCTCGACTCTCCTCTCTCGGCGCGCGAGAGGCAGAGAACTCCAGAATTAGAAATCTATACTCTTGGGTGGAATATCTGCGCGCTACGACGATTCCACACGCCGCCGCGCGCGTTACGACAGAGCAGAAATTACCACGTCTCCGCAAATTAATAGTTCTGCACAATTTGCGTGAAAACAAATGCAAACGCGGGACGTTGCGGTGAGGTTCGCGGCAGCAGCCGCGAAGATTAATTTTGTTTCTTTCCATCGGCTGAATTTGATTATTACCTGTCTCGGCAAAGCTGGCGGGCACTAAAATAAAGCGATCGCGCGCGGTTCAACGCCGTGCCGGGCGAAATCGCACACAGGCGCGTTACCGAAGGTGCGAGAGGATCATCCCTCGGGCCCCACGGCGATCGAAGGGGGCGTGCAGAGGATGAGGGAAAAGAGAGGCCAGCTCGCCTCCCCCGTTCGTGATATTCGCCCGTTGCGCTGGGCCTCTTGAACTGGATTCACCGCGAGAGAGGCGCGAAAGGTTAGCCGTTCTGCGGTACGATTTTCACGAAGCTGCACGCCGCGGCGGCGTCGACGGCACATCGGCAAGCGTGCAAAAGGGCACGCCGCCGTCCGCTATAATTCGTGGCGAGGGCACGACCGAATTGGAATCTCGAACGCGCTTTTGTCCGCGGCGGGCACGCTCGCGAGCAACCGGCACGAACGAGGTGAGAAACGGGCTCGATAATGATCCAGCGATTTCCTCCCAACGATTCCCTCGCAACGATCCGTCGACCCGACTGCGGCGGATTGAATTTTCGATCGATATCGCGCCCAGCGCGGGAAAATCCTAACCGGGATCGGATTCGTTCCGTATGACTGACTTCCGCGACGAGGTCGCGTCTGCTGTGACCTTGTTGCATCGTCCGTCGTGACCCCACGAAGGAAGGCTTCCGCGATATCCATTTCACGCTCCATCTATAAATCGAAGATATAGCTCGAAAAATGAAATATGATCGATCTGTTGCAAAATTATCGAGGATGCAACCAGCGTATCGCGGATGCAGAAGAGTAATATCCGCGCCGTTGAGGCGAGTCTAACGCGGCAACTGCTTTTTTCGGACTCGAATTTACAATGCAACCTTCAGTAAAATCGAATTGTACTCAAGTACGGAGACGTTCCCCTGATCAATCTCTTTCTCTTTCTCTCTCTCTTTCATGCACGCGCGCGGCCTGGCATATCGCTAAGCGTACGGCAGCGAGGGCGTACTTAGTCCCGTTCTCCCGCCGCGCCGCCTTGCACGGTCTCTCGCCTCGGCGTCTAATACACGAACGACGCGGTAATGGTAAGGTGTCCGCGTTATAACGCGATGTGTATGCCCCTCGTTCGGTCCGCGGCGTCCTCTCGCCCTGCGCGCATCACCCGGGCCCTCACGGCCCGTCGGCGAGCAGCGGGGCCCAGGCGGGGCAACGAGAGGAGGCGGCTTCTCTCTCCCTGGGCTACGGAAAATAAATAAAAGGCGAGCCACGGGCTCGCTTATTGAAATCGGCCCTCGCCGCCCTCGCCTCGCTCGTTGCCGCTTTTGACGGGGCAACTCGTTGCTTTAAAACGTACCCGCGTGCGAACCTGACGTACCGACCCCTCCCAGCCTGTGTTGTGCCGCTCTCTCTCGCCTCGCGCTTTCAAGCCTGATTTGGGCTAGAGCGCGAGCAGACGCGCGATTATGCGTGTCGCAGTGCAGATACTCTGGCTGGTATGTGTTCGGCCATTTGTACGTGAATATAATTTATAATATGTATATTACAATCATTAATATAACTGACAACAATGGACATTTATTTGACTCTTAATCCGAAACAAGTAGGAATTATCGATCTTGTTAATTGTTGTAAGCACCTTCCGGCAGATGGCTAGAAAATTTCGTATAATAACATTACGTAATAATTATTAGAAATATAATAAAAAAGTGATTATAAGTTTTAATAAATTATTTCGTTTTTTAAGTATAAGCCAAGAAGTAGATTTCACACACGTAAATATCATTTGCGCTCTTAAGACATTCTTTCGCTCAGATGCATTTACTTGCCTCATTGTGTATGTGCGAGAGCATACATATAAACATATCTCAAGCCCCCGTAATCGCGTAAAAGCATCTGCTTTCGCGTCGATCAATTGCCGAACGCTCATCATTTACAAACACAATTTTCCAGTAATTAATAATATTCGCACCGAGAGACTCGGATGATTATAGAGATACGTCGCGTCGATAACGGCCGCAATAATTTACATTTTACGTCATCGTCTTTAGCCGAAGGCGTGAAATTCTGAAGGTGTCGTCGCGCGAGAGGAATTAAAAATCAAGACTCGCAATGTCGCGATAGATCGTTTACGCGACGCATTACGCGCTTTACGGCCTCTCCGGCCGATTGCACGGCGATATTTTTTTTTCTCCCGCACGGACGATCGGCATCACACGAAGGTTTCTTACTCGCGCTTAGGTGTGAAGTTCCGATCAACGTTGTCCGACGCTACTTAGAAGAGGATTGCACGCGCAGAGGGAACGGGCGTTTCGTTGAAAGTCGCAATAAAACCGGATTGGAAAATCGCCGATGACGTCTCCGCGCGGCACGGTAATGCACATACCGCGAGGCTAAGTCCAGATTTGCATTCCCGTTAACGATACTTCCAGATCTGTTCGGGCTAAACAGTCGGAACAGTGCCGCATTCCGCTCGTGCCGGCCGACTCGGCGATCCCCTCGCGGCGCAGGGTGTTAATTAACACTTGACTCTTCTTTCATTGCGCCTAGACACTCGCGTCGGGCAACGGCGACGTGCACGTGCGCGCTTTTAAAGTTTTATTAAAGCTTGATGTAAACTGAAGGCATAAATTGTAATCGAGATGGCGGAGATCCGTGCGCGGGCTCTCTGTAATCTTTTATTACACGAATTCACCGCGGCTCGCGAGCAAAGAGCAGTTTGATCCGAGTCGCGGCGGAAAATTTTTTCGCGAGCGGCTGTGCGAGACGTAATTACGCATTTAAGATACCACGGAGGGAGAATGTAAAAGGAAGACGTGCTTAATGGAGTGAAGTACACGAATCGTCACTTGTTAATGTCGCGGGTGAGCAATGCTGTAACTTAATATATAAATATACAATATGAGAATATCGCAATGTGAAAGATCGTTGATGTTCGCATTACGTCAGAGAATCCTGCATATTTTTGTTTTAAATAACAATTACGCGCCGAGCTGCGGGCATACAGGTATATATTACATTCGAGAAATCTACTCTAAACTCGTTAAAGAATAGCCTGGACCGAAGGTGACGCGATAGGTCTATCGAGGATCTTTCATATTGCGCAACGTTATTAGGTACATTGGAAGAATAAAAGATTTATGAATACAAATCCGAGAATAGAAAACAATATATTATCTCCGCGATAGGTCGGATATCAAAGCTTCGATATACCAGGCAGTATACGGACCTTCGTCTCTGGTGAAACGTGAACGTACATATACATCCGAACGCCTGACGATCGAAGCCGCGAAGTTCTCTCACCCGATCTCGTTATAATAGCCGCAGCCGCCGATCTACCTGCTGACCTCGTGTACGGCGGAGCCGAGGTCGGGCGGGCGATCGGCGCGGATCGATCGATCGATCGATCGATCGTGACGATCGGGCCTCGGAAGCAGAGGGCCCCGTGGATTACCGGAGAGCGCAAGCGGCGCAGGCCGTGCCCGCGCGATTCACGAGGCGTTCTACTCGCTCGCACCGGAGAAAGCACGACGTGGGAATACACGTCGCCGCGGATTACGCCCCCTCTTCGGCTCGCTCGCTCGCTCGCTCGCTCGAGCTCGCTCGCCCGCCAACACGGACGCGTTCGCGTACACGAAGCCAACACGTACACGGCGCTACGCGGCTAGCCGTGGCGGCGAGCGTGTGCGCGGGTTTCTGCGAGGAAGCAACGGGTAAGTATTCACTTTAGCCCGGTTCGTGACCCCGTATCGCCGGGCATTACAGCCGCTTTTTATCCGTGCGCCCACCACGTCACGGAGGCTGCAATTACTAATTTAGAGGCGAGACCGAGTCGTGCCAAATCTCTCGGCTTCGCCGCGCCGCGCGGCCGCCCTCTTTCTCATGTTATTTGTATGGAGCGGGGCCGGGGTATACATAAAAGGTATATACAGATGAGCGCGCGCGCGCGCGCACCTCTCGCCGACGGAAGGAAAGAAGCGCGAGAGACGAGAGATCGAGGTCCGAAGGGGGTGGTGATCTCCACGTATAGCGAAGAGCAGCATCGCTACGTCGGTACGCGAATATCCGACGCGCGCGACCGACGGCGGGGAATTATAATATGCACACCCGCGCGTGCTCGCTAATTACACGGCCGTCGAGCGCGCGAAGATTGTACGCTCGTTATGCGCGCTCTCGCCGCCGAATTCGGGACATTCTTGCCGGGGATTAACGAGAGAGGGAAGCGTTTTATTAATATTACCATGTGGTACCATCGACGCGGTAACGTTGAGAATGTAGAAACAGGTATATTAAAGGCTGATGGACAATGACGTCGTCTGTATATCTAAATGAGAATAGTCTTATAGCTAGCATGTACGATCGAAGAGGAAGATAGAAACGCCACGTGGGACAATCACAGCTTGTTAGCCGACGTGGAAAAATCTCACCGCGGCAGATAGATGTTGTCGGTGTATAGTCTTAATATACGAGGCCGAAATCCGGTGAATTTTGTGGGTCCGACCGGACGGGAGAGGGGGGACTGAGTCGACAAGGCACACAGGGGATA
>NW_012026807.1:815709-821518 GCF_000956235.1 Wasmannia auropunctata
GGGGCGAACGGCGAGAGACGCGAGGTCGGGTTCTTCTTCTCGCGCGGGTCCGGCGTATCGTAGAACAATGAAAGGCCGCTATTAATATTGGTCGGCTATCGCGGCCGCTATCGCGCGCACCTCGCTCCCCACGCACTCTCGAATAACACGGTCCGCGTAGGGACATTTTCATTGCATATTAATGCCCCTCATTACCGCCACTCCGCACCGCATTACTCAATGCTACACAGTCGGGCCGTCTAGTGTTTCAAACGGGATCGAGGCGGAAGAGATATTGACCGCCTAGGTTCAAAGTACGAAAACCGCCCTCTCTTTCTCTTTCTCTCTCTCTCTCTCTCTCGCTCTCTCTCGCCTCGAGAGAGACACGGTGCGTCGGCGTGTGAGCACGACGTTATCTTTTATATTAATACACCTCGCGCGGTTTCCACAACTGAGAGATTTCGCCGCGGATTATCCCATCTCTCCCCTCCGTCGTCTTTTATTTATTTTTTATTTCCTCGACTACACATACATCTAGTATGACACGCACCTAATGATATCCACACCGCCGTCGTCGTCGTCGTATTCCTCTTATCTCCTATTCGATTTCGCAGAAATGAAACGCTGTCATCGTATATAACCGACGGGATGAGACCGCAGCGTCCCCACGGCGATTAGGTAACGGAAATCGTAATTATCGGAAGATGCCGCTTTCTTCGATATAGGATCGCGGAGTGGGCGGTCGATCGGACGAGATTGGCGCGGGGTCACGGCGGGAATGAGGCCGTGAAAAATGGTGTAATTTAATCGAGCGATTCGACACGGCATCGCCGGCGACGTTCTTTTGCCTGCCTAAGCTCTAAGAGGTGAGAAATGCGGCTCGCCCGGTGACCGATGTCTACACACCGCGCTGTCACGCGCTGACATATCGCTCTGATAAAACCACGACCCGGCCCAACGGTTTCTCCCTCGCCGTCCATCCGCCGAGTGGCCGACGTTTAAGTATTTCTTACACGGAGCAACGATTCGATAGCTAATGTCCCGGACGTCTTCGCTTGTACGCGCGCCGTCGCGCGGGACTCGTCCCTGTCGCTTTCGTCGTCCCGAGCGTTGCCTCGCGGCAGTGAACTCGGGCAGACGATAGCCGGAGGATTCCTCGTATCAAGTTTTGCCCACGATCTCGGACGATTAATGGAGATCGCGCCGCTACATTTTTCATATCTCTCGAATGTGCGCATAAATCTCCTTTGAAATGCGAAATCTAAAATTTTAAGTGCAAAATACAGGTTGAGATAGATGGAAGGAAGATACAAGAGCTATTGCATGAATAAAAAAAAAATATCGACAAGCGTAGGTAGTAAAAAGCGTGGGGTAAACGTACGCAGATGGTGGAGATTTAAATGTAAAAATATTCTTCTGTTTCTTTGGTCACAACGCACGTTCTTGCATCGCGATTATCCCCATGACGCAGGGACAAATGTGACATCCGATACCGGAAGATTCTTCGACAGTCGATTATCGGACATGCGTCGCGCCGCGATCAGGTGCGCAGGTGCATCGCGACAGCACGGCAGTCAGGCATTGTCGCTTAATTGCGAAAAAGATTCTCATACGGGCGTTATCGATTGCGCGGTCTACATATTTAACAAGTCGCATTTTTTATAGTCCCACTGCTGACTCAAACCAATTTTTACTGTTACCTCAAGTGCCACTTTCACTTCCAAATACGACATTCATATTTTAGAATATCGGAATACGCAAGTCGTCTCTTAAAATATACAATGTGCTATCTTTAAATAATTACTAAAGCGTGCGAAGCTCAATTAATTCACAATATTCCGCTAATTGTGGACAAATTAATCATCATATATCAATATATATAGAAAACCTTTAAATGTGTTTCTTTATATCCTTTTAAAATGCACAAAAATGTGCACATACAAAATCGATTGTATCGTTTTAAGTATATATTGATGCATCCATTTTCTGCAACTTCTACCGATAAGAGATTCGAAAATAGACGCATGACTCTGGTAACTTCCGATACGCCATCCATCCATCCAACCTTCCATCTACGTTGTCTCCCGTTATCCATTCGTCGTCCGTAACCGTCGCATGCGCGTACCAATCTTGAATAGAGGAAGGTCAAGACTCTATAAAGAAGCGTGCGAGGTGAACCAAGTCGGATTCTCTTTCCTGTCTCCAGCGGAACACAGTTCGCGTACACAAGGCATATCCCGGTTTGTTCTCGACTTTAACGTCAGCGCCGTCTCGTTCGCTCTCTCCCTTTCTCCTCTCCCCCATATTCACCGTGTAATTCCGTCTCTTCTTCGCGGGGTCTCTCCTTGCGGCGCGTTGCGTGTGAGCGTGCGGGGCCCGCGGTACCGGGCCCCCGCGTCTCTGCATGAACGCCGCGCAGCGCCGCCGCCGCCGCCGCGAAGCGGAGATCGAGATGCAAAGGGGACCCGCGCCGCTTTTAAGCTCGCCGCCGCGAAGCGGATAAATTCGCCTGGGTCCCTCGATCTATTAATTCGAGCCGCCGTTGCATTCCTACGGGGTCTCGACCGCTAGGCTCTCCCCCTCGACTCCACGACCTTCCTGCTTTCTCGCGATCGCCTCCTCCTCGCGCGTATATCCTCTATACGAGTGCGAGCGCGGCTATAACGCGCGACTCGCGTTTTTACGGGTTTTCCACTCGTCGCCGCGCTAGCCACACGAAATCAATCAAGCCGACGCGATTCCAATTGGTTGATCGTTGCCACGGACGAGAGAAAAAGATTTTTCTCCAATAAATTATCTGGTGGATACCACTTGATTATTTTTTTTTGTAACATTGAATTTCAAGCTATTGAATATGTCGCATAGCTCATAGCTCGTTTAGCGAAAGGGCGACTTGACGCGAGCGCGTCCGGCCGTCCGCCCGCACGCGTGGCGATATAAAATACAGCGTCGTATAGGTGCCGCGCTATCGCATAATTACTACGTTTTACGGCGGTCTTTACACTTGTTTCTGCACCATTCTGTATCTCGCGTTCATCTCTGTAACCGGAGATCGTAAGAGAATTCGCCACGTACACGCGCCGCCGCGGCGTAAATCCACCGCGACACCCGATTTTTCTCACGGATTTCGTTGCTCTCGCTCGCACCTACTATCGCGGATACAGATAAAGACGCGAGTATTGGTAATATACAGTATTAAGAGCGCTGCAAATAAGGAGAGGGATAATTTCTGTGGACCGCGTAGGTGTATCGACGTGAGAAGAGACGCAGATTAGATTGGCGTTGTCACAAAGGCTATACGTTTCGCAAGTTTCTTGCCAATAACATTTCCAGCCGCCAATATTATTTCCAGCTAACTATAAAAATTGTTTCAAAACAAGAGTTAACTTCAGTATTCCGAAGCAATCACAAGTGAATTTAAGAGAAAAGCGAATATATATAAGCGGATCTATAAAATTATACATGAATATGTGAAAAATATTAAACGCAATGAGAAATTTTTTCTGTTTTGTCTTCCATATACAAAGCGACATATATAAATATATTAGATATATATACGACGTATAACCTAAAATATTGCTTTAGAGGCCACTTCGACCCGCATCTGCGATAGGTCGCGGCGATTAAATTTACTCGGCGCGCTTCCTCGCGAGACGGCAAACCGGAAACCGCGAGGAGCCGCGGCCGTATAGCGCGATACGGCCGCCTCCTTTCTCAGGCATTCCGGTAGATCACCGGTTGAGAGGAGAGGAGGATTTCTCGGTAGGTACGCCGGGGCGCGCAGCAGATCTCGCGGCTGATCATGCTGTGAGGATTCGTCGGGTTGCGAGGGGGCTTTCGACGTCGGAGCGCACACATGCGGGAGGCTCATGCGAATGCGGAGAGTCGCGGGAATGGAGATGCGCTTGTTCGGAGCGTAGGTTCACCCGTACCCCGGCGAAACGGATCTCTCTAGAAGAGGCAAAAGGTGGACGAAGGGTCGGACGAGAGAAAGAGAGAGAGAGAGAGAGAGAGAGAGAGAGAGAGAGAGAAAGAAGAGAAGGGAAGGCCCTCTCTCGTATGTATGAAGCCATAAATCTCGCGCGACAAATCGCTAGCTCGCTCGTTCGTTCTCAGGCTAATTGTTAGGACGTGCTCGAATACCGCGAGATGTGCCTGCTCCTCTCCCCCCTTTTCTCTTTCTCTTTCCCATCCGCTCTTCTGCCGCATACGCCTCTGGCTCCTTCGTCCGCCTGTCCGCGGCTATCTCCCGGCATCGACGAAACGTACAATCGATTAATCGATTATTCACCCTCGTCGCCAGCGACGCGGCCGACGCACCTGCGCAATCACTGTCGCTCCGTGTCGCTCGCGGTATCGATTATCCTGTCGTTTCTGTTATTTCGATCTCGTCCTAAAACCGTTTCGCAGCAAGTTATAGACTTTCAAAGTTCCCCGTTCACGAGTGAAGCGATCTCATAATTATAAACAAACTTTTTTTCATATAAAACATTGCCTTATGAACTGTAACAATAAAACGTCAAATTTTACGTGCTTACATTTTTTATTACCAAGATCACGTTTGTTGGATATTGCGGCAAGAGGAACGTTTTTGCTCGTTTAAAAAATTAAAACGCCGGATTTAGTAATCCTACCTTGAAAGGAAGGACTCGTTCGGCGGAAAAGGAGAAGCTCTGATGACCCTAGTCGAGATTAGAAAAATGTAGAGTACTTGGTCGCCGTATATACACGAGTCAGATACACGTAATCCACTTAACCGTAGTCAGCATTCCACGAGGACTTTAATCCCGACGCGCACGATAAATATCGCGTTTTCCTTCTCCGCTTCCCCATTCAGCGTCGCGATTCCGGCTTGCCGCGGCGACCGGTGACTTACTGCGGTCGGCTAACGATACCAATCCTACTATGGTTTGGTGCACAAACTCGGAAGCGTCGTTCGGCCGATACGACGGCATAACGGTGCGTCCGCTCTGCGGTTTCGTCGTCTATTTCGAATAGCGAGAGAGGGCGAGAGAGAGAGAAAAGTTTTCTCCTTCGACTGTTGTCAACGACAACGTCGGATGCGCTTGCGAGAGTACCCCCCGATGTAAATATACCGGGTGGTTTTTTCTTTCTTTCGTCGGCGCGCAAAACGGACGGATGATCGAGTCGGCGAGATTGGCCATCCACAAAGAGACCCCGCGGGAGATTATTTAAATCCGTGGATTGAACGGAACGTACGCAATTTCTTACGATGCGCGTGCATACCTGTTGCGAAGATATACGTATGAATAGAGACGAAATTATAAATTCCATCTCATTAGCTGTTATAGGTCCGCATCAGTCTATTCAGCTGACATTTTCAGAAAATCATCATCCTTGTATAAATACTTCGGCACCAGCGCGATACTCGGGGCCGCTCCAGTAATTGCAACGGCTGATCATGATTTAACAAGTTGTCTGGAACTTTCGCGGAATCTAATACGTCCAGTTTTCTCATTCATCTTCGTCGAAAGTACCTAAATCATTTATATTCTTATATCATTGGCAGCGGTTGACAGCGACTATTAGTAATCGTAGGCTTAGCCAAATTTAGCGGCTGAGTCTTACATAAGCACGTAGGTAATACAGGAGTTAACTATCTTCGCCACCTCTCGCGCAACGAAGCCGAAGTCTTTGCATTAACAGCCTCGCTTATCTAATAAAATCGAAACATCGATATAACTAATTCCACATTAGCCGCAGCATTAATGATTAAAACCATCTCGTCGCGACAGTGAAGATAATGTTCCTGTTATTTTCCTGTTAGACGCGAAAAAGTGAGTGAGTGAGTGAGTGAGTGAGTGAGTGA
>NW_012026807.1:821538-1135343 GCF_000956235.1 Wasmannia auropunctata
AGAGTGAGAGAGAGAGAGAGAGAGAGAGAGAGAGAGAGAGAGAGAGACGTAAAGGCGGATTGGATATTAATTTATTAATCACATTTATTTTATCCGTGAAAGATCGTCATTCAGTCATCTAACTGTAGAGGCCCGCCGTCTATGTTTTCTTCAACGGCACTTAGCACCGATGTATCGAAGCGAGAGAGCTTGAGAAAGGCCCCCGACGAGGCCGCTGTAAGGGATTAACTGTATTATGCGAATGACTGGGAGATAAATTTTACGTGAGTAAAATGCTAATCGCCGGCAAGCGTAAATCCGGGAGCACCTGTTGTCACTCAGTCGGCGCGCGGATCCGACGATTCCCGGTACGATGACTTTCTCAAAAAATCCCCGCGCGCGAACATTAAGCACGACGCGCCGGGGATCGTGACCCGCAATTCGACTTATCGTATAATGCCGATAATAGTGTTTGCACTACCCGAGAAAGTTTCTACGCCGAAGAAGAAGAGGTGTATTATAACGGAAACGGCCGCCTGTCTGTGTGATTTCTCTCCTGGCTACTTCGCACGTACATATCGTCTCGCGCAACGCGCCGCGCGGCGTCGCGCCGAGGTGAGAACGGCGTCGCACTCCGCGAATGGCGCAATTTCAGGCCTGAATGATTCCTACGTAGCTTTAAACGGCGGCACGCCGGTGTTTCGAGGGCTGGCGGCGTTGTCTCGCTGTTGCGCGCAAAACTTTCGTGTAAACGGGAGAATCGCCACGACGACGCGCGTATCGATCGTTTAAATGGCGAGACCGCGCGTGTACGCCATGTAAAAGTCAAAGACGTAATAAATACGCGACGACAGAACAACGATCTTTCGTCCGTGATGCAATCCAGGAAAAACAAAATCTCGATACAGCTAAATGTACTTACACAACAGTGCGATACCGTTCTTGATTTCTATCATGTCCAATTCGTACGAGTGTACGAAAATTTATGGAAATATTTAAGATTTCCCACATTCATTTAGAAATTTAATAAAATATCTAATTTATGGTGATCACTTATAATAAGCCTATTTATTAGTATTGGACCTAATATTGACTTTTGAGGAATAACACAAAAAATTATTGAGGAAAAGAATTCAAAAGGACGAATACTATAAATAACAATACAAATTGAAAGCAAAAGAAAAGAATTTAAAACCGCGTCTCATGGGATTAATCCTTTGAGTCGACGAACGAAGTTCAATCCGGTTAGATGAGAGCAAATGACAAGGCGTGCTTTGCATGTCGAGGATCCTTCCATCAAGCGGGAGTAAATAAGACAAAATCCGCACGTCGTATTGTTTGACTTCTCGGATGAACGGGAAAGGGCGACGGTAAAGGGACCGACCGACTGCGCGTGACAAAACCGGGAAGATTCTGATTTGCCAATACCATTCTTAGAATAGCTGCTTTTATAATGCTCGCCATTGTTCGTTTCGTCGCGCGAGTAAACTTTACTCGTCCGAAATCCTAAGCAGCGCTTTACAATTGAATAATTTCCATGAAATTATACTAAATAAATAACACATAATTTCGGAGAATAGAATCTTTAAGTGTCGAGAAATCGTTCTAAGCGCTAATATAACTCATCTTCGTTTCAGTTAAATCCGACTTCTTTTTTTTTTCTCTTCAATTTTTGTTCCTATAATTGAAAATCCTCCTGCTTTATGAAAAAAGTAAATATAATAATTACTTTTATGTAAAAAAAAAATGCCTAATAATATATCTTGTTAGATATGTTTTGACATTAGAATCACCAACGCGAGTAAATTCTCGCGGTTCTTGCATTTGTCACGCGAGATACGCGCCCCGATTTTTCTACCAATTACTTCTCGTTATTACCGATTTACGAGTTGCACTCGAATGAGTAAAAACGAGATCCCTACGAAGGTCCCGCGAGGTCTCGCAAAGGGCGCTATTAATTCCGATTTAAGGTCCCGTTACGCGCTTTGTGTGGTCCCCATATATCAGCCAGTGTTATCGCTCGTTGCAAAGCAACGCCTTTACGCGTACCTGACTTCTGCTCGTGTTGGTATCTTACGCGGGACGCCTACCGGATGAATAATTTGGTTACAATCTTAATCCAATGACGCATGGGCTCGGTGGCTCCGCCGTTTCCCCTCCCGCGTTTCCATCCTCCTCAGCCTCTACGTTCAATCCCCCTTTCTCTCCTTCTGCCGCTTGAACCGCGCTTAACTGGGCACTCTGCTTTGCCCTGATTAAAGACCGGCCGCTGCTTTATACCGCGCAGTCGTCTTGCCTCGTAAATCGTGCCCTTTATTTCGTCACCGCGCATCTTCGTTGCCTTCTTAGGCCTCCTTAGTTGGGCTTTGGTCACCGAGGATGATCAAGATAGTGATCAACTTTTCCTCTTACTTCCGTTTTCATATCTTTATTCTTTTCTGTTCAACTCCTTATTTATTTCTCACTATGATTTGTACAAAAAAAAATCTTACAGGATCGTTCAACACATCATGGGCAAGATCTACGTTTTCAAAATAAAAGTATACTGAAATGTTCAGTAGCTACGCCATTAAATAAGCTCGCTGAATGACATTAACACCAACGACCAAACAATGCAATCTGTTACCATGGGATGGCCCTGCGACCATCCGATACATTGGCATTACATTTCACAACGACGCTCCGCGCGCTTCCCTCGCAGCGCATGCTGAACTCCGAAACTCTCACAAAATACTACCAGTATTGCAAGCAGCGAAATACTACACGCGCCACTGGGGACTACCACGACGGTGCACCGCATTTCTTTCGTTTCCCGGTGTCTGATTTATAGCACGAATTCCGCGCGTGCAGTTATACATCGCTCGGGGGAATTCCATGCGCTGACCTTGATACTCATGACTTCCGAACCGATTTATACTCGTTTCTTCTTCTTTTTTTTGTTTTCGATAAAGGATTGATCGAAGTGAGACATTGCCGGATATCAAGACAAATCAAGACATTTTTTTTCAAGAATTTAAACAGAAAAATGTATCTGTTCTTGTTTATAAATAATTAATAAATTTTAAAAATTCTTCTATAAGATGTTTCTGGAAATTAAATTAGGATATTCTATGATTTCTGCATCGTCTTGTTCTAAATACATAGAAAGACGAAAAAGAGGTAGAGCACTTCGTCCAGTCATCACATAGCATATATTGCATGTTCGAATGTATCAAGATATAATTATCGGAGTTACCGTAATTAGAGTCATAATTACAGCGGCGGTAATAGTGATAGTAGTTACGTAATCACACGCGGTACACGATATAGCATAGAAACGGGTATGTTGTTAGCCGCGGAGCGCGAGTCGTCTTTCCGTGTAACACCGTTTGTACGCGGCGTGCGTGCCCACGTACTGCCTGATACACACACACATACGACCACATCTTTGTCGCAATGAACATCAAATATCCTATTATGATGCTTTCCAATTTCTTATCCAACAAATTCGCGTTTTCTCTCTCCGCCCGTTTCCCTTTCCCAACACCGTTCCCCCGAGAGATCCTCTCATACACATATGTCGCTGTAATTAGTTAATTAGCTTAAGTGCACCAAGCTCGCGGCTCTCTCACAGCCTTGCTCTGCAATCGTTCATCCGGATCGCGGAAGTGCCATACTGGATATGCGAGGACAATTAATTGTAATAACTCTATCTAATTCTAAACTGAAGGATAAGATAATGCGTTTCTGGAATGTGAAATAAAAAAATTCTTACGCAAGAAATATAATTGTGTTATAATTATAATATAAATTACGATTATTGCTCGTATAATAATTTTTAGATATAATTACAGTAATAATATAATAACGATAGATATCGTTTCAACATCGCTAATTACGAATTGTAAATTAATGTTACACGTATCAAATTTTCCTGGTATTTTCTCGCGGCTCCTTAGTTTCATTTTATGCATAGATCTGTTGTTATTTTATGTAATTTGCAGTTTTCGCGGAGGAGAACGTAAAAACTCGTTCGGTCGATTAGTTGATCGAGGTACGTTGAGCGAAGTTGGTCTCCGCGTTACCGCGAACTCGCTCTCTACCGAATAATTCAGTTCAAATGCCCATCGCCGAGGGGTCAATGGAGAAATCAGGTTGAACGTCGTCGTCGGGCGAGCGTTCCATGTACGGGGGTCTTAAGTGCTCTGTGGTCTCAATCGCTCTGCCTAGCCGCGACCGGTACGTTAGTGCTGCAGGGTGGAGAAGACAAGCGCGCGACCGGCGGAGGTCGAGCAATAAGGAACAGAACGGTTTTGCGGTTCGGCCTCGTGGTTCTCTTGAAGGGACCCGACTATCCTCGGTCCCCCCCGCGCAAGCAACGCTCCTATGTACCCGGTCGGGGCCGGCCATCATCAAGAAATATGATGATTGCAGGCTGCTACCATTTACAGTAGTGCGGTTTTGTCTCGTACGGCGGTCTCCGGGGCAGCTATATCCTCTCACGCGCGCTCGTTGTTCTCCGGCGGTTCGGGGCCCCGTACCGAATTTTAAGTGCCTTTATTCTCGTCACAGCGCTATATCCTTGTCGCGCGTATCGAACTCCGGCCGCGCGCGTTTGCCAAGATAATAATCATATACGCCAGCACACACTTTCTCCATTGCTCTCTAACATTCTCGCAATTTTTAGCGATCCGAATTGTTTCAAGAGAAAAATATTCATTGTCATTACGATACCGCTAGTCTCCTCGATATATCGAGTGCAAATCGGAGATTTATATAGCATTTTCGAATTTTCGATGCGTGAAATTTTTACTCGTTTTAATCTTTGTGCGAATGTATATTTGAGGTCTCCGCGGGGATATTAGCGCGTGAAATTTGCAATACACGCGGCCGATTAGTTGAACCGCCGTTCAACGTCGCCGTACGGGAGGGACCGGTATATAAAATCGACTTTACGGCGGTTCTCCAGAATGACACGTGACGGCGTGCCACGGTGCGAGAGACGACTTTCCGTTTCGGAACGTCCGTCCGCGCGAAGGTAGCGATCATCGGCGAGAGAGTCACCCTACGCGTTTTCGTATGCGATAAATCATCGCGTGCCTCCACGGTGCTCGCACAATGCCGTACTAATCTTCCATCACGCACGCACGATATAACTACGCCCGCATGGCGTCTTGTGATTTACCATCCTGCGGCTAACCTCCATTATGTATAGCGCACGGTGGAAACTGTTGAGAATACACCGTGCACCTTGCACTCGGATACTTACGTACAGTGCGTTTGGAAAGTACACGGAAAAGAGACCCGTCGATTTCGCGCAGCGCCCGATCACGACCGATCCCGCGCGCGATTTCCTTCCGCCTTTTACGAAATGGCCGGTTAAGCGATAAATTGTTACCCGACCGTAAACCGTGGATTGGATATTAGTGTGTGTGCAACGTTGAATCGGGATCTTTAAACATTTTGTAAACAAACCGTTTATTTACGTTTCGATTTGGTAACCGGGGAGGGAGAAAGAAGAAAATATTATTTTATGTAACCGCATTTTATGTAAACCTGAAACACGTCTAAAAACAATTTATCTTCAAGCTTTAACACGACCTCCTTTGAAAGTACACACTGATTATTGCATCCCGTAGCTTTTTACGTTCATAATGCATCTTCATCGGAATGACAATAATGCAAAAACTTAATTCAGGTACGCGTAACGCAAATTCCGATTTAAATATTCCCGGAGGGCATCAGGCGATTGCTTTGTCCGTCGACTGTTGTTGCACAGTCACGCGTACTTCCACCTGCAGATTTCTCGCGATTGTGCCTTGGAAAGCCCTTGCAGCGCCAGAAGTTGCGTACTCGCTCGTTATGCGGCGGGACGTCTAAAAAGTATTTCATTACCGCGTACGCGCCGTTACCGTAACGATAGTACGGCTTCTTTATCAGCGCGCCGTGTCCTACGACTAGAAAACTCGGAGGAGAGAGCGCAAGATGTTCGCAGAAATATGGGGGCAACGATATTCGCGCCCGCACATAACTCGCGGCAGATAGGAATAAGTAGCGGCGGCAGTTAGTATCGCGCGAACGCTACGCGAAGAATAGAGCAATTAAGAACGTCCTTGTATATATACGCCAGCGGCCGACGTGCGAGCCGGAATTACAACAATTAAGCGTCCATTCCGCAAAAGTTACGAGGTACTTGCGAATCGAGAGCTCGGATTTTAGCGCGCCGTCCGTCGAAAGTTCTGCGCAGCTGCTCGCATTAAAATTTCATACTAGAGACTACCGATAGAAAGAAAGACAGAGAGAAAGAGAGAGAGAGACAAAGCAAAGTGTGAAATTAATGCATTTAAACGAAGCCGTATTTAAACGGCATAAGTACGTTTAAATTGCTTGTCCAATATATCGTAATTTTTAGGAAATCCACATGCGAACGAGGTACGAAATGGTTGGCGCAGAAGAGAGATCTTCACGCGCGACGCAAGAACTGAATCTGCGATTCTATTTTTATCGCTACCGGAGAAATCGAAAGCCGAGTGCAGGTTGTATTAAAGCGAGATAAGGAAATTTATGCGAGTCCGCATATCCGATACGAATAGGTCGTCGCCGCGCGTCGTCGTTAGTAGACCGGCGCGGCTGGAAGAATGGAGCAATAAAGGACTCCGACGTGTACGCTTACGAGTCTGGCACCGGTCTTTACGAGCGATTTTCACGGAGTAACGGTCGTCCGATAGAGAATTACGCCGGCGCGATCGGAGATTCTCCCGTGCTAATAGCGTACAAATCGGGCGACCGGTATTATTCACCGGTCACCGCGGCCGTATATGTATCGATACGTGGCATGCCGTCGATGCTGCTGGATATGCCGTGGCCCTCGCGGCCTCCATTCCCGGGGAGATTTGCGACGATTCGCGACGATCGGCTCGCCTTTTATCGGGTCTCATTCGCGACTTCCGGAATTATTAGTCCCAACGAATCGATGGATGAATAACTGGAGATCGAGTAATTTTTTACGATTCCGCAAAATCGCAAAAGTTAATATATTAATCAAAATTAGCAATTAAAAGCAATTAAGATTGATGGTTGAGTTCTGCATGCACTACGTATTTTTTCAATTTAAAATCGACCTCCAACGAGAGAATGTCAGATTTCTAAGGGCGATGCTCATAGTCCGATCTTACGATTATCTCAAATATAATCTTCAGACGCTATATACAATCATTTCATCGGCTGGATAAAATCTTAAGATCAGAATTAGACAATCTTGGATATAAAATCGGATTATGAATATTAGTTTAAGCTTTTTTCTAGCAATCTTAATTTTATAAAGCTGTAAAGTTATGTAATATTCACTATATATATATTCGTTTTGCCCGAAAGTCTATCGCACGTTGGAATTTCGATCGAAACAGAAACGGGAAGCTGCAGAGACGAAACAAATTTCTGTTCTCGCAGGATAACATAATTTATGACTAACGAACGGTCTCTCGGCGATATCCTTTCCAACGTATAATTTATATCAAAGATATCCCTCGACTGTCGCTCGTGGATGTTATTACGCACATTAATGAGAGCCGCTCGTGCGCGCGCGCGCGCGCGACTAGGTTCTACGACTGACGAAATATACGGACGAACGCGCGTACACAGCGCAGAAACATAAAGGATGAAATAATGTGATGTGACATAATCGGTCGACGACGGCGGGTGGATCTGCGCGATGATCCCACGGTTGATCCATCACGCCGCTGGACCGACCGACCAACCGACCGACCGACCGACCGACCGATCGACCGGCCGACCGACTGTAATGACGCAATCGAGCGAAAGGAACGCTCTCTGCTCTCTCAGGTCCGTTTTGATTTCATTAATGGATCGGGTGCGCACTAATGCGACTCTGTTTGCCGAGCACTCGGCTCGCATTAAGAGGACGCTCCGCCGCGCGCTGGACACACGCGTCGTTTCGCGCTCGACGATGTGACACCGATATCTCCTACCTCCTCACGCCGCCGCTTCTCGCCTTTCCACCTCTGTTCCACCTCCGCTTTGTTATTGGTAATCATTTTTTTCTTCATTCTACGTATATGCTCTTTAGTTCAGTTTTAATGTACCTGTTTTAGCTAAAGATTTTTTTCTCCGTGCAGATTGCGGTTTTTTAGATGTTTATCTAGCATCCTTATGCTACCTTTCTATCCTATTTTAACTCATTTCAAATATTCGGCAATTTGACGAATACGTTACAGACCACTCATTCCATCCTTCGCTTTACTTCCACTCATCACAAACCTATAGCTTTCATCCTACATGTCTTCCTCTATGTATAGCCGCACTCGCAGCTTCCTCTTCTTCGCTGCTCGCGACTTGTACCGGCCGTCCTACTGCGGTGTCTCTCTCGTCAATCTCTCTCTCCCCGGTGTCCTATTCACATCAGGAACTGCCGGGCCGTTGCGCGGCCTAGCGAGGAATTAACACTTCTAGCAGCGCGCACGGAGTCGCCTCGGAGGATTTGCTTATGCTAATCGGGACGAGCGGCCGGTCTCGTACCGTCTCGAGCCACGTCGTCGACGTTTCAAATATATTAATTAACATCGTCATTAAGCGGCACGGCCGCCAGTTTACCGGATCTCCTCCCGCGTCCTCCTCGCGGCGACGCGCGCGCGTTCGCGCGAGAACGCGTTTCCCCCTATATTCCACCACCCCTCTATCCTCCACTGTCGGTTCGTTCTACGAACGAGCCGAGGGCATCCTCGGGCCGAGCTTAGGGGCCTGTCACGCGTGTTTGCAGACGCATAATTCCGTCCCGCGGCCGTAATTGCGGTCGGCACATTGTCGACCCGCCGTGTGGCATCGAGACACGAGACATTTCGCGGGGACGTGCTACATCGGCCGTCCGATTATGCTAATGCGATCGAGTAACGGGGACCCGACGGCGCGGCGGCCCGACTTCCGTGTCAGGAATGCAGGTGTATTTGTAATCCAGGACCGCCTCCGTCCTCCGCGTAATCGCGCACCCGATCGAAAGGCCGGCGCGTTTAATCCGCCCGAATGAGCGACTTTGTGACGAGATTCGACGAGCTGAGTCGCGCGATAACATCGCGGGGATTACGGTATACTTCGCACTCGGTGCAGCCGTAATTAATGTACGACAGGCTGGACGGCTGCCCTGCTCCGCCGCTAATCATTTTCACCGTTGTATCGAAAGTCGTACGCGGAAGGAAAATATGGCTCATCGCCGCGCGGCCATATACACCGGTCGGTCCTTAACTCGATGTTCGATGCAATCGCTTTGACGATACACGATCGTCCTAATTAGGTAGTAATTAGATTCTGTACGGTAATTCGAACTCGTGCATTCAGCGCACGTCGAAAGGAGCAACGAGCTTTGAAATCTCGCGAAAGCAACCGGCGAAAAATCTCGAAATTCACTTAATTCTTGTCCTTGATACATTTCTACTTTTTAACAGACGAGCGTATCTAAAAATTATTATACTATCATATTTTTCGCAAAACAAAGAATTATTAAAGAATAAACTTCTATGTAAAATAAATTGCTAATTGCGCACACGATGGAACGTGTGCCGAAATTATAGCAGATCTGTGAGCTCTTTCTCTCTCTCTCGTGAAATTTTATAAACGCAACGCGAATTTGTACAAGGGCCAACAGAGGCAACGTTATCAATCCAATGGACCGCCAGCCCCGAATTCCGTTCCACCATCGGGCCACCTCTTGCACCTTCTCCGCTTTGTGCCCGCCGTTATTTACGACGCCCAAGCACGGCCGCGTAAATTATGGCGAGGCCGGCTTTCATAAATTCCAGGACGAGATATGGAGCGACAAATTCAACTCCCAGGACCCGGCGCCCTGGTCGCGGCGGGCGCAAGTTACACGCGTGGACGCGCATAAATACGTGTGTGCTCGCGCACACGCGGGCTCTCTCTACGTCCAACATAGTGCGTGGACTACGACCGGGCTTCAGATTATCATTTGTATACCGACTTCCTGCTGCGATAAACGCACCTACCTACCCGCGCGCGATGCCGATCCGGATGCGAATCCATCCTTCTTAAAAAGGATTTGGGCATGTTGATTTTCGAGAGTTTGGTTTGAATAAACAATAGCTTGAACAATAGTGTGAACAATAATCCGTCGTGTGTATATCAAAGATGCCAAAGCAAATAGGTATGTACGAATAATAGAAATACCGGTGACAATTCCGAAATTTATCAACAATGATTTATTGAGCGCGACTTAATTCAAGATAAATAATTCTGAGATAGCATTAAATAGAAATTTTGTTAAAAAGCTATGACTACCTGTGCTGTTGAAAATAAAAGAAAAACCAGAGTCAAGTCGATCGGAAAGACAATGAAAAGCAGCAGAACGAGACCCGTAAGAGTGCGCGCCGTACGGATTTCAAGCTCCCGTAAAAATCAGTAACATCGACGAACACGAGGAGGATGGGTGGAGGATCGACATGGCTATATAATGGAGGGGAAGGGTTGAAGGTGGGGAAAGGCCCGAACGAAAGAACGTCGTGGAAAGAACCGCATGGAGATCCCAATCTCGCGTGGAAGCCCTCTCGAGCAGTGAGTAAAAGGTGGCTAACATCTCGAACATCGTCCCTGTAATCTAATGAGCACCTGCTAGGAGTGCCGCCTACACTCTACATATAGAGACAGACGCTTCTACGTGAAGTCGCGTATGCGGTCCCAGGGCCGTATCCGTCCGCCTACTGGTGCTAATATTGTTCAGTTTCAGTCGCCTTCGTCGAAACGTGTTATTTGTATCGTGGGAAGTCTTTTCTATCGATCGTAAACCGCTCGAATCTGCAATATCGCAACGACGAAGGGTATAATTCCGGACGTTTCATCGTCAAACGTTGCCTAACCGAGTGACGTAATGTCAATAAATGTATAATGTAATAGGAAATAAATTTATAAAATTACAATTTACGCAAAGATTCAAACAAACTCGCCTTTTCTTTTCGAGATCGTTACTCTACGTTACTTTACGAGATTGTATTTAATTTCTGAGCCTTCGTCTTTTATTGCATTTCGTTGCATCTCTACTTTCTGTCTCTCTTTCTCTCTTTGTTTTGTATCTTTCTCCTTTTTTATATATTTTCTTACTTTCATTTTATCATTATCTTATTATTTTGTTTATTTGTAATGTACTGTGCTATAATATTATAATGTTTTCAGCGCTTGAGAGAATACCATCCATAGAACGCTCAATAAATAGCAATATCTCTTTCTCTCTTTCTCTTACTCTTCCCGCTGATGCAGTACATGCGTTGAAGTAGCCGAAGGTATCGGGTCTCGCCAAAGACAAATAGCGAGCCGTGGCGAGAACGTTCTCTTTCTCGGCAGCGACGCGCGTATATCCTCGTGCGAAATCTCTCGGATCGCTGACGGATAACTTCCAGCGGCGTAGACACGGCGAATGCACCGCGAACGGATCGCGGACTCGTGTCGTACGACGGCTCTGTACCTACTCACCATCAAACAAACGGCCCATGTATAGTCCGACACTCGCGGATACGTGTACGAGGAGGGTACGTACATTCGGATCCGAGAAAAAAAAGAGGAAAAAACGGAGAGAGAGAGAGAGAGAGAGAAAGAAGGAAAGAGAGGGCTATATGTTATGAGGGTACAGGTGCTGGTTTGTTCTCCTTCTCTGTCTCCGTCTCCGCCTCTATATCTCTCGTTTGCCAACATTGTCTACAGAGACGCGCGGTTCCTCTCCGCTCTGTTCATCCTCCTGCTCCTCTTTACCATTCCCCTCCACCCTTCCCTGCTATGTCCGCGTGACTTCTTTTCATCCTCCAGCCAGTTTCTTTCTTTTTCAACCGCTCTTTTTCAACCGTCCTCGTCGTCGTCCATGAGAGCACGCTCTCGGCCACGAGAGAGGAGATTCCCGCTCGCGTATGCGTGAGGTCGCGCCGAGTGCGGGTGAAAGTCTAACCGTGGGTCACTCGCCGGCCGCCCGTACCTCGCCTGCCGCCTAATGTAGGTGCACCTATATCGCCGCGTGCGCGCAATGGTCAAGCCTAAACTATAAGCGCGCGCGCGCGCGCGTCTTTCTCGCGGCAGAAACACGGCACTCGCGCTACCATCGCGCCGACGCGATGAAGCGGCACGACTGGACGGGCTATCCTATTATCTCTCGCGCAGCAGATTCGAAAGATGCGCCGCCGCCGATAAAGCCCGACGGCGCGGCGAGAAGAAGTTCCCTTCCGCGTGAGGAAAGCGCTCTCGCGCCTCTCGAAACGCCGAGCGAAATCCACCGCAGAAATGTTATTATGATATCGCGAGTAATAACGCGAGTGATAGACGCGTTAACGCGTGCTAAGTAGCGGTTGTTACGTCTCCCCGCGTTGAATCCGCGGGTTTCAGCAGCTCGCGGATTGTGGCTTAATGTCTATTTAAGTATTAGATACCGCTCGGACGCTCCATTCCTCGACTCGACTTTCGTGCAATCCTCGTTCTTTCTGAGAAAAATTTCAACGTAGAATACAATTAACGAGCGATTCAGTTGCCACAAAAATTGTACGCGAATTTAGAAATTTCTCGATCCAATCTGTTCAGAAATTGATACGTCATTAATGAATTGATACATCGCGCTACGCGACAATTCCACTAACGATGTAACTGTAAACGTGCACCGTACAAATTTTATCGAGCGTTTTCGACGTCAATTTTATACGTCCTCTGATACCGCTTTTCGCAATGATGCGTCACAGTCGAGCGCACCTGACATTTTCCGCCGGCAAACATCTTATAGCTAGCGTGCCGCGGCACGTGGATCGTGCCCCCTGCTCTGAAAATTACGCGATCGGACGATCGTTAGAGAGACTGTGGCGAGCCTCGGTGAAAGCGTCGGGCTGAAACATTGTCGCGAGGCGTGGGTCGCGGGGTTAGACGATACGCGCGATTTCGCCTCGTCCACGACCGTGCGAGTGAGCGCGAGGACTCCCTCCCGCGCGCCGCCGGAAGAGAGATGTTCGCCGCTTCGGACGCGCCTTTCCCCGTACCATACCGTCCGTTGGGTTACGTAGCGCGGGATATCGTGAGTATGCCGTAATCACGTTTGATTGATTGCCCGCTGATTAATTGGCGTCTCGATGATAACCGTCATTGGGCGGAGGACCGATCGACGTTACGAAACTTTGATAATATAGCGACAGTATAGGTATTGAGACTAATGTCGCGAATATCCGTGAGGGTTACATTTTATAGCGGATTATGCAATACTTAAGTACGCGAAATAAATCTTGCGAGTAAAGTTCTTTCATTTGTTTTATTTATTCCACTATCAAATAACCATAAATAATAATTGAGAAATCTCATCGACATATGAAGGAACAGAAAATGAGGAATTGTATCGTGCCTAAATTAGCGCTTAGAAATCATAGATTTATTCCACCTTTGCCCTAAATCCTTCACGCAAGCTTTCATCTTTCTTTCGTAATATATACTTATAAATTGTACTTATATACGAAATGATAAAGTGCATACCCGCGTGGTACGTTGCCTAGTTCAAAAATAGAAATAAGAAAGTACGAGATATACGCCTCTCTCGGCGTAATTCCTCATTTAAGATACCACTTCCTATGGAATGTAAGCCCCAACAGTGGGAAATTGAATTTCGAAGGTATCGAATAATGGACTCCTACGAGCGGGCAATTGTGCACAGCGGAGACAGTGCTTTCACGGAGCGTTGCGCTTTGGTCGCGCGTAACTCGCCTCATTCGCCGCTAGTCACGCGTCGCATGTCCGGCGTTAACTCGCCTGGGAGTTGCGCTTACTCGAACGTGTCCGTAATACCATCGCGGATGAGACAGGCGGCAACGGCGAGGGGTAGGAGGTGATGGCGGCGGAGGAGGAGGAGGAGGAGGAGGAGGAGGAGGGGAGGAATACGCAATGAAATATACTTTTTAGTGTCCCGGCCCGTCGGTCGCACGCCGCACTGCTCTGCGTCTCGGTGACCGTCGCTCGCTTGGCGGCGATGAGAGCGCGCAATTATCTCGCTAACATTAAATACGGGAGAACGCCGCGGTACCGCGCGGCGGCACGAGTCATTACTCCCGTCTAACCTAATTAGCAATTCCTCGACCGCTAATTATTATTAATAGCTGGGCATACCAATACGCGCGATTAATCGCGAACGGTACGGCCGGTACACGCCGAGGCCGCGCCCCGTTGTTGCTCGGGTCGAAGGCAAAGCAAATAACCGAACGCCGGTAATGACCATTAGGCGAACAATCGACGCGCTTAATGGCCGATGCCCAGCGTTTTACTTAAATTCCACGAGAGATCGGCGAGCCCCCTGACGTAATTACCCGCCGCGGTGCCTTCCGAGGTTACGGTTAAAGTCAGCCAAGTGGACGAGTAGTATCGAATCGACGAAGGGATAAGAGGGAAGCGTGAGCCGGGAAGATCGGGAGGGGGGAGGGGAAGAGATGGTTACTTCTATAAGAAAGGAGGGCCTCCTGATTTATACCGCGTGCTTTATGAGCGGCCTGCCTCTCACGGTCGCGGTTTAAGTTTTGTCCGTCTCGGATCGGCACGCCAAACGGCGGAGATGCATGGAGAGTGACGTCCGAGGGTGGCGCAATAGGATTACGCGAATAACGAAAATGATGAACGCTTTGTTTGCCTGTCTTATTCCCCTTCCGTTTGAACAACACTTTTGCACGCGCATTTATTTAAGCTTCACGCATGATCGAATTTTTTTTTATTCAAGATGGGATCCGCGATTTGAGGATAATCTGCGCGCGCGCACGCGCGTGTGTGTGTGTATGTGTGGTTGGAGAGAAAATAATTCTTTGTTTCTATATTGACCGGTCAAAAAGTTAATTACAATTCGAACTATAGCTAATTCACTTGTACAATTTTATGTTATAACGCATAAGTCGGAGAGTTTAGAGACCACAAAAGCGGTTTAGCGACCGCACGACAACGTAACAGCTTCCGTGGGCGGCTTTGGGGGAGAATGTCGCGCGAGTCGCGAAATAAATCCCATCAGAGACTCCGTGACGATTTTTCACGAACTACGAGCAGGTATGTTGATTGCGAGCAGCGATGCCGCATGAAGACGCGCGTAGATGCGCCGCTCGCATAGCTGTAAGCCGCGAGCTATGCGCCACTATAATGCCGCGCGCGCGGCGCAGCGCGCTTGAGCGACATCGGTTAAACGATGCTCCCGGGTGAACAGGACATCGAGGGATCGCCGGGCCCCGTTGCCGAGAAGAGAGAGAGATAAGCCGCGGACACGTGGGAAAATTACTGCGCGGCCACTCCGCCGATTCCTTATAGACCCCGGTCGTCCATTGTGACTTCAAGATCGCATACCACTATTGATTTATTCTAAATCGCCTTCCGCCACGGTACGCTTCGCGCCGGTACGCGCCAGTTATTTAAGATCGACCGGCACGTGGAAAAAATAGCCGTGGAAATATAGCGTTCCGATGAGGAAGAGATAATTAAAACGATCGAAGCGAGATTGGAGGATAAGAAGGGCGGACGGGAGAGGGAGAGAGGGGAGAGAGAGAGAGAGAGAGAGAGAGAGAGAGAGAGCGGGGCTTACCCCTTGCGTGCCACCCTCGAGCTCGTTATTCAGATATGTATCTGCTATCGGATCTCCTGGAATTGCATTGTGATTCCCGCCCAGATTATTGATTCAAGTATTCGTTCTATTGCCGATAATGTCGAAAATTTTCATTACTTCTAATTAAGTAGGCGGAGATCTTTTTTTACTCTGACGGGTAGGCGGTTGTGGTTTTCGATTTTAAAAATGTACGTCTTTCGCGAAGTCGCATCGCGCGTTAACTTATCCGGCCGGTCCAGCTTTTACGAGAGAATCGGCTCGCGCAACGAGCTTGCGTCGTATAAATGAAATGTGATATTACTGAAGTTACTCCCTTGCCCCTCCACCACCCTCCCGCTCTTCATTTTCTCGTATACATCTTGTACCTTCGCCAACGATGAATGGTGGATTTCTCCGGGTGGACTTTACGAGCGACTTCTATATCCTTCGTTCGCGTAGAGCGCGGAATACGGCCCTTTCGATCCCAACGACGCAATGGCAGAAACGATGACAGCGGCGGCAATAGCGGTGGCAATAGCAGCGGCAGCTGGGCGGCTGCGAGGACAAACGTCCTCGCGGAGGCTCGGAGGGAAGAACGGTGAAGGAGAGGCGGAATATTCGCGACGCGCACGAAAACGAATGTTCAGAAGGCGCACGGGCGAAAAACTGGTCGTGCCACCTACACGAACGATACGGGGTCGCGCGGCGAGGTCAAGGGTCGCGGGTCCCCACGGGGCAGTAAACGCAATTTTTGCATGGCGACCGAATGCCAATGAAAACCGGGTTATTAATAAATCGACGTAATCGCCGCGGTCGTCGCCGCCGTCGTGCGCTGCACCGGGCGAAGGGCGCGACAGGGCGAAGACCCCCGAACGAGAGTGCGGCTATTCTCGAACTTTTATAACGCCCCTCTGGTAGGAGGAATAAATTAAAAATAAAATAAACAGGGGAGAAGGTCAAGCGCGTCGCGACATTGCATTAATAAACTCCCCGGGCATCGTGCTTAAGAGGGATCCTCCCCGCCTCTCTCTTTCTCTCTTTCGTTTCCCTTATAGTCTCTACTTCTCCGTCGCCCTCTTTCACTCTGTCTTTCTTATTTTTTTTCTCCCCGTCTGTCCATCGCCGTCCTTCTCGATTCACCGCACGATATTCTTTCTCCTTCGGCCGACGATATCCCTTCGCCTCTCGACCGTGGCAAGCGCTTAATTCCGTCAAGTCTTAACTTTCGGATTAAAAGAAGAGTTAAGAATCAATTTTTTGCAAATACAAAAATATTCGCTGAGTACGTGGGATATAGCATCCCTTTCGTAATATGGTCGGCAATTCTTCCACGGTTAATCCTGCATGTTTGTAACGAACGTTTTTGACACCGTCTTAGTATACATTAAAAGAAATCCATGTGTTGAGAAAAGAGAATTTGTACATATTCTCTATAGAAACATATACACATCACATAATATATACGGTAATAATAGCATAATGAAGAATAATAGCAATAATAAATGTTGTGTTCTCTGCTATATAACATTTGCATGCAATAACAATAATATTATCTTTAAATTTTTAACGTAAATTAATTTCTCGCGAAGCGGAAGTCAATGAGAGACACCCGTACGTTTGTGTCCTCTCCTCTTTAGAAACGTGCCTCGGTACCGTGGTTTACCGGCGAAGGAACAGTATCCAGGATACTCCAGCATCTAGATACTTCCTCGGCCAGCTCGAGCCCGGTATCTGAGCGTAGATCGGAATTCAGGTACACGGTAGCGCTACCTCGAGGCGCACAGCTCGTGAACACACCACCTCCGTCCGCCGTGGAGGCAGGGAAAAAGCACATAAAGGACGAAGACAAGAAAGTAGGAAAGACGCGGAGGCGGGGTGAGAGACGGCTTGGGTGGACCGAGCGAGCGAGGGAACGAGGTGGGAACCACGCGGCGAGAGAGAGACGCAGGGAGGAGTCAACTCTCGACGAGAACGGCCGGGCAGCGCAGCGACTTTAGCTCCGCCGGCTCCTCTGGCCGTCCAGTGATCTACCGTGCCGAGCCAAGCCCCTCATTAACGCCTTTGCTAAGAAATTACACGCAGTCGGTGGCAAACAAGAGCAAGAAGGTGTCGGGCAGCGCTCGTTCCGATACACGAGACCCAGCGCTCTTGTCCGCGCGCTGCCTCGCTTCGCTACGCCGCCGCCCGCTTCCGTCCCGTTCTCGCGCGAAGCCCGGCTCACCTCCCCTGTCGCGCGAAGCGTGCGAACCTCTGCAGCCAATTCGAGCGAGATTCTGGTCCAGATAGCGCGCGCCCTCGTCGTACGCGCCCGAGAGAGCCTCCGCCTCGAGATCGCGCGAGATCCGAGCTTCACCGATCGCGCGCTTTAAAAACCAACATTACTGATCTTCGTTTTCATTCTCTTGCGAGGGTTGAATCAAAGTATTTAAGTATATAAATCTTTAAAATGTTTTGTATATATGTTAATCACAAATTAAGATTTAAAAATTTTTAAAGTTCAGAAAATTCTACCTTCTACCTAAATTTTTATGGAAAAATGATTGCAATATCTCTGCAAAATTTATTAAAAACAATTGATTATATCAATGTTATATGTTTAAATATTGTTATTTTTAATGTGAGTTCTTAAGAATCACAATGCAATAAAATTGTTTCAGCTAACACAATTATTTTTTTTTTAAACTTTTTCTTGTTTCACTTTGTCATAATTTAATTAAAAAAAAAAAATAAATAAATAAAACAGCGATGAGATTCGTTTATCGTGCGATCGTACTAACCGATCGGAAAACGGGTTCTCTCCTCTCGTTAAACTAGGCAACACCCAGAAACGTCTCTTGGCCGATCCCGGCTTGTACGAGCCACGAGCTCGGAATATCCTCCACGCATCGCCAATCGTGAGACCAAAAAGTCATGAACTCGATCGTTGTACACGGCGAGACGCGCGTCGGCCGAATTCCTGTAGGGTCGTCCTGCCTGTGCGCTCCCCTTCCCTCACTGCGATCTCCTCGGTCCTTCGCGTTGATGTCTGGTGCCCGCGGTCGGTGTTACGATCGAAATGACTGACGTACTGACGGGAAACATTGCGGCCCCCCGCTGTCGAATGTCGTCGGCCGGATCGGCCGAGTGACCGATGTGGGTGAATCTTTTTCAACTCCGACGGAACCGGCCGTGAGAGATGGATAAAGAGCCGGGAAGAGAGTCAAATAGAATTCCTCGTGTGGAAGGCAGGAAGTGCGGGTAAATACGGATAAACAGATGGATTCGTTTAGCATTATGGCCGGGAATGATCATCAAACGTTACATTATGTATATATATATATACAGATACCTCTCGAGATTAATCATACGATTAATTCACGTGGCGAGGCGAACCTCTCTCGCCGTTACCGATCTGCGAAATATAAAATAACGATTCCTGAGAAACAAAGTATGAAATGATATCAAGCTCCCCTGAACGCGCTACGTACATAGCGATACATTTGAAATTACTTCCGCAACGTTTGAACCCTGGCAATCCGTGCGAAATTCACGGGTATTCTCGACAATAAGTAACGGTTGTTACGGGCTAACGGTCGAACGTCAACGAGCAAACAGTGTAGAGCCGGCCGACGTCGTCTAGCTGAGGGCCGATCAAAATTTTCACTCGGGCGATGCGCATAACTCGGTTGAGTTGTTGCATCCACCTACCCTGTCCGGGATGCCCATCATCGCGGCGCGGTGCCGGGCCCGCGGTGCACCTGGGATGACGGCTCTCTGCAAGATTGTAGATCCGTTAAACCAGGCGGAGAGAGAAACTGCGGCCGGCCGGCGAGGAGACGTCGGAGCCGGGCAGAAAGATACACAGCTGAATCGAGTCGCGCGCGCGCGCGTGCGAGCGCGCTTATATACGTGACTTCCGCCTCGTATTGAGAGTAAGACGAGTCGAAAGTTTCGAAGGGTTTCGCGATGGATAGAAGAAGGAAGGAGGGGGAGGGGGAGGCATCAGAGAGGATCCAGCCGTGTCGTGTCTCCATTTCCTTTACGCGCGCCGCGATTCCTCGTTACGTTGCCGCGAAGGGGAGCACGCGCGTCTCACGAACGCGAGGCGCGACCGTGTAGGCGTGTAGAGAAGTAAGAGAATGTCTTCCCGTGTCTGCCAGATGTCTAAACGTTGATAAGCCTCGGCGAGCGGCTAATAGCCGTTTAATAAGATTACGTCTCCGGGCGGACGGACTTGACGTGGCCGGAACACGGTTCTCTAACTCTTTCTCTCTCCCCCTCTTTCTCTCCCTTTCTCGGGCCGGGCTCGTTCTTGCGTTCTTACGGCCCGGTTTTATGGTCTCGCGGGTACATACATAGATTACGGCTGTACATGACCGCCGTGTTGCGACGTGGTTACATACGTGAGCGCTAATGCGATCGTGTCACGGCGCGCGGTTCCGTTTTTCGTTGTGCGAAACGAGCTTTCGGGGACGCACGACGAGAGCGCGGTGCGACGCGTCTCGTGTTTTTTGTTTTCGGGGATAATCCGACAATGGCCGTAGAAGCGTAATATTATCGATATCCGACGACGGATATCGCGCGATGCGATCGTGTAACCCGTTTCCCGACGATAATCGCTTGCGCACGATGTTCGTGGCTAACAGTCGGCTTTTTGCGTCCGGATAATTCCTAACATTGTTTATGGGGGCTCGAATAATAATTACAAAACATAACGTCGTTGTAACGCCCCCGATATTGTACATCGTGTGCTTGCTTGTAAGCCCCGATAAATGTCGTGTCGCTATATCGGACGTCGTTACGTCGCACGACCGGTTCTACGCGCGCGATATCGCGTAATATATTGATGCATAACTCACTGTATTTTATTAGGTCAATTTAGTAATATAAGTAATTAGCAGCATAAATAATATTCCCGATGTCGAGACACTTTAAATAAGTATACTCTTTTCCCACACGCGGTGTTATAAACCTGTAATTTCACATGTGAAAATACGATTAGAATTATGTAAAAATCACTTTAATAGCTCGCTAATGTGATTAAAAAATATTAATGTTGCGACGTAACGTTCAATCCTGAAACGTTGCCATTAAGATGTATTATATATCACCTTAACAAGATTATTTTATCTGACACTTGCGCTAATGCATGATATAAAATATACGTTTCTACAACTATGTAATAAACATGTACTATTCTAAAAATATGAAAAAAAATTGACAGTAATTAAATGGAATTGCTAGAAATATAGCTGGTAATATATAAAAGAATATTATAGAAAGAAGATGTCACGGGCATTTTGCAATGGATGTTAAATGACGATTTGAGAGGATATACGAAAACGAAATGTATCACGAGGGCCCGGCCCGAGTGGTCATTTGCATCCTCATTTCCAATGGTCAGCGGTTTCACGGGCAATATCGCGAAATTTATCGGGGTGCGGTTTGCGATGATATTTTACACAACGAGACCGGCGTTGTGTGCGGGGCACACCGCGGGGCCCACCCATGGCGGGGCCCCAGCGCCACCCCATACGTTTGGTACCGCGGGAGGAAGGGGTGGCCCAACCGACCGGGAGGCGGCGGGAGAGACGCCGTATAACCTCGCTATTATTCTGGTATTTATACCAGTGCGCCCGCTGCTCTCACCCACCTAAATCTTCTTAATACGCGGCGGTTAGTGCACTTTATTAAACTCGCCGTGCTGGTACGCGCGCCCTCGCCCCCTCTCCCACGTCGTCCCTTCTCCCTTCGGCAGCTTCCACCTTCGACCAGGACCCACGAAGGAGGAGGGGAGGGGAATGCAATTCGCCGCGGGACATCGAATCATCGGCACACTGCACGCTTTTGCATTTAAATTCAATGAAAGCTTGTCCCGGCTTGCGCAATTTTTTGACCCTTCCCCGACACTCGTTCTGACTAATTACGTGTCTTTTAATTTTCCTCGAAATATGATTTATAACTTTCACTTGGCTGCAATTATATCGCGGCAATGTTATGTCAACTGTGGGAATGATTTATAAGTCTTACAATGTGGATGACGTTGTTAATCAAGTCGTGTTATAAATTGTAATATAAAATACTCTGATATGATTATTTAAAATTATTGAAAACCAAACGGTAAAATAAAGAACTATTTTATCGTTTGACTCTTAATTTCAACCTTTGACTTTTAGAATTTTAAAATTATCAATCGTTTGAATTAACCATTGTAAATTGTCGCGTAATAATTTTTCTACTCTCATATTAGTTTGCAAAACTAGTGAAATAACTACACCAATAAAATGATCACCAGAGAAATTATTACGGTGGATTTTAATTAAACTAAAATACCTTGTACCACTATAATTCTAAATAAAAAGGCAATTTTCTCCTGGATTATTCATTTAGAACAGGTATTCGCTCCGACCGGGGTATCTTCCCCGAATTAAATCTGCTTTCGAGGTCGAAGTTCTGCGTGCTCCTGAGATTTTCGAGTCACCTCAGCGAAGAGTCGTCTCATTTGCATACGTGACCTGACCCGGAGTCACCCAAAAGAACGAAGAGCGGCCGAGGCGGCTTTATAAGACAGTCGAGGGAAGGACGCATCTTCCTGCCCGCCTCCCCTCTGGTCCAACGTCGGACCGCGTCGTAGCTTGGTCCACGTATAGGTGATTGCCGTCCGAAATTTATATTCTCGCAAATTCCACGGAATCGTCGGTCGGTCGGTCGGTCCCCCTCCGGGTACGTTCGACAAAACGGTCGCGGGCCCCAGCAGATTTATATAAAACTGTAATGCGGTATTGCGCGTGTAACGAGCAAAACCATAAGCTCTGCCTACCACGAGCGAGGTCGACGTTAAAGGGGGATTTTTATAGCGTCGGCAGCATCGGGGATCGTTATACTTGCCGGGATTTATAGATTTTGCCCGGCACTCCGAGCCGAGCGCGCCCGGTAGTTTAGGGCGCTTTTAGGACGCCACGAGTAACGATCCCTTAAAATCCATCGTTTAACGACCGTTTTAAATTCGTGCATGCGCACGCCGCCCGATACCTTCTTACAAAATGTGTTTGCTTATCGGGACTTTGGCGGCTGCTACGACGAGACTCGTACGTCGTCGGTTATATCGACATTAAGAGAGAGTACACTTCGTTTACACAATGAGTTTGGTAAACAAAAGTAATTATATTAATAAATAATTAATCGAACGCTTGTACAAATCTATTAATTAAATGTCTTTTGAATCAAATATCTGATCACTTATTGTAGAAATATTTGCAGATGATATTATTTTCAATAAATAACAAAATAAAGATAAAACTTATTTTAATCATTTTTCAAAGCTTACAAATAATTGCTAAATTTACGAACTATATAGATTTTATTTAACGTATGAGACAAATTTTTAATGGAAATATTTCAAATATATGTATATAATATAGATGACAATAAAAAATTATATCCTGATAAAATATTTAATTAATAATTAATAATTAAATACCCCTTTTGATGACTAGCTAATTGGTCATTTGTATTTATCTACTCGTTGTAGATATAAACGTGCAATTCGCGTAACTCGCGTAACTCACGCGTATTCTCAAAGCAATCGTTTGATGATTGAATCACAAGAGGTACGAGCGCTTCGTTATTTTCTATACGATCATTTTCCACGATCGATGAATATCGAAACGACGAGCAGGAACTTCTCGTGGAGGGATTCCCTGAGGAAGGGGGTAGGCCAACCGGCCAGCCAGTTACAGGAAGAGAGCTCCGTCTTGAATAGAAGGAATAGGTAAGGCCACGTACGTGGAAGTCGAGTCAAGGCGGGTCGAGTAAGCACGAACGAGCGAAAGACAGCGTCGTAATCACATTACCGTGATTTTTTCGCGGCGACCGGCTATTAATTCCGCGGATGTACATGTATGCGCGCCGCGCCGAAGAGGAGAAGGCAGAAAGGAGGAAGAGGAGAAGAAGGAGAGGAGAAGGAGAACGTAGAATAAGAACCGGAGGAACAGGGAGAAAGAGGAAAAGGGAAAGAAAGGCGTAAAGGGGGAGGGGAGGACGGGAGGGGAGCGAGAGAGGACGAAGAGAGCTGGTGAGAAGAAGAAAGAGGAGGAAGAGGAGGAAGACGAAGACCTGCCGGGTATAGGCCTGGGACCCCACCTAAGCATCTGCGAGCGCGGCCCCTAAGCATCGGTGTGCGGGTGTGGCGAATACGTGCCGGGGTCGGCGGGTCGGACCCCGATAGACCCCTGGACCTCTTGGAACCTAGATCTTCGTGCCCGTGAACGCACGCAGCGCCGTATACACGGACGCACACGGACGCGCGCGCGCGTATTCCTCGCGTCTACAAGCATTACGTTCGCAACAATACGTATGCGCATACGCGTGAGTGTGTGTATGTGTGTGTGTACGCGCATACGCTCGCGCGCTCGCGAGAGGTACGGGCCGTGCAACGAGCGGACGGGCCGAGCACACGCACGCCCGAGCGGGTGGAGGATGAGCGCGAATAGGCATAGGCGTGGGAGAGTTCATTCAGCGGAGATACTATCGCCGATTTTATTTCTAGGCGGATATATCCCGTGCCCGTTAACCGACGCGAAGGGTGGATGGCGGATTGGGGGACAGCGGGGAACGACCAAACGGAACGCTCGTAAAGGATGCGCGCGCGCGCGCGCGCGATGCATCGAGTATTGGCCGCAAGATTTAAATTAGAGAGATAATTTTCTATTAGTTGCGCGTGATAAACGCGCCGTTGTTGTTTCTTTCGACGGCGTGATACCGCGCCGCTTTCTCGGCCCTTTTTACGGCCGTACCGAATGCCCGAGGGTCGCGACGTCGATCCGTGGGCGAAGGATTAAATCCTTCTCCGCAGTGGTGCGCGGCGGGCGATTAGACACCTGTTGTAAACAATCACCTATAATTCAGTGCGATTACGTGTAGCTTGTTAACAGCACATTTTCTACAAAACGCAAAGTTTCAATATTTACTATCTTGTTAAAAATATATCTCTTTAAATGGTCGATATTTATTTTTGGAAAGTATTTCGGAAAAAGTATTTTCCAAAAAAGTGTGTGTGTAATAACAAAAATAAAATATAAATTTTAGATCCAATTATTGTTAGACCATAATATTTATAATAGAAATATTAAATATAATAGAAATATTTATAATAGAAATATAATAGAATTTATAATAGAAACATTTTAAAATTTAGACAAATTGATTAAATTAATAATATTAAGTTACTAATATTAAATTATGATATAGATTATTTTATATATAATTGCTCTCTTGAATAATAAATAAAAATTCTGTAGAAACGTGAAGCGGGTGCTCAAATAATTTTACGCGCGCCCATAAAGCGATATCTATAATTAATATTATTAAATTATTATTAATATTATTAAAAAAAGTATAAGTAGAAGTTATTATGTATTGGATTCAGTTTAACTTGAAGAATAATAATTTTGTTAATAATTTTCGTATAATTTTACACATAATATCTATTAACTTTTTTCATTGCCATTCAAAAGTACCTTCCCTGTTTCGTACAGAGAAACCCTTTTCCTTTTTCATATAGTGAAAGAAATTGTGAGTCGAGTGTTAACTGCCGTAGGAGGTAAACCATCGCCACGATATTTAATAATGAAAACAAGTGTACTCCTACTCGTGCGAAAGTGAGGTCTCTCACATGCGATTCGTAATACGCAATGGAATATCCCTTTCAGAATCAATATACGTTTCGTGAAATCCTGATTCACGTCGCTGGCGGGAGCGATCATCGGGCGCGTCGATAATCGATAATACGTAACCGCGGCGACCGTGGAAACAAAATAACCCGCGGCGACATCGTCGTCGTCGACGACGTATAGGGAACGGGGGAAAGGCGGGAGGGTGCGAAAGAGGGAGAGAAAGAGGAGAAACGGCGTAACGCGAGCCGACGCGGCATTGCGCTCGCCGCGCGCATTCAATCCGCACGATTCCACCTAAATTATGCGTAGGTACGCGAGAACGCGGCGGCGGCGGCGGATCATCTATTGTCCGCCGCGAGTCTCACGGGGCCGCCGCGCTTTTCGCGGCCGGACGAAACATTCGCCGCCGCCGCGCCGGTGGTTTCTCGCGCGACCGGCGCCCTTACGTCTCGGACTCTTAATAGTATTGGAATTGCTAGTTAGACGCATAATCGAGTTACGACTTTTACCGCGAGTGATGAAGGTGGATGTGGCCCATGGGGGCCGGCGGCGCGTTCGCATCCCGATCATGCGAGCGCTCGCCGAAGCTAATGAAAACGAAACCCCCCGCGAGATGCCCCGCGAAACGGGGCTCCCTTCCGGGGAAAGATGCGCGTCCATCGCCTCCTCCCGGTTCTCTCCTCTATATCGCCGCCGCTTCGTTTCCACACGGACGGCTACTGTGAGAAGCTATTCGTTCTCCCCTGCAATTTTCCGCCTGCCACTTTCGCGCAGCGCGGCGGCACTCCGCCCGCCGATACGCGTTAATCGATTAATCGAGCTACGCTAATTCACGTCTCAATTCCAAAAACAAATATCCCCCATGTGAAAAATTGATTAGCGGGAGAAGAGACAGCAAGCGTCGTTATAGTCATGGGAATTTCATGTATATTAAAGTAGAAACGCCTGTATAATTATCTGATTATCCGCGATAATTCAAAGACTACTAACAACATTTAGAGAGACACGAAGCAAAACATTCGTTAATCAAATCAAGAAAATCGAAGATCTTATCTACGTGAAGAGCCGCATAGAGGAACATAACGTAATACAGCGTTACGTCGTTCTTCCTTCCTCAATTGTTATCTAACTTCACTGCACGCATTGTCAAGAGAGGGGACGTTCAACGTTTCGTATACGTAAAAGTGCACCCGTCAACCACGATACCGATTCGTTAGAATACAGGCATGTTAAGCGATCTTTAACCTCCGCGGGAATCATGGCACGTCCCGCGCGGAGCGACATGACGGCGCGAAGGTATATCGCGCGCGACTCTTTGTGGCGGCACCTCGGAACGCGTCCGTTCCTCTCGCGCGCCACTCCGGAGGGAAAAAAAGGACCGACGCGAACGACACCGCGATCGTAGTCGAGCATTGGACAATGCTTCATTAGAGCATTGTCGGTGCACAATATCACACAATTAGCCCGCTCGGCCGTTCCGAGCTTTTAAAAGGTCTCGCGCAGCGATCCTACCATCGGGCATCACTACCACGATCAGACGATCGGGCATCGATCGGCGCGCGATCCCCTCGATCGGCCGGTTACGTGGCGGCATTATGTGCCGGGCATAATGCTCTTCTTTATGCCCGTACCTCTCTTACCGCTAAAAACGTCCGTGGCGTCTGTCGAGCGTTAGCTCGCGCGAGATTACAGCTACGTTTTAAATCTAAAGTATCGTAACATAAAATTATATCGGTCCTTTAATCCGCTGTAACATTTTTAAAGAAATGATTCGATCTCGACATTCGATAGACAAAACGTAGAATCAATTTTACGAATTTTAACATCAAAAGTTTACATCTCGCTTAATTCCAAGTAATTACAGGAGTGTGTGTGTGTGCATGGCGTGTTATATAGAGGACTGCTGTTTGTTTAAGAACGAAGTTTCCTATTTTATCGCTAAGTGACCAGTCACGGAAATACTTTGTCATATTTAAATTTTGACACGTGTCTTTTATTAGCAATACTCAATTAGTAGGAAACTAATCAACAGTCAAACAACTTTATATCTATATAATATAATATTGTACTCAATAATATGATTTATTTTGTGGTTGTGTCCACTTTTATAAGAGATTAGAATATATTTTCTATTATTATTTTTTTAATAATTTTACGCGATTGGAAATCGTGAGTACATATATACGGAAAACACTTTTTTTCAATTGCATTTCAAGCAGCTTGTTTCATCGTGCACGCGTCATGCAAAATTAGGAGTAACGTCAATTCGTCACGGTGATTGGAGAACGGCTCCGCGCGCGCGAGTCCCGCTTCCTCATCGTCAGTTTCCACAAAGTGAACGCGCGCGATGCGCGGTGCGACTTTTACGGCGAGGAGTCGTGCGAACGCCCGCCGATTTTGATCTCAAACCGAACGAAGTCGCGATCCCTTCGCTCGCAACGTATATATATATACGAGACGAGGAGACTTTTTTTTTGATAGCACGTGGAATCCCCGTGGAATCGTCCCGTTAGCGAGCGCGACGCGCCTTAGATGTATCTACGCGCCGCGCCGGCGACCGATAGCCAATCGTGTAATAACTCTCGCGTAATTAGGGAACGGCACGGAGCGTGCATTAATCACCATCGAATTGATTTGTTACCACGTTAAAAGGTGACTTTCGTGGGAGAAAGGTGGATGGCCCGCCCGACGGTGCGAACGAGAGACGTTCGGAGGAGACAAAGGGAGAGAGAGAGGATCCTCTTGGGTGCGCGAGAGGACGCTCGCGCGTGAAAGCTCACGCGTGTACGTAAGCGACGACGTACGAAGAAACGGAATAACGAAATTAGTAGGAGAATCGTATCTCCACCTTCGACGTAATAAACCAATTCTCTTTCCTCACTCTTATCTCCTCCCTCCCTCCCTCTCCCCCCGTACCTATTTATTCACCTCTCATTCCGGGAAGACCGTCCAACCGGGTTGCAACCAACCCTTCCCTAATTGGACCGCATTCCACGTGGAGGCCCTCGCTACGTATGCGTGTATGCTTTACCGGAATTTTCATTAGCGCGGCACTCCGTCGTGACGGAAGGTCCTCCGATACGTGGTGTACCTACGCCGGCAACACCGATATATACACGGTCCGCGGCCGTGGCCGTAAGTTATGCCCGGGGAAAGAAGAAGAAGAATCCGAGTGAATTACTATCGCGGCGAGGGGGTTGCAGCGGGGAGTTTCGCGATGACTGCTTCCCACTGTCTTTGATGAGCGTTGGCGAATATATGGCAGCGAGAGTATTACGAGCCTTTGATCCTCGGTGCGGGATGCATTAGCACGCGCGCGGATAGCCAGATAATTTATAGAAGTCTACGCGGGAAACCGGCTTAATCATTTCCATAATAAACCTCCAATTATGCCTGGCACTTTCGTAATCGTGGCGTAAACTTATCTGCGAATTATCGGCGTAATATAAATAATAAAGACGCGCGCGCGGATATCTTGCGCGAGACCGTTTCGCTTCCTGTTCCGCGATATCGAAACATCGCTCACGATATACGTTTCCCTTTTCCCTGATCCGTAAGCTGATCGACACGGAGAGAGGAAGACGTCAACGGGGTCGACGGGTACGGGCGCGATGATGATCCAACGAGATCAGAAGCGGGGTAGAGTTCCTCGAAGCTATTAACGCGAACCGTGATTCATGATGGTGGAGTCATCGCGCGGAGGAGAGGTCGCGGCGGGCTGGACCCGGCGTACTCGAAAGCTTTTAAACGATCACGGGGGAAGGAGGGGACGCGGTGAACCTGTCCGTCACGTGGCCCGGAGATGAGCAGCACCCACTTCTTCGGGGCCGTTCTTCGGGGCACGCCACGGACCCCGGTGGGAGGTGAGAGGTTAGACAAACACGGGGCCTTATCTGATGGCCCGTCAGCGGTGCGCTCTCCGGCCCTTCTACGCGGCCCACTCTGGTCTACCCCCGCAAACGCGCTGCTGCGGAGAGGTAGACAAAAAAGTGGTGCCCCCTTCGAGAGCGTCGCTCTCGGCGCCGTATCCCTTTCGTTTTGATAGATTCAATTTCGTGTTGATGTCTCTCGCCCACTCTCGGGTCGGCGCCATGAAAATCCCCCACATCCCATTCATGGAGATGAATTACTCGGCGCGGAATTGCGGCCGGGCGAGAGAGCGCGTACAAGAATGAAAAAAACTCGTTGAGAGTGTTACCTCGATAAATATACTGAAAATGATATAATTATAATAATAAAAGGAACGGCGACATAATTTTGTTCGGCTGTCAACGCAATTCTTGTTGCGCGCGAGAAGATATACGTAATACATTAATTGTTAAAATAGCGTTATAAATTCTCAAGATTCATGAGACACGTTCGATAAATATCAGCGAACCTGCAAAGATAACAGTCAGACGTGTAGTCTTAATATCGCCGGGATTGTCTTGAAATTTATAGTGTTTGCGTCTCTCTTTGACCCTTATGCACACTTACATTATCGGGAGTAAATAATTTGTTCGTACGACGTCGACGCGCGCGCGCGCTGCATCGGGCATAATTTCCAGTAAATGTATGCACTACAGGAGAGATATGGAGAGAGAAGAGGCCCGTACAAAGTTATGTAAGGTCAAAGAGTAAAAACGATATCTCATCCGTTTTAATAGAGTTGGTCTCGGATGCGTTTTAAGAGGCGCGCGGAGGATCGGAGATCTGGACCGCTCAAAGAGGAATTTGTGGCTCGTGAGAGCACGTCCGTGCCTCGCGCGATAAAGGGCGCGCGTCTTCTTTCGACAGGTATATCTACCTGCCAGCACGCCTCCTCGCGCGCGGACGCACACCAGCCGCTGCCGCTTCGTCCATCAATATCCTTTGCCTAACATGAGATTACTTTGCATGGATAAACGCGCGATACCTTGTAATATGTAAAAGCTACATATAAATTACGAAAATAATTTGATGCAAAAAATTAATTTTAGCCGGTACGGCATTTTTCTTCCAATAAACTTGATACATTGCGCGAATTCCTAAAGAGCGAGATAAGACGCACGTATAAATATACTCGTATAATTCACATTCTCTGTCTTGTATAACTTAAAGATTCGAGACATACATAATTCTTTTAAGAATGTTTTAATAATGTCTTAAAAATTTATAGGGTACAGCGGGGTAATTTGAATAGTGGGGTAATTTGGATAAGAGTAAACATTTGCAAGAATTTCGCAAAAATTTTGCAAAAATAAGAGATTTTAAGATAGATTTTATTAGATCAGACATTGATCTAATGAGATGTATCTTAAAATCTCTTATTTTTTCTGAAATTCTTGCAAATACTGTTATCCAAATTACCCCGTTGTACCCTAATATTAATTTATGTATTACGAATGACGTATTACAAATCGCCACGTATTCTTTTTACTCTCACTTCTCATACGACACTTTCGCGATAGAACGTATCGAAACATTTAAACAAGGAATAATCACGGCGACTGTTGCCAAGATGTCACGTTCGGTTCCACGACCGCGGCCGTCCCGGCGAGAGACAAAGTCTTTTACCGTAAATCGTCACGCACTATCGTAATTGAGACGACTCTATCGGGGGTCTTTCACCACACAGCGCCAAGAAAGTATCCCATCCACCTTCCCCGGCTACGCCGGTGACTTACTAACGCAGGGACGTTACCGCCCGTACACGAGAGAGAGAGCGGCCTTTGGGAATGCATTAACAAATTAATCTCGCTTGCTATCTCTCGTTCGCTCTCTCTTCCACTCGCCTTCCTTACCTCCGCCTTCTCTCCGTATTCAGCCGCGATACAAGCAGCCCCAGCAGTCACCGGCGCAGAAATTCCGGGAAGCCGTATCCGCCGCTCCGTCGCGCTCACGACCAAATTTACGCGCACCGCATAAATACGCGATGTGATCATCGCGGGGCTGATTCAGGGGGTGTGTGTGTTGGCATTCCCGCCTTAAGACAAGCGGCCGCGCCGATTTAGGATCCAATCGGCCGAGTTTATGCGAGCTTCGCAGCTGGGTGCACGACCGGTCTTATTTCACGGTAACGTTATTACGTGAGCGAGGGGCCCTCGCTACGCGCGCGATCTGTACGCGCGTGTACGGGCTCGTGTGTTACGACGCGTATCCTATGTTCCGCGGGGCTCACAGGGTGTCTCGGAAACGTGGGAGAATTACCCATCGGCGGAACACTTGCCTCGACGTCGGAACAAATCGAAATATCCTTTACAATCGTGACCGTTGCTTCTCACGTTGTCACTGTAAGGTATGTATCGAGCGTTTTCGAAGAAAAAAACGACATTCTTATAACTCGAAAGGATCATGTCTGATCATTTTTGTTATCATATTCATGCCAATAATGTGATATCGAAGAAACTGATGTTTATGTTTTTCTTATTTCTTCACCATTGCATTTTTTCAAATTTCTTACAATTACAGTTGTACGATCGTCAAAATATTTGCTGATAAATCGATGTATAAAGTAATGCGGCAGTTTAATCGAATCCGCGTCGGGACACCCCGTAGACCTCAGCTCACGGTGTTGGCAGCGTCCACGCTCGAAGATAGGCTTGTTCGGTAATTAGGCGGTCGGAAAGAGGCTGCGGGGGGTCCGTCTCAGCCTCGGGCAAGATCGCGTGGGCGTGCGCTACGTGAGCTTAAAATGTTGCCGGCAAAATTGACGGCGACTCTCTAATTAAGCATGCGACCGAATTATTCTACAGGTCCCTGATAATTTTCTCACCTTTCCGTTGCGATTCTTCATTATCATTCTTCGCCATCGTATAAATAAAATTTACACTGAACATATAACCCGCGTATCCGCAGATATTACGGGCAGTATATTCGTTTCGAGATTTATGATAATTTTGCTGCATGAAACTTAAAGATAACGTTTGCGCTTAATTTGAATTCAGCATCCAATATATGGCTTATTCAGAAATAATCTTTAATCCCTCAAGTATCTCTTATTAAACGATAATCATAAGGAGATGTTGAGAAAATTCCGACCAGGTATACAATAAATGCGGAAAGGAGACCATCGTCGTACGTAACTCTGCTTTGTGCTTGCTTGCTTGATCAGTAGCGTGACGGGGAAAGGACGGTCGCGGCTCCTTGCGATGTATCATAGAACGGAAACGAGAATAGACTCCCTATATTCGCATCACATCGCGGTAGGAGAAGGCGTCCCTTCGCGGCGCGGCGCCCACGCGCATCGCCGCGCGTCCCTCGTATGAAGACATAAATCAAGCGCTTTCGTGGACGATGCTCGCAATTACACACGCGTAAGCGTAACGTAATATATAATGACGCACGCACGGCGGTATGTACAGCGGGGCTCGTTATAATATACGCCTGCTTCGTTTCTGAACGGATCTCTTTCTCTCTCACTCTCTCTCTCTCTCTCTCTCTCTCTCTTCCTTCTTCTCGCACGCGAGAAAACCGACGTTAGTGTGGGAGTCGTGCCAATTTGCTCGGTATTTGGACCGCCCTTTTACATAACGAGATGCCCTTTCACCCCGCCGAGACGAATGATCGAGTTTACTCCCGTCTTTCGACGGCCCTTCGATATCTCGCGGCATGATCGGTGATAGATCGCCACATTCGCAGTTTTACGCGAAGAATGTGTTCAGAAAAAGAGAAACACATGTTATTTTTTTAAATTTCGTTTTCTTTGCATAAAGAGAGAATAATGTCCGTAAAAGATGAAAATTAATGCACGACTCTGATAAATCGTATTTTTTAGTTTTGTATTAATATGTTTATAGAAATAATTTTAATAAATTGTAATCCGTACGATAGACTTATCAGTCAGTAGCTAACTCTAAAAAAAATGAAGGGAAATCGTTTCAAACGTATTAAATGCAATCGTTTTAAATATTTTAAAATATTATGAATTCTTGATCGAATCATCCGGTCTATTTTGCAGAAACGAATGCATCCATCGTTTCTACCTGCCTTCTCGTGGCCTTGATTATCTCGTTACGAGTTTACACTATTGCTATCTCGCGATAAAATCTGGTCCATCGTAGATCATCGCGGAGAAACCTCAATAGCCAGCTTCACGAAACGTTCTACCTTCTTATCGCGTTCACATTTTCGTCTTGACGTTAGCGAGGTCTGCTCTCCGCCTCGATGAAAGGTCCGGCACGCTCGTGCCGATAAATCATTCCGCGATCCGATCGATCTTGCCGGTCGTGCCAACGGATCTCGTGAAGACGATATTGTCCGATAATAAGGCCTCATTCAGACCAGAACGCCATTCTATTACATTAGCATAATAAGTTACTTTCTACAAAACAATGTAATAAATCGAAAATATTTCTTATAATTTAACACCATCGCTTTAACCCTTATAACCGCATGTAAAATGTTTACGTTATTCATATAAATGTATATGCACAATATAAAGTAAATTTTTTTTATAGATCAACTATTTTATTATATAATAAACTGTTGTTCCATGTGAGAAATAAATTTTTTTTTTTACAAATTGGTGTATAAGTATTATTATGGTAAAATTTCCGCCTGAATTAATGCCTGAAGGTACCGAGCGGAGCGGAGCGAATAGCGACGTTCGCGGATGTACGCAGATGTTTGCCCTGCTTTAAGGTGCCCGCTGTCGTCGAAGACAGTCAACGTTTACTCGGTAATTATGTAACCCCGTCAAACTGTTTCACCAAACAGCCGAAGACGGCGGCGTTCACACGACTCTGTACCGCGCCGGGCGCGGCGACAAAAGCCGGCCCGTTACAGATCACCTGCCGCTTGTATTTGACTATCTCACGATGGCGCGATAAGAGGAGGCTTCGCGCAAATGACTTGCCACCCCCCCCCTCCTCCCTCCTCCCCCTGTCCTCGCCCGTTCTGCCGCCGCTCTTATGGCCGGTTCCGCGAGAGAGAAAAGAGCGCGTAACTATCCACGGGTTGCCGTGTGAATGTTATATTAACCGTCAATTACCGAGCTCGCCTTCGTATAGTTTTGTAGAAAACTGAGAAACTCGATAATATTTACATTGTTACTTAGGTTCTTTTGGTCTTCCGCGTGTCGACGTCATTGACAAATTCTGATTTTACAAATTCTTTCTCACGCGAGTACGCGCGAGTGTCTAAAATCAATTCGCGCGCGCGGCTTTCACGCCGTCGCGTGATCAGAGCCCATAATCTCACGGCGAGCGTATCACGGCGATTTCCAGCGGATCGAGATATACTTTCACGGGCGAGCGTTATGGTTCACGTCGTTTGACAAAAGCGGCGCGGCACCCTTTCCGGGTTCACACGAATCTTAGCTCCCGGGGCCGGCCGGGGCCGTTAACAACAAATTATATCAATTTGTTAGTCGCACGAGAGCGAGCGGCCGTGAAACTGCGGGGGTGGCGCGCGTTGCATGCGTGTTCCAGGGCCATAGATCAAAGCCAGGTCGGGCTGGCAAAGGCGTGGAAGAAAAAGGAGCGGGCGGGCGATGGCGGGAGAGGCGATCCGGGATCGAAAAAGCGCTCGCAAAAAGGAAAGTGGTGCACCAAACTGATGGGCCCTGTCGATGCGCGAACGCGCCTTAACATATCGCCTCGTTTACGCGTCTAATAACGCGGCTTTAGTAACAACGGCTCTCCGTCCCGGCACCGCGGCAATCGATGTCTGATTTGTCGACGGCTAAAAAATCGTATCGATTTGTCCTGTCAAAATTAGTCTGTGCATTTTTTAGCGATCCGAGCCGGCCGTCCCGTTCATCCATCAGCAAGCCCGGATCGTACTATCCCCCGACAGTCCTTTACATTTTTCTCATCGGGCCTAGTTACGAGCGTGAAAAATGACGGCCGCTCCATCACTCCGGCTAATTTCAAGCGCGACAGTGATCGAAGCGTATTCGTGTTATCTGTCAGCCGATGAATAAGCCCGGAAGAGACCACTTTGTTGCGTTATTACGTCTCGAAGCGCGGGCAGAAATCGGCAGGAGCGAGGACGGAGCGCAACGGACGGTGGATGTGTCCGGGTGGGAAGAGTAACGAGGATCGCGGGTGGAAGGTGGTTTCGCGACGAACGAAAAGAAAACGAGAGTGCGCGCACGTCGTGCGTATATAACATATAATGCGTTGCGCTCGAAGGGGCGGAGGGAACGTTAAACCGAGAAATATATATGACCGCGAAATAGATCGCCAGGTGCGTGGGTGCCCGTGAAAACGACACGGCACGGCGGTGGAACGGAGGTGTTACAAAATATGAAATTGAGCCCATTTGTTCCAGTGGTCTCTGCGAGAGTCCGGGATCGCATCGTGTGCCGCAGGGGACCCTGTTTGGGCCCAGTGCGCACTTCGCCATCCCTCTTACCTCCTCCTCTCTCGCTTTCTTCTTCTCATCGCAGGAAAGAGACAGAGAGAGAGCTCTCAGTTCTCGATACCATAAATCCTTCGAGGTGTTAATACGTTCACACACTCAGCGGCTCTTTCGAGCGTGGCATCCACCGGATCTGGCCCCCACGTGGAGAATCATTCGAAGACCTCTCCGTGGCCTTTGTCCTCGCGATACACCTAGCTTATTTGTCTTAAAACGCACACTCCCGGAGATTCATGGCTTAAGCGCGACGCGCAAACGAACGAAACAGATATGGACGTTAATATTAATTGTATATAGCAATTATCAATATATATCAATTTCTGACTTTGAAAAATAGACGCATTAATAATCAATCTACAGGAAAAAAAAAGATATAAATCGCGATTTTATTTCCATTACTATTTTCTAAAATTTCAGACTAAACGTTGCTAACAATACATTTTGCATTTTTTTTTAATGGCACGCGTTCGTGAAATATTCAAGGATGAGCCCCTTTGTCTTTCCCTTCGTCCTCCAACGCACTCGGTTTAGGTGATGCTTCGGAATTTTCGCAACGCGCCGTGAAACATAATAATTAGTTCCAGTTTAGCGAGGTAATGAGTGCCGGGCTCCATTACAGTGCCTCATAATTGTAACCAAACCCCTATTAAAATCGACCTTATAAACGTGTGCACCGCACCCTGCCCCGTTCTCCCTCGCTGCGATATCCCGGACCAACTGCGCAGGTCGAACAGCACTATCTTCGTTGAATCGCATATCCTCTCTCGCGCGCGCCGTGCAACGCGGATAACACCCTATAATTTCCGACATACTATACCGCCATGGCGTTATCCGAGCGATCCCCACGAATCGTCGGTCGATCGTCCGGGCTTCACTAGATTTCAAGATGGGATTTCAAGCGGGCGCGTCGATGAAATGCGGATGTTTTCGCCAAAATTTGAACTTATGAACGAATCAAACTAAAGAAAATCTGCTGACCCCTTTATATCCTTCTAATCTAAAATGGAATTACTATATTAATTAATAATTAAATACCAGATTTATATAAATATTTAAAAGATATTTTTTTTCCACTAATATATTTGTTTATTTTAAATGGAATTGTTTATTAATGGAGTTTTATACTCTGTTATCAATTTCTTAAAACTGCAAAGCAGAATATATGCATGTACTTACATTAAAAAAATTTAGAAAACAAAATTTTCGTTAAACAAATTTGTACACGAAACAAAATCAATTAAAGATCCATTCATGTGAAAAATAGGCTTAATAGACTTTCTAATTATTCTTATACAATGAAGAGAACGGAGATGCATCTAACGGAGAGAAATAACAATAGTAGGATCGGCGCGATATCACTCGCGAATCGCTCGTGATCCACGGACATCAGCAATTATCGTTAACGGTATCTAATGATATTTATTACGCTCGTGCTTCGCGGCGATTACTCGAAAAGGCACGGATGAAAATTTACGAGCGTGAAAGTGCGCGACGGTGATAACGAGAAATTTTGAGGCGAATATGAATTACGAGGTTTGGCGCGCGTCGCAACGAGGGCGATAAATTCGTCGACGAGGAGCGCGCTTGAGTTCATTTGGTAACGGAGGTTTGTTTTTGCCCCTCGCCGCTCCGCTCCGCTCCAATCCGCTCGCGTACGTCGAGCACTAACTCTCACGACTTATGAGTTAGTGCTCTGGGAGAGGCACGCCGGGGCCGTTAAAGATTTAGTGCCGGCCGTTAACGGTCCTCGGCGATTTGCATGAGCGAGTCGCGCGCGCGCGCGAGAGAGTTACTCGCGAATTCGCGCAAATTTCATTTCTCCCCTTCCGTCTCCGCGTCCTCTTAATCTCGCGAGGTTGATGTTCCCATGATATTTTTCCGTGAGCGATTTTTATGCGACAGAAATAATGTGTACGCTGTAACGTGTGATTGTAATTATTTTTATGCAAATTATTATAAGTTTTTTTTGCAAATTTAATGCACTTGATGATGAATCGCAATTGTTAAATTAATGGCTGGTAATAAAATTGTTGTAATACTAATAAGATATTAATTTTATGCTTGAAGAATTTGACGCGCGAAATTCATCGCTCCATTTCGTTCACAATCTTCTATCTTGTAACGCTCGGATAGAGCGCGTTTCACCGCAGTGAAACGAAGCGACATGCGTGTAGACGGCGGGAATCCGGCTCTTGTAATTTATACACGGTATCGCGGGGCATAAATTAATACCAGGCGGAGGGCACGATCGGCGCGCGCGTTAATTCCTGGGACGGATGGGAGATCGGATTGAAAACTCGCACTCGCACCGGGAATCGTCAAACCATGAGCAGCGATATCTATCTATCCGCGGATATTCGTCGGGTTTCGTGCTAAAGGCCCATCGATTTATACCGACTTCCCGACGATCAATTATTGTCCCTCTCTGTCGAATCGGCGGCTTTCGAAGACGCTCATTTTCGCGAAACCATACGGTTAACTCGACAATCTCTCCTCATCGAGACGATCTTCAGTGCCATCAAGAGAATCGGCCGTGGCGATCGCACAACGCGATCGATCTCTCTGTCGACGAAAATCGAGGATAGCTGCGACTTCCGTGCGGACAATAGGTGCTCGACCGGCGAGAGACACGCGATGTACCGCCAATAGGCGACGAGCAGGGGTCGTGGGTCATCCGCGATCCGCCGAGATAAGGACGCTCGAGCCGCGATTTTACTGCGAGCGGCGCACTTGAAAGCGGCGCGGCGCGGCGCGTAGTGCCGGGCATCGGCTCTCGCGTGAGTTTCCGATCCGGATTATATTAAGATAAAGGGGTCCCGCGCGCGCGCAGCGCGATGGGCGTGACGGAGATCTCGTTACATTTTCGGAAAGGCGAAGAGGATAAGGAGCGCCGATCGCGCGTAAGGCGGCGAGATGCGAGCGAAAGAATCGCGCGAGGGGGAGATGCTTCATCTTGCCGTTGCGAAGGAATGCGTGGTCCTCGATTTTTTTATAAGATGGAGAATGCGCACTTATACACGTACATACCCGTATTTAACAGGCGCGTTTTGAAGGAACATCGGAGATAATAATTTGTAATAACAAATTTGTTTTTAGCTTTAACAAGCTTAAAGTCCGGCAAACGTAATTAAACGCGTAGGAAAATTATGTGAATAATAATTTCCCAAAGTTATGGAGATAATATGAGTGATCGTAAATATGAGAGAGATCATAAATCACATTCACGTGAGGACAAGAATATTTAGCTCTATCGCAGAAATGTTAAATCAATTTATTTTAGAAAAAATAGGAAAAAGTTGTTATATACACCCAGCTTTTTACGCGTGGCACTTCGTGGAAATCGTATGGAAAGCGCATTTCTCTCTTGCTAAAGTTTTTAAAGAACCACGAATTTAAGAGCGAAGAGGCTGCGACGCGGCGAAGACGCGCGGCCTAAGTATCCTCAACTTGTCCTCCGGAAAATTTACTCTTCGATTCGCGCGACAGTGTTACGCGAAACCTTCGCAGTGCATAAATAAACTTCCAGACAGTAATTAGTTACTCCGTTAGTTTCACGAGCGGTCAGCGGGCGTTTGTTAGCGCGGTATTTCGCGATTCGTGCGAGAGATTGCGGGCGGCATGGCGCGACGCTTCCTACGCCTGCTTCGGCAGGCGGAATCACGAGGAAAAGAAAAACGTTCTCCCGATTAGCGGATCTGCCCGATCCACTTTACGCGAATATCTTTCATCGGGGCGCGAGATAAACGTCTGATTTTGAACGGAGGCTCGCGGAATCTCACGTCGGCTCCGTTGTCGATCCTTGCGTTGCCCGATCGAGAGAGGAGTATAAAGGGTGCCGACTGGCATTGTCTGGCGTTTAGTGCTGGCCCGACCTTTGCTACATGTATCGGGGTCCGCCTCGGCATCCCGATGAGTCTCGGGGCTTCTTAAACCTTCGAGCTCCTCAGCGCATCCGACGTATTCGCGGCGCAGATGTAAATACTTTTACGACTATTTCCCTTACATCTTCTCACCGACTTCTCCCCTATAGGTCTGTAATCGATTCAAGTTGCTTTATGTGTGTAGCTCTTTCGTATATTACATTCGTATATAGATCCTGTATAATTGCTGCATCGCAAACCTCGATATTTATTGTTATTGAACATTAGATTTTATCTTTAAATAATATTTTATCATTAAATGAGTTTTTAAAAGATAAATAATTATGGATCGGTAATATGAGAATAATTCTAACATCATTTCTGTTTTCCGAAGAGACTCGCGTTTATTATTGATGGCACTTTCGGAAACTGGCTAGATATTCTTCTAGATGGAAGCGATAAAGTTTTAAAGCGGATTTCGTTCTTAGCTTATCGTCGACATCCAACTCGCGACATATCGCCATACGTCGCGGCATTTTCGTTTTAACGCCGGCCGTCGCGCGTCATTAGAGGAAAACACTCCTCGTCTCCTCCTTTTGCTTTAACGGTCCGATAACGGATGACGGTTTTTATCTCGTAAATTTTTTTTCCGATAAACCCATCGTGTCGCCGCGCTTATGCCCCGACCGGCCGGCCGGCCGCGGTACTTCGGCCGGCCATTTCGCGTTTGCGCGTTTGCCGCATCCAAGAATTCCTTCCTGGGAAATTAAGCGGACTTTCAGAAATCGACGTGCACCTGGGGGGTCGTGGCAGAACACTCTTTAACAGGGGAACGTTACGTGCACCGTGCAAATGTAAGCGGCCGTTACTCCCTGACCTCGTCGTATCTTCTGTTTCCCAGTTGACACCGCCGTATACGCGTTAACTGGAGAATAGGATAAACCTGACTTTCTGTGCGCCGTTTTATGGATTTACCCGTCGAGTCATAAAGGATAACGTCCCCGCGCGCATGGGGAACGTATTACATTTATGTATGCGTATATCACGTATCTAATTGTAGGGAAACGGTAGGGTATTATGTCGATTATTAGCGTCGCAATGATACCGCCGCGCCGCGCGGATAGGGCTTTCTTACCTTACTGCAAATTATCACAGGCTCGTCCTCAGGACATCCTAGATCCAGGTTACACTGTGGTTTCTCCTAAAAAAAGGAAGCAACAAAAACGACAATAAATAATTTTCTTTCGTTCTTCCGAAAGTATAAGATTTATTAATCGCAAATATTTAAAATCATCTCTATGTTATCGTTATATTGTACGCAAAAAAATATTATCCAATATTTATTTAACTATTTCTACGCGTAGAACCTTAATAAAAGGTTGCGAGAGACAGGAAGGAACATTTTCAATCTGAAGACTTGCACTTCTGCTCTCTCCCTTTGTTTTTCCTCTCTGTTTCTGCTTTTCACTTCGTATACCAATTAAAGACGAAAGTTAATTAAGTGCCTTTATGAGATGACGCGCATCGGAGCTCGATCAATGACGCCCCGATAAATCGAAGATACGGGACGGGTCACTACACGCTCGCTGGCAAGATGTCCAGTCGACCGGCCGCGCAAATCGGTCTTAATTTTTCTCAATTGATTCGCGCAATTACCGATTATTAATGATCTCGGTGATTAGCGGCGAGCTCGCTTGCTCTCAAGCCGGGACGACGCGCCTGAACGCGCCGGCAAAAGCGCCGTTCGCGCGGGGCATCTATCTCACACGTCAACTTATTTACGTTGACATACGCGCGAGTCTCGCGCGTCTCCGGGGCGACGTGACGCGCGGGTCGTAATAAGGCGTTTATGGTGAATATGCGGATCGCGTTTGCCTTTTACATCAGATTTCTTCGGCGCTCGCGTGCGCGCGCGCGCGAGGGTACGCGCGCGTTACTTTGTCAGTGGTTGGGCCGCTAACATTGACGGCGCGACGATCCCGGTCCGCGGGCCGAACATGGCGTGCCGGCTGCCGGTCGGCAATGCATAAGCGCGCATTATCCAAAGATTACGATTATTTTATAGCGCTATACGCGCGAGTCGTAAAATTCACGTGCCATTTTAACAACTGGCTTCCTGCTGATGCGGGTCCGTGTTGTAGCGGGCGAGCGAGCGGGCGAGGGAGCGAGCGATGATCGCGGGACGGGGAGGAGAACGCGCGACCCGCGCGCGGCCCAAAGGTGGATGGTTTTTAATTGATAAATAAATCACGGCGCGCGCGACACTGATTGAGATTCGCATTCGACATTCTCAATTACCGTCACCGACCCTGAACCCCGTCGGCGCAGCGCCACGCCGCGCCGCGCCGCGCCGAGCCGAGCCCTTTCCAACGTCGGGCCATTTCTCGCCGTTCGAAATCTTGTTTATTGGCGTACGCTCGCTCTATCGCCGCGATCCGTCACCACCCAACGGACGACGAAACGAGAGAAGGAACTGTCTAACACCAACGTGAGGCAAATGAATAAATAAAGTCCCGCGTGCAGTTCTCGCATCGAAAAGTCTCTAATAAGACGAATGATTTATCGGATTGAACGAGGAAGAATGAGAAATTCATCGTCGTGAGCCTCGTGACATCTTACTGTCCTTTCGCGCATGTAAATCTGCTGTTGTGAAATTTTTCTGATAGTTACACGGATCTATGAATTATGAGATGAACCGTTATGCAACAAAGTATATTCTGACGTTCGCTATACACAAAATGATAATTAGATCCGATATTGCTAAGAGAAATGTATTGGATAATAAAGATAAAGCAACTTATCTTATAAGAACTCACGAGGCATTCCAGAAAGACCTACGGATTTTAGATCAACTTCGAGAAAAATCTCCAACGTGTCCATCTGCGCGCGATAGAAATTTGATAAACGCAATGATTAAGCACCGAGGGCACTCACAATGGCATCCGAAAGCCCATATAAATAGCGAACACGCGGCATCGGTGGCGATACGAAGGAGTTACGGAAGTCGTGCGGCGATCATTGTGGTCCTCACAGTGGGAGCGTTTATGTTCTGACAATTTCCAGCGTGCTTTAGGGGCCCGGCCGACGTCTTTTGTGTGTCGGCCCGATGCGCCCGAGTCGAGTCGGCTGTGTGCTCGCGATCCTCCTTGCCTTTACGTTGCCCGGTAGTCGAGGTATTTACCTACTTACGCCCGACACACGAGAGCGCGTACACGCTGTCGAGACATAATGCTCGAGAAATATGAGCTCACGACCCCCCGGTAGCGCGGATTCCTATGGCGACGTGAATAAAACGCGCTCTCGCTGCTCGGAGAACGGTCTCGTTGCGTCACGTATTAGAAGCCTTGCCATAGTATCAATTCTTAGATGCAGTCACGAGATATATATATGTATATACATATATGTATCTCGGAAAGAGTGCTCTTAATCAAAATGTCATTCTCTTTGTGCGTGATGTAACGTCTCTTTTACCAAAAAAATATATTTTTCAGATAAAAAAAAACAGAGTAGTTATTACAAAACCAAATTAAAATAAATATAAAGAATTATAAAAATTGTTTAATAACATTCAACAGGTATTATAATTAAAGATGTAACTGTTTTGGTCGTGTTTCTTATAAATATCAAAATGTACGTATACTTCTTAAATATACGAGGTCAATGAACTGTTTCCGCGACGAAAATAAATGTCGCCAAAAAAAAAAATGGTACGGTACAGTTATTCTACATTGGTTACCATACAATGCGTTCTCAAAGTCAGAGATTCCGCCGCACGATATCCGCGAGAATGATCGCCCGCGAAATGACTCAATCAACGAGGCGATTTGCACATCGTCAGCGCGCTGCCTCGTGCTTTTCCTCCGTGTTCCATCGCCGTTCACCACTTTCGTAGGTCTCGTCGACGGCTTCACGATCGTCGCTCGTGGATCGCGATACGGCGCTGGAACGGGTTCGGAGGTCCTGCTTCCCTTGCGCAAACCGCAATAGTGGCCTCGCGGCGACCGCTCAGCGACGCGCTCGGCGGCCTGCACGTGTACACGCTCCTTCGTGCGAGCACGCACGCGTGTATACGCGCTCGCTGTAAGCGAAGATAAAACACGTCCAATGCAATGTCGCGGCGGGTACACAGGTGCACAATGCACTCTCGGGGAACGACAGAGAGAGAAAGAGAGAAGGAGAAAGAAAGAGGTACCGTATAGTAGACTACTTAAAATGCATTGGCAATAAGCCACGTCGCGTTACGCGCGCGCGCGTTGCAGACCGTCCGCCGGGTCTGCGACTAGTCCACGGTATCGAGGCACTCTCGGTGGAGCTATAAGACTTAAAGTCGTCCCGTCTAGTCGCATAAGCGATCTCACCGCGACGGCGGCATTTACACAGAGAGAAGTTCGAAGCTCTTCTGCGGACGCGACGGAGGACGACAGAGCGAAGAGAAGTGACGCGAGTTCTGGCGCAGCGGCAATTGCAGACTAATTGCAAAATCGAACGGAAGAGACTAACATGCAGTAGAAATTATTAGAGAAGCACGCCGATCTGTCGATATTGAGCAACTCGAGAGTCAATTTTGATGTATCGAGGTGGAATATGAAAAGGACGACGTCAAGAGGAGGTGGAGGAGGAACAAAATATAAATGGAATACTATACGTCACTCAATTATTTTACTCACGTATTACGATTTTAAAACGGGCATGAACGGATCATCGAAGATTCATTATATTGCAAACCGTTTCGTCATCCCAATTTCCAATGCGTATCCTCGGATACGAGGTCGACGTGTTTCGTGACCCCGTCGCTCTGCTTGTCCGTAATTAATTGAGAATGCTATTAAAATTATCGGGCTATCGCCTCGCGTTGCCCATGAGCGGCCTCGCTACATCTCTCAGTCTTGCCGTGCAATTCTTGCCTCGCTACATCGATTCCTTAAAGTGCCACGAGGTCACGGGCCGATAATATCTGAACTTCCTTCCAGCGCGCGCGCGCGCGCGCGTGTATATCAAGTTATCGATATAATAATTAACTTTGAATTATACCGATAATTATTCAAACCTGTCTTCAGTCTGCTTGGCAGAATCCGTACATGCGTACACTTTATACACAATAAATGGTTTTTGTATGTATAATGATTGGATTTATTAATCTCTAGACTTTCTAAAGTACATCCTACTTCCAATAAGATCAAGATTCAATAAAATCCAATGGAGCGTATAAGATAGAAATTATGAGTTATTATTCACGAAATTTCAATACATCAAATGTTTCGCGATAATCAGTTGCCATCAAAAACAAAAAGCGACGATCTTCTCTCCCATTTCCCATGCACGATTCACGCGCGAGATTTCACGCGCGAAGGGGTTGCATTTAACGCGCCGGAGTGCCCGACGAAGGCACCGCGTGCCTGAAACGAGGTGGTTGAAACGTAATACTGGTAACGAGTACCTAATTCAAGCGTGGCCGCGTCATAAGTCCGGTAAAGTGCGCTATAAGTTGCCCCCGCTAGCCGTAATGGTGTTTATGGGCCATTCTCGGCGCAGGTAGCGTCCGGTGTAACTGCGGCCGGCAACGTTGGGCACGTATCTACTCCGGAAAACCATCGATGGCGGTCGCAATCGCCGACTGGAATTCCGCGATGAATGGAACAGGCGTATACGAAGGCGCAACACGAAGGGGGGGGAGGGGGGGGGGACTCCAGAAAGCGAAGAGAACCCGAACGACGTTCGGCATTGTCTCGAGTCGCGGAGTGCGTTGAGGTCGCTGGTTCAACCGCGCGGAGACTTTAACGCCCAGGCGAGCGGTGCCGCTCGACGCGGAAGCTGCTGCGGGAATGCTTCCCGCTATCGCTTTGTTCTTTTCGAGTTTTAAACCATTAAAGGCCGGCTATTCGATATGTTCGCGAAGAAATAACACGAAGATCAATAATGGAAATCCACGAAGTTGGTCTACCGTTGTAATCTACGCGTGATCGTCTTAGGAATATTTGAATATTCATTAAAATACTTTGATTATGCTATTAAATTAAGTAATTTTAAGTACTCATAGATCCTTGAGTAAACTGCAAGACGAAGAGCAAGAAGAAATTTATATTCCGTTGACAAGATGCGAACATTGGGTCGTTTAAGATTAACGAGCCGTTAACGATTAGCGAGTATGGTATCAAATCAATTAATAACGAATTGATTAAGCCAATAAATTGAATGATTCAAGAAATGATTCATATCGATTGTGCCATTAACCTGCATCGCGAGAAGCGGTTAGTAGCTCGTTAAAGTTTAATGAATCGTTAATGATTATTGAAGACATTATCAAAACAATCGATAATAAATCGATACGTTGTAAAACATCCGTTAAATTTTTCTCTGTTTACCAATCATTAATACCGCGACCGTTTAATGTCGATGAAATTGCAGTATGCGAGCAGGTACATTGAACTGAAAGTAAATTCAGCAAATTGTACTCTAAAATCAATATAAAACAAATATTGTTTTATATTTTAATTAATCCGCTGAGGCACGCATACACAATGTACAAACTGACACGTATTATATTTTACACGTACGAGAATGCGTGTAGAACTCTTCTGAGACACGTTTGAATCGCGTCGCTCGTTAATAGAAACGCCGACAAATGTGAGAGACCTCGCGCTGTGCGAAAAGCCTAGAAACGCCGTGTATGCAAAAGGAACAATCGTTTCGTACGGCGTAGAATAACGAACAAATCAACGGCGAAGCACGCCGCGCCGCGCCTTAACCCCGCGCGCTGTAAACTCCAAACCGAGATGCGCGAGCGCGTTCTCGCTTTCGTTCGCGCGATCGTAAAGAGCCACGCATTTGAATATGAATAAATCGTGCGCAGTCGGTTCGCTCGTCCGTTTGTCCGTCCATTCGCTCATCCGTATGTCCGTTCGTCGTCCGTTTGTTCGTCCGGCGCAACGGCGGCGGCGACGGCGGCGGCGGCATATCCGTCCGCTCGGCAGAGTGTTTTACACATGTGCGTTTATGGATTGCTTAATGGCGGCCGCCTACAAATTAGGCGAGCGGTAAATCAGACATCGAGCGGACCACACCGCGCTCGCACAATACTGCGCTGGCCCCCACGGTGTGGCGTATTGTTGCCTGCGCGCGCCATGTCTAATAAAATATTGGGTGCACGGGGCTGATGGGACGCATCCCCAACCGCGACGTCGTCGACGACGGAGGTCTGATCTTTCTCGTCTACTCCGCGGCTCTCGCGCGTCGCGAGGAGGCAAGCCGAAGCCCCGTCATATATCACAAGTGGATAAAGTGCACCTCGGAAAGAAATAATGACCCGTCGTGTGGAAATACGTGAGAAAACCCGGCGACCATTGTCCTCGCCGCTAATGCGGTAATGAAAAAAAAAAGACTTGCGTTGCGGGCTTGATCGCCTCGCCGCGATTGTAATGGCAGTGGATTTTCCCGTAATGTCAGTGGGTTACGCGCCGTTGTTTTTCAAGCTGGATGCGCGAAGTATCGGAAATCAACGGCAAATGATGGCAGATGCTTTTTTCCACTTTCCCTCTCTATTTATTCATTATCCCATACATATTTAGAAGCATATACTTATCTATCCTATATATACTTATAAAGAAAATAAATACATATACATATATATACTTTTATTATTTTGTTTTAAAAATTCTCCTAAGTGTTATTATATTTTAAAATATCTTGCTTATTAGCATTCTTTCAAAATAGCCGACTGCTGCAATAATATAACGTAAACAACATAAATAACATGCTAGAAATGTTTCAACAACTTCTCATATACGCTTTAAAATTATTCATTTTTTTATCCGATTCTCTTTCGACCAGCATTAACATTTACCCACTCCGTACTAAACAAATCCAATTTGACGAAATCAATTCACGGCGCGGCGAAGGACGACTCCGTGTTCCACGCGACCGAAAACCGCAACGCGTAGACGCGCTGCGACGGCTCGCTCGGACGCAGGATGCCGCTACAAGGATAACGTACTCTCTCGTCGAAGCGACAGTGGCAGCAACAGCAGCAGCAGCGACGGCAAGTTGCGCAGGAGCATTAAAAGACACACCGCGCGCGCGAATAGTGATTACTACGAGGCCGCTCGGAGCTATGGCCGCAGGTTGATTATCTCACCTGTCCAGACTCTTTTACTCTCGCTGCTGCTATAATAGGTTCCTCGTCCCCCATGCCAGTGGTCTACCGCTGCCGTACTCGCCGCGCGCGCGATTATATTTCTTGCTCCCCTACATACCCTTCCCGCCACCCTCCCCGACCGCCCGCCCCCACCGGCGCGGATCGGCGGCCTCCTTCCGCGTTGCCTTCGCGACTTTGTTTTTCCCTGCTCGCCTCCCGTGTTCCCTCAGAAAATGATCGTCGGCAGCTGCTTGGACGCGATTTATTGCACGATCGGAACGATTTCCCGATTTTTCACTCGGCCGTAACGAGAGACGGCGAACGCGATTTTCTGCACGCCGCGATGGGATAATGTATAGCAAAGATGTAGAATGGCAATTTCGCTGTGATCGCTATATTACCCTAACGAAAGACGATGACTCAAAAAAAAAAAAATAATCGTATCTTCGGTAACGTGTATCATTTTCTTAATAAATTTTTAACGTTTAGCAATACCAAAAAAAAAGTGTTGTTCGCAGAATGTAACATAATTATATATTCTTGGTCCGTTAAATCAGTATGCACAAAAATAATCGCATGAGACTCTCACATTTGGACAATCTTGGGAATCTGCACGACACAATTGGAGAATCGCACTCCAATCGCTAATATGACCGTCCTACCTTGTCTCCATTTATGAAACGAGGTCCGCGAACGCGCGCGGGCAATTACTCAGGCGATCGCGCACGCGGAGGCGCAGGCGGAAGGAATAAATCGCATAATGGAGGAGAGTAAACGAACCGTCGTAGGTATGATCTACGTCGCGGAATCATATTTTTTTTTGCGCGCGCCTGTGCCCGGCGCATACGTGCCGTACAGAAAACTCCATTAGACGTTAGATCTCTCCTCCTCGTCTATCACGAGGCGAACGCGCCAGAGTGCATCGAGTCGGTGCATCCGCGCTCCCGCGGCACTCGATAAAGCGAGACCAACACAGTCGACGGTCGCGGGGTAGGGGCACCCGTGTTGGAAGGGGTTGCAACTCTGAGGAGAAACAGGCGGAGGAGGACAGAAGGGGAGAGGAGCGACTTTGCGGCGGCGGCGGCGACCGCGGTGCCAGGGAGCAGAAGAACCGTCGCTTTTTTGTCCAAGTCAATATATCAGCGCAGGGGCCATGTCTAACGGGTAATGCACTGCTCGATCCCTCCTGCACGACGAAAGGAAGCTGCTGCTGCTGCTGCTGCTGCCGCCGCCGCCGCCGCCGCCGCTGCCGCCGCCGCCGCCGTTGCTCTCGCTGCGGCTGCAGCGGTAGCGGCTGTTACCGCCGCGAAACGCTCCGGGCAGTCGCACGATCGTTGTTGTCAGGGAAGAAAACTACTTCATTTTCCGCGCCGCCGACGGCCAAGGCTCTGCCGTGGGGGTTCGAAATCGCTGGCGTGATTATTGTGTTTTTCAGCCGATACCGAGTCGATGCTCCCTTTGCCGTCTCTCCCTTCGCGAGATCACCGTCGCCGCCCGGCGCGGCGCGAGATGAAGAAGAAAAGAGATTGATCTGTTTCTTGCCGATCTCGTAATTACAATGAATACGTATGATAGAAGTTAACACGTCGGTATGATAGAAGTTAAACGAATGAAGAATGCACAAGATGCAAAATGTAATCGCTGGGCCCTTATTGGCAATCGAAGGTAAATGGCATAAATCTCGCGGAAGCGACTTGTCCGGGAGAGACAGATAACGCCGCGTCTCACGTGATTGCGCGCAGACGATAGCGAGCAAGTCGCCGATTTGACAAATTGCCTCCGTCTTCTCTCAGGCAACTACTAGCGCGACGATATTATAAAATCGCGATGAATTCTTTTCTTTTCTTTTTCTTTTTCTTTCGAATGGCCAGGTCAGGTCGAGACACTCCGCTCAATTAGCTTTGCATTCCACGGGAGACAGGTGCTGTTACCGCCCGCGGTGTACGACATGTGAATTTGATCACAGAGTTATAGATGAGCACATGTAATATATTCAGTAGATGAGTATGCGCACGCGGATGTATTTTAACCCTTCAACCTTCGGCTCCCAGATAATTTCGAGAAATCGATCAATGATGAGCGCGTATAGCTCCTATCTCTGCCTTAACGTTATCAACGTTATCTAACGCGGTAATCAATTTCAGTTACCCGTAACATATGCTTACGAAAATGCGTAAGACACAGAATATAATTATTCAATTTCATTCCAAACACGTGTATGTAAAAAATATATATCTGTCTCAATTATTTCAAAGGTTCAAAATTCGTATATTTTAGCTTGTATTTCTGAGAAAATTTTGTACTTCAACGTCAAATGTAAAAAAAAAGATCTGCATGAATCTAATGTATTTGCAATCACATCGCGCAATGTTTCGTTAACTTGTTTCTCTTCGTCGAATATAAATAATTGCGATTCGATTGCGTAATGAGTGGAATTATACGCAAACCTATGGCCAGGTCTCCGTAATAGCAATCCATAATGCATGCCAATTTCATCGCGGAAGTGTTTTTATTAGGCCGTCTGAATGATCATCGGCCGCGTTTCTCGCGGATTTGCTCAGCGAGTTACGTACGCCCTCATTCGGAGACGCCTGGCATCAATCGATTAACGTATATGTGGTCATTGGATGGCTACGAATAATTGTCACTGTCGTGTTTCTGAGATGACGTGACGCAGTTTTTTTCCCTTTTATGCACTGTCAATCGAATGGGACGAGAACGAGATACGCGTCGGTCCTCAAAACCGTCTCGATCGAGGAAATCTGGACCGTTTCTCATTTAACAAATAAATTTCCTATTTTTCCTTTTCTTCTTTTTCTCGTATCATGGTTACGCTGCTTGTTATACATACGTTACAGTGCGCTGATTTTATGCAGTGCATGAATTAGAAGTGTCTGCGAATTACTTATCGGCTCGTCGAGAGAGACCACCCGATGCGGTTATTGTCGAGACGTTATACTCTCGTGCAAGTAGCCCAGGAAAGACTGGCTCTCCCGAGATAAGTGCGAGGCCATGAAAACCATAATTTATTACGATGGCTCTCGCCGGGAGGTATCTGGTTCACACACGGTGCGCGAACTGACCTTTTACGCATCGCCGTGCCTTCTTCGGTCTCGCTGGTCTTACAAGCGGGAGGAAGGAGCGGGAAATGAGTCTGGTTTTGTGCACTGAACAGGGGAACGCGCGGAAGAGGCAGAGAGGGGGGAAGAGATACGGTATTTAGAGCAAGAAAGAGAGAAGTGCTGTTCTTGTGTACAGAAAGCATGAGGTTAAATAATCCTACAAATAATCATTAGAAGGTGAAAACTTCTAGTAAAAATCGTTAATTTTTTATCTTTGAAAGTTTTGCGACGTTCTATGTTGTCAATTAGATAAACTAAGTCGCTATGTTTCTGAGACAGAAATTTCTTTATTTATGCGAAATCGCATAGAAATAAAGAACATAATTTATACTTGTGTTGAAATTTAATATTGTTTCATCGCCTTTATCGGATAGAGATTAATTCCAGGACATCGAGCCTAATTAATGAATTTCATATTAGCGGCGTATCCTTAAGTTAACTGCTAGTTGCGCGAGATACCTTTTCATCGAAACGTACGAAGGCCCGGTTAACGCCGCTGATCCGAATCTCTCGGAGCGATATTATTATCGTCATTATTGTCGTTATCATTATTATTATATAGTGAATACGCAAAATACACGAGTGAGTCGGCGAAGTCATTCTCGCCCTCGTCCGCCGCGGGTGGAGGAGAGGAGAAGGAAATGGTGGAGGAGGAGAAACGAGACGCGCGGCTACGTGAGGAAGGATGAGACGAGGATCTAGAGGCCTTCACACGTCTCTCTTTTCTCGCTCCTCACCTTTCTACCTGCCTCACTCCATCTCCCTCGCTCCTTCCTTCTATGCCGTCTCTATAAACCGTGAGGGTATTCGCCAATTAAGCTCTATTGAAGCAGCCCAGGCACCGCAAGGTGGCCCTCCCCCTCCTCCTCCCGAGCCCTCTCGCCCTCGCGCCGGAGACCTCGCCGTTAAATCCAGATTAAGAGCGGCGCATGACACGTTGAATCCGCGGCTCGTCGATCCAGAAACATTTAATTTAGACGTTACCGCCTGTTGCCAGGAGGAGATATCTCTCTATTCACGAGACACGCCGTCTCCTCTCCCCCGCGGCCGACGTTCAGGAGCGGACCACTGGAGGGCTCGTTCACGCTCAAAGGAGAGCTTGTCCTCTATGGAATGCTTAAAAACCTAGAAAGACGTCGTGTAAACAAAAGATACAACGCTCATTCGCGTAAAATTCTATGTTCGGTAGGTTGCTATTAATCCCTACCTAGTATGGTAGGGATTAATTTTAAGAAAATATATCTTTAAGACTTTTTCGAAGGCTCAGAATTTATCCGAATTTACATTTATGTAATTTCAATTTGATAAAGCATGAAATAATTAAATAACAATTAAAAAATATTAAATAATTATGGAAAAAGATAATAATCGCCAACTACGGTCCTGCGGGGGCACTTTTTATCGATAAGCATGCACGAATGCAAGACGGCCCGCTCCGAAAACATATACATCGCGGGATGTTCCGGAGCACCTGGACAATAAGGAAGGTGTGTACAAAGAGGAGAGGGCGGAGTAGCGTGCCGTCGTTACGGGATTACAATTCGGAATCGCGATCGTACGAGCGCGGGACGCGTATACCGGCGTGCCATGCCGCGCGCCGAACTCCATCGACCTCTCGTCGCCCCCCTTCGATGTGTTTATCCAACGATAACAAATTACCGAACGAATATGTACAGTCATACTCTATAATTGCGACTACCGGCGGCGGCGGCGGCGGCGGCGGCCGGCCGATCAAGCGTCCCACCGCGGGTTAGAATCCGCGAGAGAGTCGAAGGTGAAGAGCGCGACGTGAATACAACGGCGGCCACGGAACACGAGGCGGAACACGCGTGTATTCCGAGACCCCGAAGGGGCACCACGAGAAGGCAGGAGGACGCGCTCGCGCGTCGCCCCCTTAAGACACGATCGCGCGCGCGGCGCACCGTAGATCGCTTCTATTTCTATTCGTCGTGCAACACGCGGCCCGGCGTCGCTCCCGCGACCCTTTTCCCGCAGATCGTAACGTCAAATTACTACGTGCGCGCGGTACCGACCGAACGGTAACTGCGGGCGATCGAGCGGGAGGGGAGGGGGGGAGGGCCCGGAGGAAATAATACGTCAGACATGTATTAATCCCTCGCGGTTCAAATATTTCCCCGCTCGGTAGTTCACTCTGAAGTAATCTCGCTGGGATTCTGTCGAGAGCGGTACGGGCATTCAAATCGTTGCAATCGCTCGCAAATGAAGTTATTTTAATGTTGAATAATGTTGGAGCACTGGGCGTCTTATCGAATCGATCCCGATATATTTCTTTTGTGAGCAATATACATGCAGGAAAACCGTTCTCTCATTTTTCTATCAAATTTCTTTTTATATATTTCTTATATTTTTCAAGTGTTTCAGTAAAATACTGTTGCTGACACAAAAAGAGCTTAATATTGCAAGATATAATTTTCTGCGCAACAAAATATTTCATTATATTAATAAGTAATATTGATCATAATAAAAAATCAAGAGACCTTCAAATATTGAAATGCGCCTCCACCTTCATTATATTAATAAGTAATATTAATAATAATAAAAAATCAAGAGACCTTCGAATCTTGAAATGCGCCTCCGTTTAGCTTGAAAATCTATCCGCACGCCAGCGACTTCTCGCCGCGCGCCGCGCCGTATTTATGCCACGACATTCGCGCGGCCGTCGTCGTCGATAATCTGGAAGTGTAACGTTGCAACGGTTCGCCACGTAGATGCTCCAGACTCGAGCAGAGTCCCGAGCCGTGGAGCCGGCAAACTCTCACGGCCTCTGAACTCGCACTCGTCATAACTGCAAATGGAATGAATACCTGCCTGCCCGCCTATAGTAGTAGCCACGAGTGGCCATTGCCGGTGGATGGTTACTGGCATTTACGGCACTAACCCACTGAATGCAAGCTCTAAGATTGGCTCGAGATATTAAGCGTGCTGTACGTACACGTACACGTGAACCACCTACACGTGCGTGTGAGCGAGCGAGCGAGCGAGCGACACGCAATGCGCACGTAGACGTGCCCCACACACACACACACACACATACACACACGAACGTAGACACACGCGAGAACGTCGAGGTGAGGATATACCTATCTACCTGCGCGTACTACGGTAGGTAGGTAGAACGTAAGTCCCCGGAGGCAAGCCGAAGCAACGAATTACGCGATGACCCGGCGACGAAGACAACGATGCGGCGACCGTGGAGTGGAGAACAGAACAGGAGTATACAGGGTGAGTCACGTTACGTCGATCGTCTCGGATAACTTGCAATAATGTCGCGACAAAAATTTCTTCGACGTGCGCTGTATAATTTTATATAGATAACTTGCGAAATGCACCGACAAAAAGTAAACGAGCGAGAACTTATTCTTTCCATATTGTTTCCAAATGTTAAATATGTAGCATGTATATTTGCGTAGCCATATGTAATTTACGTTTATCACAATGATTATCGAGCAAGGAGATAAAACTCTGAAGGATTAGAAAAAAATCACAAAAATACCGGCGGCTTCGTCGCTGTTTGGCTCACCCTGTATAAATACCTATTCGCGCATACGCGCGATGTGGTAGGCACGCCGACGCCGGCGACGAGCGAGGTGCGAAGGTGGCATCGGCTCGAGCACCTGCTACCGTCATTATCATCAGGCCGGCACTCCAGAAAACACGGGGAGCAAAGAGACGAGATTCGAGTCTAATTTCTGCCTACGGGCGCAATCCGCTCTCGTTGCCTGTTCGCCGCCGCATCGCGCCGCGCGGTAGAGCAGACCAGATCCGATTTACTTTGCTCCTTGCCCGAGCCGACCATTACCAGCGACCGTGGCCGCGACAAAACCGTCTACATGCGATTTGTCCAGGTTGCTTCCGGCGTTTTCTCGATCCGTCGCGCGAACGCTAATTCCCCACGACAGTTACGCGATTATAGCGGCGAGCTAATAAAGCCGGTAACGCTCCGGTGAATCTAATTACGATTTTTCAACGATACGTACAATGCCTACCGAAAGGTAGAACATCGTTGCCTTGATTGTTAGAATCAAATCACGGACTTCGCATGTAGTAGTAAGTAGTAATGGTTGTGTTTATTGACGGCCTAGGGCAAGCCTTCTAACGTCACATGAAAGGCATGTATTAAGCAGCACAATATGGGATACAAGCTTTGATTAAATAAGCAAGACGAAGAAGGCACAAAGGGGCAAAAGTGCGAAGGTGTAAATTATGTATCTGAATTACGTAGCTTGCACGTAGTAAAATGACAGGAAAAATTATTCGATGTTTCGAACAAAAGGGAACAAATACCAAGACCCTACACCAAGATCCTAACGGATCTATAATCTGCGTGAGAAATATTTACGTAAGCAGTCGATACACAATGCTTAATTGATAAAAATTTCGCGTAACTTTAACTTTGCACAAATTTAACTAGTGTTTATTAACTTAACATAAATCATTTCAAAACATCGAAACATATAAAGGAATTTAGTACTTTCTAGTTAATTTGGTCGCTTTTATTACACGGAAAGAACAATTTTGTTAAAAAGTCTAAAAATTTTACTGAAAACAGATCTGAAAATAATTTTTTGTTAAATCATCAAAATAATGTGTTGGAATGTTAAAACTGATAAGCATTGCTATAAAACATTTTGATATTCTAGCAATCATTTTGACTTTTGCACAACATTATTTTGATTAAATATTCGCAAAAATTATTTTCAGATTTGGATTCAGAAAAAATTGTTCTTTCCGTGTAGAAATAACAGTTGTTCTAGTTTAAGCTTGAAAAAATTAAAAAATAATAAGTAGAAATATATGTTTTTCTCTTCACTATATTATATTACTAACTAATTGCTCTATTTTGATTTGTTGCCTCAAGCTTAATCTATAAAAGAGCTATTTTTATTTAAAATAGAGAGAAAGATGTAACTAATGAAAAATTTAGATTCAGCGAAAACAGATATGCAAATACACATATGACTTATTTATAAATTGCGATAGATGGAGGTTTGGAAGCATACCATGTGAATAATACTGTAGATATATTCTCAGATAATACAGAGAACGGTTGAAGAAATTGCGAGAATTCGAGCGGAACAAGAGGAATTACGATTCAAATACCATACTGCATAATCGTGGTGAGAGGAAAGTGCTGCGTAAACGCCTTCTTTCGCGTAACTTCGGCAAGCTGTTTGATCTATCGTGCGGATCGAATTCAAATTATTCGAATGCTTACCCGAGGCACCAAAATCAGATCAATTCTAATCTACAGAACGGATTGTTCGATCGGTCTTTTACAAAAATATTTCTGTTGGAATATCTTTACATATATTTCTATTTATATGCATATCTAATTAATCATGCACGCACAAGAACTGTTGCTATTTTATTTGAAAACTCTCGTTTTTTATCTTCATTATAAAATTCTGAATAAATAAAAAACAGTTGTCGTATACCAATTGTACGTTTGTTTCGTAATAATTATTGTCTATTATCATTCATTGATGACTTTCAGTAGGAGCGCGAGAATTTTCAATCAATGGGAGCCCTGCTGCAGATGATTGATCCATCAAACCACATTTCCCGCGGGAAATGCACATTTACAAATACATTTAAAGGTGCCGTTCACACACGTAAGTGAAATTCCTGATGCATTCGTGTGGAGGTTCGAGACGGAATGAAGAGATGGCAGTAGGTACACCACTCATACGTACCTTAAGCTTCGAGATCATCCCTTCTCTCCAAAGCTGTTTCGCGCGAGAAAAAAATTACGCGACGTGATACTCATTACTGCTCCAACACGCGAAAGATTGCCTCGCGATTTAATTGGGAGGAGATGTAAAATTTGCTCGGTCCTCCGCTTGAAAGTCGTCTCGTGTCGAATTTCCAAAGCGTACAATAGACGATCGCACGCATAAAGAAGACGGAAGGAAGAGCGGGTCCGCACGAATGCGAGAAGGCGGTGGTGTGTACCAGTGGGGATTTACCACCCAGCGAAAAATTAATAAATCCTGCTCTTAAACAAACAAACTCCACCCACCCGCGGATCGGATAAGAGAGCCCGGCTATTGATTTATTAATTTAGAGCTGCCCATTCTAAGACGCGGCCAGGAAAGGAAGGGCAGAGGCAGGAGAGAGAGAAAGAGGGAGAGAGAGAGAGAAAGGATGGCCGAGGAAATATATCCGCTTGCTCGCTCGCGCCACAAGCACGGACGCGCTTCTTCGTAGCGCTTCGGGACCCGAAGTTAAGGGATCCGCTATCCGATGTGGTATCGGTAATTATAGCCCTGAACGCGAGCGCGCGTTGCTTACGTTCATTACTGAATTATCGGCTTCGCTCGGCAAACAATGTGCCTCTTTCAACCCTCCCTCTTTCTCCCCCTCTGTCTCGCCCCCGCACGCAACCCCGTTCTGCGCCGATCCTCTTCCATCGAGCGCAACGCGATCGAGCCCAGGCTTCGACTTGCCTCTCTCTTTCTCTCTTTTTTCCGTCCCCCCCCCCTCCTATCTTTCCCGGTCCTGCCCTCCTCTCTCGTCGACATGATGCACCACGGCGTACCTTCTTCTCGCTTCACCCTTGAACGGAATCAACGGTCCTATCTGATGGGCCACGGGCTGAACTACGACCGTGCACCTCTCTCCGTAGTCGCGAGACCTGCTCTCGCTCTCTCGGCTCTCTTCTTATTCCGGCTCTTTGCGGAATACATTCGCGAGAACGGAGCCGCGCCGATACCCCTCTTTCCCACTCTCTCTCTCTCTCTCTTCCTCTTGTTTGCGTGATAGCGATTACAATGCGCTCTACGAAGTAGATATTGTTACCAATGTAATGGAGCCGAGCACGATTTTTCGGGACCGAAGTTTTGAAGTTCGTGAAGAGAAAGGGAAGAGTCCAACGGTTAGCTCTCTATAACCGTCAGGCGGAATTTATCGTTGCGCCGTACGAAAGCACGCGAAACCAAAGAAGTTGATAGCGGTGTACTATTACTTCCTTTCTCACAGTGTGAACAGGAACTTAATCTCCACGGCCGATGTATGTAGTATACAAAATGCGCCTTTAACGAGGCAAGCCGGGACGAGATTAACCGCGACTGGACGAGACGGGAAACGCTCCGAAGCTCCGAAGCGCGCCGCGAACGGTTTCTGTTTAGACGTTCGCGAGGGGGTTAAAGCGGATACGCCGACGAATGTGAATCCACCTTAATACGGATTCTGCGGAGGCAACTCGGAGAGGGCGGAGGGGGGAGGGGGGAGGGGGAGAGGGCTTACGGTATACCACGCGGACTATACGCGGGAGAGATGCGCGGTCCTATGAGGACCGCGCGCGGCGTGCTCTTTCGCTGCGTCATTCGCGATGAGGAACGCAAGAACGCGCATTACCCACGGATCGTCGTAGCTTCTCCGGTCCATCGTGCGACCACTCGAGCCACCACCACCACGGCCGCACTTTACTCCGGGCTTCTTTTTCGCGGCGCTCCGTCCGTCGCGCGGATTTCGATCCGCGGTGCCGCTACTGAGCAACAACGACATCGCGAGTGACTTTTATGGGCGGTCAGAGCTAGTGGCGAGATATATATAAAAGTGCCTACGTACGGAATAGGTGTACGTCTGCAGTAATCAGACATCATAAACGATTTTTACTCGGTCAGAGGTGATAATGAAACTTTTCTTTCGGCTGTGGCGCTGTAACATTTAACACATTCGATATCCGATGTATTAGGAAATGGCAATTACGAATGAATCGATCTGAGGGAGTGGAACGCGTGAAAATACATCGTCCAAAGATATTAATTAATTCGTCAAAATTCCGTTATAAATCATTCTTTTTTAACGATCGTAACAATTAAATTCAATGATCATAATTATTATGTCATCGAAATAATTGAAACGATCATCAGGTGGGAAATGAATAGCGGCGCGCTCGGTTCGGAGGATCGTGCCTCCTGAGATGCGGTGGCACGTGAACAATCGAAGCCCTTAATTCCCCGAGCACGGGACGGCAGACGCCGATGATTCACGGCGAGCCGGTTATAGCTGCTCTTTCCCCTCCCCTCCCCCCTTCCCCACCCGCGGGCCCGCCGCCGGCCCGAAGCTGTTTTCTCGCGGCGCTATTTTCTGCCTATTCGAGGGCGAAACCTTATAGGGTATAGGTCATCCGCAGTCGTCCCTAGCGAGAAATTCCGCGAAGCCGTAGCTGATCTCGTTCGGAATCGCATTTCTGACAGCGAGTTTACGATTGCGGGCGAACGGCGTTGCGGCTTCGCCGAATGAAACGGGGGTGAGACGGGGGTTGAGAGGGAAGACGCGTCCGATGAGCGCTAGCCGACCTGGCTAAGGGAGTCTAGTCCCGGGGCACACAATTATTATAGATATTGTGGCCCGGTTGCGTTCGAGTTGTGTCAGTGGATAATTTATGTCGCGGCGATACCGCGCCGCCCAGTTCGGCCTAAAAATTATTTATTTGATTGAACGCCGCTTCGGGGAAGGCTGTTCTCGGCCGAGCCGAGCCGAGTGATCGCTCGCTCGCGGGAACAAGTTTCTCCTTTGCTCGTCTAACACAATATAAAGAAAGGAGATCGTACGAGCGCGCACGGTGGCGTATACAGATGGTCGAACTGATTCCGAAATAAGTTCCGGATCGACTATAATCCCCGAGTCGTGTCCAGCGCAGAACAGGACGTGCGAAGCCGAAGTATCAACGGTATCGACAATTAATAATCGCGATGACACGCTTTGCGCGATGAAGATATTATTCTACTTCAGTTGGCACATCGAGCGTATCGAGTGTGTCTCAATAGCGCCGATTTTACGTCCGTAATGATAGCAGTGGTGTAGTGACATTACGTGAGAAATAAAGCGTGGCGCGTTCGATAGGCGAAGCGCAACGGATAATAGACGTTCGTTCTTGTAATTGGGTACACCTGTACCGAGGCTGAGCGATGTCGAAAGTGCGAGGTTCACGCATGAATCACGTATATCGGCTGGTATACCTTCGAAGTCGTTACGTTAATCGCGAGTCAGAGATCGATGCAGATGCGCCGTGCGCACTCGCTATCATCGCGAGCGTAGTCCACGCGAACGAGCGTGGCAAAAAAAAAAGACAAACTCCGTTTGCGAGTTCTCGACCTGTAACTTTCTAAGCGTTACTCATTAGCTTCCCACACTTGCGCGACGTACGCGTCTTCGTAGACAATACCGAGCATTGTCTCGCGGCGGCCATAATTCGTAATTAGCCACCTGATTAATTATCGATTTATCGGCTAATTATTATAATTATCTGTACCTGTGCGTTCCCGCCGATCTCGTGCACCAGAATACTTCGCATTATCAGATAGCCCGAAAGGTCTCTCTCTTCTCTCTCTCTCTCTCTCTCTCTCGTCGCGCACGGGAATCCTGCGCGGCCGTCTCGTTGGCCAGGCTCGTAGATCTTCGTAGAAGCGTACCAGGGTACCCTGCAACGTTAAGTTATGTTTAGTTAGTACAGTTACATTACCTGAATTAATTCCGACCTACCACAGAGTAAAAATTACACGCATTTAATGCATGACGTTTCATGCAAATCACATTAAGATAGTCTGTTTAGTAGCTTCGCTCTATACGGTCACCGATACGAGGTCCCCCTTACTTTTGTTGTCGTCGGCGCAATCTCACGGTCGGTCGAGCACACGGAGGGGACAAAAATGAACGGCTCGCCCGCCCGGACGGGCCGCCGCGCGCCGGACGACCGCATCCCTTTCTCGGTATTCCGCGAGTTGCGAGCGCGCATCAGGACCGAGGACGGCTGGATGCGAGGAGTTGGACGGTCGATAGGAGGAGTGGCCGATGCCAGATACGAGAGGGTCGACCTAACTTTATTGTATTTAATTAATTACTCCGCCCGATAGCCGATCCTGCAATTTGTACCCTCCCCCGGTCCGCCGCCGTCACCCCTCTCCGACGTCGTTCCTCTTCATTCTCCGGGTCGCCGCCTCCGCTCCTCTCGCGATCACCGCGGAATCGGTACTTGCCCGAGTATCCGGCAAACGCTCGACTCCCTCCGTACTCCGATTCGTTGGGCCGGTTACGATTCTTGCGTCCAATATACGAGCGCGAGTGTGGGAGGAACGCGCGCGTATATATAGATATTGACATTTCTTTGAACTTGAATTATGCACCAGGCGGCGAAGTAGGTATACGCGCCCCCGCTTTATTCACATGACTGTTCGTTGTACTCTCTTTTTAGTATTATACCCGAAGTATCTGTTAACAAGTGCGCCCATTGTCGCGTATGCAGATCTCAAGGATTTCATATTTCCGACGCGGGGCAGCTCATTGCAAATAAAATGTATAAATATAGCACGCGCAGAATCGACCAAAAGATATATATGAATTTAATGCACGATGCATAAGAAGGAGGGGGGAGAGGGGGGGAATAAGGAGCACCGATTTAAGATTATCACGTTCCATTCTTCATTGATACATGCGGCTATAGATTAATTCAAGTGTCCTGGGGTACATCGCTGCGCACAGCAATGCTCGAGAATCCGTTCTACATCCGCGATCCGGCAAGCCATCCAGCGGCCCATAATGCGATACAATAAATTACGCGTAGCTCGCGTAACTCGGTGCGTCCGGGGAACGGGTACAAAGGGTGGCACGTCAGCGCGACGCATGTCGCTATAAGCGGCATAAATCAGCGTTAGAGAGAGCTGATCCTGCGCGCGCACTGCACGTCGCGTCGCGGGGACGACCGCGCTGCGCGTAAGGCGCCGCGTCACAACATCGATAATGCGACCATAATGCTAATTTACCGTTCATACCGGAGGAATCCGGCCTCTCTCCCCGCCGGACCCCGCCGGTGCTTCGTCGATCGCGCGCATGGGAGTCGCGCAGCATTAACGCCAGTTTCTCGCGCGAAGACTTGACCTTGACCTTAGTCGCGACACGGTTCGCATCCACGCCGAGTACGATTTCGATACAACGCTCTGCGCTCGATCTCTCCTTTTTTTCCCCCCCGATCCTTTATGCGGCGAGCAACCTCTGCTAAATTCGCAACGTAAATTGTACTTATACGTTAGCATCGACAATTTAAAGACTGGAGGTGCATGCAAAATGCGGACGGATTTTTCTAAACAGAATAGTTCTTTCTCTCGTCGCTATGAGAATCATGGAAATATGTTCAAACGTATACAAGATGCAAAGTTCACTCTAGGGATAAGGCTTGTCACTGGAGACTTTCCAGGAGTCGTCGCTCGTTAGAAAGAGACTTTATTAGAAAATTGATTCCTTTACCGAACGCGCGCGTCACTTGATTGTAGACTCTCCGTTGGCGGTAGATAAATTCTATCGCAGGTAGAACGAGCGAGCGGCACAAGTCGGACGAAGCTCTTCTTCCATGTCATCCCGTGGCATTCTAACGTTTCGGTCCGCCGTTAACCCCGTTAAGTACACACACGTTGCAACATCCTCGACGCTCGCGCCCAGCGGCGCGACAGGATCACGATAGCGTTCCCGCCTATTAGCTCGAATTTGGAGCTCTCCACCCGTCCGTCCGTCCGTCCGTCCGGAGTACCCGCTGCACGACGACCGTATAGGCGCAACGATAGGATGCGAAGAAGTGGTCGAGAGAGCACCGAAGTCGAACCGCGAGAGAGCGCGTATAAACATTCGTCTGGATGGACGCGCGTCGACCGGTTAAGGCGCTACGCTATCGAGCCTCGGAGCCACCGGCGGCGAGTGCACTCGGAACATGACGTCTGCAAGTCACTTCGTGACCGTATCGTGGGAAACACAAATATGTAACTGGGCGTTCTCCTCGTCGTCCATCGTAACGGCGCGCCAGGTAGATTTACGCCCGACGTTGGTGAACGAGCGGAGCAGCTCTCCGGCGCGAACAACGTCCGCGCGACTCTCGACACTGCCGCGGTCCATGATGTGCACTAGATTTTTAGGTAACGTTCGTGCGCATGAAATACGGCGACGTCGATAACCGACGCGAGAACACGCATTCGGTGGAGAGACTATTTCCGGAAGGCTTGCAAAGATCTTAACCCGCATACGCGAGCGAATTCTCGGATTTCAAACAAATATACATATCCTTAAATAACGCTAGTAGATTACTTCTAGATTTTTAGACATGGAAATATCTCGTTGTTTTTTTTTTAAGACAAAGCTGTTTGAATCTCTAAAATTGGAGTCTCTGGGGTGCGTACGTAATACGCTCGTATAATACGCTTCACGCTGGCCGTCTGTTCACCGCGCACCGCGGAGTAACGCTAATTATACGCTATCCGCCGTAATTCTCCGTTTTCTGGCCAAGTGTAGGTAGTCATTAGGACGTAGACGGCAGTTAAGCCGGAATACAGAACAAACTTATTCACTTAACTAAGTAACCCAATTTTCCTCGAGATCCCATCGCGCGGCCGGTTTCGCTTTCTCCCGCTTTGCACTCGCGGCGTGGCGAGAGAGCAGGGAGAGGTAAAGAAAAAAAAGGGACACGCGGGAACGAGCGAGGCGGGATGAGGCAAGGGTGGAGGCGATTCGAGCGGAAAGCGCGCGGAGCTCTCGTGGTGGAGCCCTGCCTCGGGGATATTAACATTATAAATCGTCCAGGCCGGCGACACGCCCGGGGCGGAGCCGATCGTATCGACTCGATGCCTACCTCCCGGACCCTGATATCGATTACACTCCGGTGATTGGCAGGATTCGTAACACGCCACGGGGAGCCCGCGGCTGGCGCGACCGTACCGATCGATCCGTTCCCCCTCGCGACGACGCCGAGGCCGCGCGCGATGCACGCAACGCAATAGAAAGAGGACAGCCAATTCTGAATCGCGGTTGTATCTGCCGTGATACGTAAGCGAGACCGCACTTGGAACAAACTAATCTCGACGTTGAAAATGATAACAATATATCGTGCCGTGCCTTAACACATTAAATATAAATCATTAAAAATCCTACACTACACAAATTATTTTTCTAATGGTTTCTTTGCGATTAAAAATCGATAATGTATTAATCCTTGACTGCTGTTACACCAAATTATATAATGCACTTTTTGTAAAGATGATTCGCTAAAGATGATAAAAGTAAAGTAAAAATGCAATTAGAGATTAAAATATGTTTAATTCTTCTTTTATCGTATAAGATTATCGTAAAAAAATTAAGCAAATAATAGCAGTTTCATTCTAAGTAGCGTTCTAGCATTCTAAGTAGCATTCTAAATAAAATAGTTTTTATTTTGATAATATCTAATTATTTTCGAACGAGTGGGAAAATATGCCGTAATACGAAAAAGTACATCCAAGAGGATACATAGCAGATATTCGCAATCATATATATTCAGCGATTTTCATTCGGGATAGCTATCGGCGGCTTCGAGTCGAGCCACGCTCGCGGTGTCGTTAAAATCCGAAACCAGAGGACGATCGTAAAAATATCACCCTCTTTCCCTCTCCCGGGGACGAAGACCGGTGAAAACGCTGACGAATATCGCGTGAAAAGTGCACGTTGGCGATCAACGACGGCGGTAATTTATTGGGAAGTCGAAAAAGGTGTTTATCGCACGCGCGCGCGTCTTCGCCTCTTGAGAAACTTCCACCGGGTATCTTCGCCTTTCACCATTTTTATTGATACTAAATGTGAAAACTCGTCACCCTACCGGCGACATCATCGCTCCGCAAGATCCTGTTCGAAGTGGCGCGTAGAGGATACTTTAGCGTAGCGGAGCTGGGCGATACTGTGAGTGAAATCGCGGCGGACCAGGCGGGCGCACGCGAGGTCGGGTTACAGCGTCGATAATCTTGACGTTAACTGTCGAAATGTCGTCGATGTCACGCGGAATTCGCGCCGCACCTCGTCGCGAGAACGGTTTTACGGCCGGTCGCGCACGCTGCCGCCGGCAAACGGCGCGGAGCCAATAGTGGAAGGTACTAATTATGAGTAAACACGCCGATTCCTCTCGCGTGAAACTTCTGCCTCGAGTCCCTTTTGTCCCTGTTTGCTCGTCACTTAATTACTTGACCTCGTTACCACCTTCCCGAAAAGCCTAACGTAACGTTGCTACCATCTCTTCACTTCACGGTTTATTCCTTTACCACAATCCATCTTAAATTATTTTCTTCCACGTTTTAAATAATTTTTTATAAATAATATTAAGACATCTATCATCTACGATCGGCAATACATATGTAATCACTCTAGCTTACAAATGATTTTTTTTCTATTAGAATATGGAAGTCCGCTGTACTTTTTGTGTTTTAAAAACTTGTATTCTTGTTTGTTTTTTCTGTATCGCTTAAATAAATTTTTTTTTAAAGGTTTACAATAAATCCCTTCTTTATAATCAACATCTATTTCATAACATATTCTGTACAAATCAATTTCGATTGTGCGGATATTAGTTCTTCTGTTCAAAACTAATCGTCGTACGCATATGTAACACGCGTACTTGAAGGGTTTGTCGTCTGGATCCGCGGAAGCGTCGTCCGACGACCGATTTTACGATCAAACGTGACATATCGCGCTCGCGCATAAAAATCTCGCGCAGTTTCGTCTACGATAATTGCCGCGCGCGCTAGCAGAAATTGCGCCCGAGATCGTTGGGCTTCGCCGAACAATGGGCGGACAGTGTCTCGAGGGACTGTGTCAAAGTGCCCTTTTATTGGGCCGTATTTCACCGAGCCGGTATTCGAAACCGCGTTCGCGTAACGATCCGCCGGGCATTGGTATTCACGGTCGCTGCCGATCCGGTGGATCGATGTATCGCGACTCGACGCGCCGATCGTTGCGATCGATCGCTTTCGTGTCGCCGCGATCGGGGAAGCGTAGCGCTCTCACTTCGATCTGATCATGCCATTGCCAAGCATTTCAAAGAGCGCCAAGAAGAGCGTTCTTCACGCCGATTCTCTTGTGCCAACAGCTTCGCAACTATTGATTATCGACAGACGCACATAGTTTCCTCGAGACGTATAATATAGTTTCTACTTTAGACTTTGGTGCGCTATTGCAATTTGGAGGACGCTGTGATGCTCAAATTTTTTGCAAAACTTGCTTTTTATGTAAATATATATATGTTTAGCTTATACTCGCATATATATTTAATAAAAAATATAAAGAGATGTATAAAGGAGATAATAACAGTTCGACATTTAATAAAATTGCACAACCCGTAAATTATCTTGATTCTTCTATTCAATCGCTTTTTTTGCAGCAATACACTTCTCTCGTTGATTTAACTTTAATCTTCTCGAGCACACATCGCGCGTTTCATATTTGCACAATGTCGGAAGGTACCTCAGAAATGTTAAAGCCATACGCGCGCACAAGTGTGTACACACGAATTGAGGCGTTTATTAAATACAGCTCTTTCACTTCGCAGATATGCATTAATTGTCTGCTAAAGTTCCAGTTAATGGTAATGCCGTAGGCCTCCCAAAGGCCGCGGAGCGCAACGATGCGCTGGCGCGATAACGGCGCGAGAAGAAGAGCTCGCTCGCTCGCTCGCTCGCGCGCGCGCGTTTGCTCGGGCTCGCTCGGGAACGTCGCGCGGGAACATAGAAGGTATGGGAATGCGAGTGTGGGCACGTCGCATCATAACTCCGTGAGCGCCGTAAATCAAGGTGGACGCCTCGTGCACCCATAGAAACGGTTATATTCGGCCATAACGGCGCGTACCCACCGCGACGACGACGAGGCTATATTTTAATGGTAACGATAAATTACTTACGAGAAGAGAATCGCGCGCGTCGCGCGGAGATGGCGGCGATGAAACCCTCACGCGGCGAGGCCGCGATCCTCCTGTCGGGCATCCTTCTCGTCCCCCTTTTCGCGAGCGAAACTTCTTCTTCCGCTCGCACGTGCGAGCGCGAGGTGGACGGTTGTACCATTGATCGCGATCCGACGTGTCGGCGCGCGAGAGAATTACTTTGACTCCGGCGCGGTTCTACTGGAATCGCGATAACGTACGATCCGCGAATCGCCGGGATGAAATATTAACTCGTATGGGGGCCGCCTCGATATCCCGGCCTCCTCGGCAGCGAGAGTAATTTGCCGGCGCGCGGGGAATAGGGAAAATTTATATTAGACGTGTGCTCATCACGCGAGATTACGCCCGCGAGAGTAAGTACCCTAGCGAGCTCTTCGCGGCAATCGCAACCTCTTATCCGGTGTCTTATCTCTGTCGTTGCTGCGGCGGCAGAACGACATTCGAAGCACCGAATCCCTCGTGTATAAGGGACGTTTGCCCGACGACGTTCTAGAAACGCGCGACTCCGTCCCTTTTATCCGCGCGGTCACTTTGCAGGATTTCGCTTTTAGATATCGGCCTGGGTGGCGCGACCGGCTATTACGAATCTTCGCGACGACGCGAAGATTAATGTCCGTCTCTCCGCGTACCTCATTAATACAATCGTACACGCGCGTACACCGGCGTGTTACATTATGATAACAGAATGGATTTCAATGTAATACCTGTGCCTGGCCGCGGCGCCGACGGAACAGTCGTGCGGAATAATGTAATTTCTCTGTACGCGGCAATATATTAGATACGGTGTTGTTCGTCTACGTTTGGTTTTACACGTTAAGCATTTAAAATTATCACACATGCAATTTAGATAGATATCTATAAAAGCTATCTTTCTCTTGTATTCACCTTATTTTAAAAAAGTAGAAAGATAGATTGTTATGCCTTCGTTATGCCTTTAAAAAACGAAGGAATTAAAATTTACACGTGAAGTACACGATCAAATACTCGACGCAAAAGAATAGATGAAACGATCAACGCTCTTGTAGATTTAATTAGATCTTTCTCCCGTATCCGTGAGTCACCGTCATCGCAGCTACCGTACACTTAACCGGATCACAGTTCTGACCTCCTGAAGCCGAGCTTGCGCAAGCTACGCTAACTGCTCGCGAGCAGATCGCCCACGCAGCGTGCAAGGTGGTCCGAGCACTTGAGATCTTCGGGTCTCGGTCTCCGGACACTTTTATGCCCCCGACGACGAGCGACGACGACATCACCGAAGCACCTTCCTCACGTGGCGTGGGCGACTCATGGGAACTTATAACTGCTCGTTCAGCCCGCCGTCGCTTTCTGAACGCCCGGTTGCTCGCCTTTCAGTAACACGCGCCTCCCAACGCGCTCGCCCGCTGAAGATTACGTTGTATCAGAAATTTAGCTGGATTTATAAAAGCATACATTTTGTAAATATAAGTTAAAAAAATATTTTAAATTCCCCGTGTTTTTTTTTAACAATTTGTAATTTACTAATCAATATTTTTGGAACGTTTTATCTTGTGTAATTTCCATATTCTATATATGTATATATTAATATACTGAGAAGTGAGAATCTAATTCACTTGTGTTGAAATGCGCGACGTCCTCGATTTAGTGACACTCCAGTCGCATTGGAGAGCAACGTCGACGTGATTTTCGTTCGTGAGACACGTGGCCGTAGTATCGAGGGATTTATCGTCGTGAGGAATGCGGCGCAAGGTGGTACGCGAGGGAGAAGGAGAATGAGACGCCGGCTTGTGCGAGGTCGGAGAGCGAGGGAAGAGAGACGAGGCGAATCTCTGCCTCGCACTCGGCATATCTATATGCGCTCATCGTTGTCTCTCCTCATACTCCGCGATGACGCTTTCCTAGCTTCGTCCCTCGCTCTCTTGTTGCCTCTTTTTCTGGCTTCCCCTCCCCCGCCCGTTGCTCGCGTAGCTGCTCGTACACACGTCGCGCGGGTACACACGCGAGTGGTGTACGTAATATCGCCGAGGCTCGAGCGTATAAAACGCGTCTTTGTGCGCTCGGGCCAGCTGTTTGTCTAACACCTCGTACCTGCCCGGGGTCAGTGGCGATTCTGTTACGAGCCCCGGGAACGTCGGTCATTCGATCCACGAGGCCCGGGGTCAACGCCACGATCCTGGAAGATCGATGCCGTACGCAGGAAAATTCGTCGAAACGTCTCGGAGATTTCGGCTAAAAGCATCTAATTATTCAGAAGATACTTTAACGTTCTCGCAAGAGAATCAAGGAGAAGCTTAGCATTTCGATCGATTCAATTTTAACAACTTGACGCTAATTGGTTTCCATAAATACGAATTACATTTTTCGTGCATTCATGTTATCTTTTTCTCTTAATTATGTAGAGATAATCTATTCTACTACGACTAGAAGTTTACAGATGCCGAAAACGTCTCGGAAACGATATCAATGACTATAGCAATAATTTGGTCTGGATCCTTTGTCGCGCACTGGACGACGTAGGATCGACAAGAAAAAAGTCGATCGAGAATAATAAGTACGTCGCGGATTAGTAGAGGACCGCGGGAGCCCGTGATTGATATTCGCACAGACTTTCTTTGCCGCGGCTAATAACTTATCCGGTAGACGGTGGACGGTGACCAGCGCCCGCTTCTTGCACGTCTATCGTGCGTCTCGGACTTTCGTGGCTCGATGCTTGCTTGCGACACAGATCGTTCGTCGCCGAGCGTATGTTTTACGAGTGGGAGCGCGCTGTGTGGTCCTCGTGTCAAAATGTGTCAAAACTCAAGTTCGTGGTCGAGTAAAAAGCGGTTTCGGTGGCCCTACAAATTAACGGGCTATCCTGGTGGGAGACACGTCTGTACGACTTAAATGGCGAATGAATGAGAGAAGAAGGAGGTGAATAAACTCGTTGTTAGAATTTGAGAATGTCGAATTAAGATATCGGTGAAACCAGTCGACTCAGAAAATTATGGACATTGATTGAAAGAACGATGGTGGCAGATTCCAATTTTATCGCTTTACACTTACTCACTCGATTGTAGAAAGAGTCATTTGAGCACGAGTGCAGATAACGATCGAAAAGAATGCAATCCAAATGAAACTCGGTATTTCAATCGCGATGTATCTCGGAAAAGAAGAGCCTATTTCTGTCGAGGACGGGAAGACTCATCGCGTCATACTCGCTCCGAGCGAGAATAGTCGGCGATTCGTTTCCTAGCTTCGCTACGTCCTTCCTACGTCGCATACGAACGATCCTCTTTCGCGTTTCACGACGATCGAACGGATCGAGAGAGGCGACCGTCCTTGGTAATTACGGTCGCGCTACCGCGCGATAGAGGCGCGAGAAGTAATATCCCGGGAAATTGTAGCGAGTCTCACACCGCGAGCGAAAGTTTACACGTTGCAATACGCGTCGGAGTAGGTTATTTTTCCTTTCTTTTTTTTTCTTCGTAATCTTGTAGAAACGCGCGTCTCATCCAATATCGTCTATATTGGCGAACAATGGCGCGAGGATAATCGTGCAAGCGAGCGGATTAGATATGCAATATTTCCTTGGTAATTGCAGCGCTGGAGTGCTGGAACAATTCTTTACGGCGTGCGCAGCTGTCTCCGGCGGGAGATATATTTTCCTGCGTGTTTCTCTCGTCAAGCTTGAAAAGAGCGCTGTTTACGCGCGGACGATGATGACAACGACGGAGGTGGCAACGACGACGACAACAACGATGTATCGGTCAAACGAAACGGCCGAAAGAGTTGCGAAAACCGGCCGTTCGATTGGCCCACAACGTTGCAACGTGGCCGATGTTACATTATACGCTCGCCGTAGCGAGTTCTTTACGATCGCGAGCTGCGCTTTAAACGCGCGCGTGGAAATTTTCGAGTATGACGTGTGCAAATAAAATTAACTCTCGAACTCTCGCAAGACGCATAAACATAAAACATCAAAGAGGATGAACGTGAAAATTGCGGACGTTTGACACATAGGCGTGAATGGAAACTAAACTATCGTCAGCAGCGGCACGTTGCGGACATTCCAGAGGTAAGTGCGAAAAAGGAATATTGCATTAAATGCAGAGGTGGCTCAACAATGCGGTTACAATGTAGCGAGATTTCATTACGACAGCATTATGGCAGTTTAATAAATAGATAACTAGGAAGAATTTAAGAAGGAAAGTGTTAATACCGTAACTATTATACATATATTTTGCAGAATCCTATTGCGAGAATCAAAATCTTTCTTTCGGCCGGAATGAAAAAGACGTCCCTTTCCCGCCCTATTCCCCCCCGTGCTTTCGGTCGCCTCTGATTGAGATAAAATCGCGGCTTTAACTCGCGGCGGACGGAGGAGTACCGCTCGATAGAATCGAATGCTTGATTTTCTATGGGATAGGATGCAACCTATTGTGCGTGATGCTGAATGCGCGCGATCGTGTACGTGTAAATGGATCCAATTGCGGGACAGTTTGCGTTCTCAGCCGTCGCGCGCGAAACGTTTACCTATAGATTATAGATAGATATTTCCACCGATAGAGTCATGCCTTCATCTTGCACAGCCGTGCCAGCCGGATACTTCCGCTTGTCCAATTCGATTCAGAGAGATCACAGATGATTCCAACAAGAAAATGCGATCCTCTTTTTTTCGCATATTGGTGCGATTTAGATCGGTATGCAAAATGCGGCAGAGAGCGTGCGCATTAAAATATATATGTATAAAGAGGATATAAATAATGCGTTACAAAAAACACAGTAAAAGAATATGTTATCGTCGCGCGGCGTATTGATGCAAACGTTTAATGATTAACTGCACAATTCCATGCGCGCATACCTATAAGAAGTACATACGGAGAAAAATACCAGCAACGAAAGCCGCGGAGCCGCAGAGCAACCTAGAGCGAACAGTAAGATATCGTATGACGGTCAACGACGTTGTACCGTATGTACCGTACACTTGCAGTATAGGATATTCAACGATCATCGAAGCATCCGTTGTTCCGTGATGCTCACGAGTTTCTCACCAAACACAGAACGTTCGCGAAGAATCTAAAAATATTTTATGACTATTTCAATAAGTCGGAGCAAAGAGTGCTCGAAAAAAATCTCATACTTCAATTTTTCTTATATAATTACCGTTTCTGCGCGATCTAGCCGCATATATTCAAACACTCGCTATACTTATTAATGAACATGGCAGTGTCTTGTCTAATTAAGATGTAAGCAAAAAGCTAACCGTTGCCGCTTCACGTGCCGCGCGTGCCGGTGGATTATTCTTAGAATGCTAATTGAAAATTAATCGGCCGCCGCGCCGGCTCGGGTCAGCGGAAACCGCTAGAACGTATTGCCGACGCAGCCGGCGATACAATAGACGCGCGGCCATAATCCGCCATGCCGCGCGTCGGCGCGGCTTCCGTACGCTGAATCCCGACAAACTGCGTCGACCCATCTCGGGCTCGTTATTACGGCGGCGAATGGGACGACCGCACGCACATCGGAGCGCGGCAAAAAGCCGTTTTCGCGTAAAACGATCGGCGTTGCTCGGCTTTCCGTCGTAAAATAGCGCCCACACGCTCCGATGCGTCTCGCGTGCGCGCGCGAGCGAGCGGCAACAACGTGAGAATGTCCGCGTGACGATAAAAGTTACGCTCGTGAATTTTACGTTCCGCCGTGTCCCCGATCTCGCTGCTAGCAAGCGACACGCTCGTCCATATATTACGAATACGAGCGCGGGCTGTCGCAAAACGCCGCCGCCTCATTTCCCAAAATTCGCGCACCGACAATTCCGGGTCGCGCGCGGGGAGCTGGCAAAATTTATGGCGACGATAAAAATGGTATCTTTGTATCGATCATGCGGTTGACGGTCACATAACAGTATATTATTTACAACGAGTATATATCATTCTTGGTGAAATCTACTTTTGGCGCTGAGGTGTAAAAAATAAATAATTCAAATTGTAATAAATGCTTATCTCAAAGCACTCCTTCGTAATTTAAATTTTTGTTTGGATTATTTGTAATAAATATATAAGAGTAAAAAAAAACATATACTTGATTGATTTGTGAGATCATTAAAATTATAGAAAGAGTATCCCCATCAAAATAAATACACGGATCCAAAAATTCAAGCTGCATCGATGTTCCCGAGATAATCGGGCAATTATCGTCTCTTATCTAACGCGGCAAGCAGTGCTTCATTAATCACCGACTAGGTAGATTGCGCGTTCCCGAGGCGCATTCCTCTCTGAAGATCGATCGAACTTATCGAAATGCGTGCAATCGCATTACACGACTACGCGCGGATTGTTTACGTCTCGCGGAATTCCAGCTCGATAAATTCGGTTTTTTTGCATGCGGACGAATATAGTACCGACCATTCGGTTGGATACAGCGCACAGGTCGCGCAGACTACCGTCCGCGCTCGCTATTCGCGGAGGCTTACAAGAAGACTGGTCCATTCAAGAGTCAACTTCGCTGAATTATATCTCGCCACGAATTCGCACGGGCTAGCCGTGTCGCGCGAGTTTACGCGTGTCCGAGGATTCTGCGGCGAATGGCACGATATGGCATTCTATACATTATAAGACATCCCATTCCCAGCGTTTTCAACGCTGTCTTTTCAAATGTATATCATAACATACTATTATAATATATTGTTTCTTATTACCTAATTATCGTAATATATCATCGTAATGTGTGATGCGTTAAATTATTTAATCAGTTTAATACCTACTGTCGCGAGTAGTGGTATATTAATCGCAAAAAGTAACCAGGTGCCAGCGGCTTCTTTTTTTCTCTCTCGCATCGCAGTTTTTTTTCCGGGGTATTACCGTCGTTGGCTGCGTATGCGCGAGGATTATACGACGCTCTTCGGCGGAGCGTGCAGCGACGAAGGAGAAAATGACGAAGGGGCGCGAGAGGGAGCGTAAAAGGAGGGCGTTAGGAGGAGGGAGACAAGAGACGCGAAGCAAGACGCGAGCACCTCGCGAGGGAACGATTACCGATGGACTTACGTATGCAGGCAATCTCAGTGTGTTGCGCGTTTGCGCAATTATTGGAACACCTCGTGTGTCCGTAATAAATGGCGGAATATGCCCTGAAAGGTGTTAGTTCAAGATCACCCAGCGATACACACGAGATACGCCGCTAACGCTGTCGCGGCCGGGTTTCGTCACCGCGCGGCGACGACATCGGCGGCTCATCCGCGGCTACCTCACAGGCACGTATATTTATGTAATCGCGCGCGGGACATTAAGGTTACTCTCGATCGGAGAAAGAGTCGCACCTATCTATTCCCCTATTCTCTATTCCGCTCCCATCATCATCGTGCGTAAAAGTTACTCGATCGGCGCGCTTCGATCTTTCGCATACGTTCACGGCGAGATTCTCGCGAAAGGTCGGAGATGCCCGCGATCGAGCTCGCGCGTCTCCGACATCCACTCGAGATTACGTTTTACGCAATTATGCGTGCCGTAATGCGACTCGAAATTAAATTACGCGCAACGCGTTGCAAAATATATATGATGATACGGCCCATCGATCGTTCGGCCCATCGCGAGCCTTGATCTTAAGCGGTGGGCGTATAATGTTACTTGTCTTCACTCACTTGCCTCTCTTCACTTCTCTCAGCCTGGAATTTCGAACTACGACCTCGATTAGACATACATCAGGGCCTCTACCGAACTTTCTATTTCAATATCAGATTCTGTAATAGATCGTTTGAGAGTGTCGGATGTTAAAATGTGTTGGAATTGCAAAAGAAGTCGCTAATTGAAAATTACAAACCACATTTAAATATTCGGTATACAATATTTTTCTTACTTTGTATATTCTCTAAATTTTCTGGAATGAATCTCACTCCGAAAGATTGAAAATACTGCCACTCGGCCACTTGAGTGAGATTCACTCCAAAAGAGTGAAAAGACACTCCAGAAAATTTAGAGAGTACTATATATATATATAATCATATATAAATACTGCATTGTATTTATGTATTACGTCAATAAATTGAGAAAAAGTCTTTGTAAAAATACCGATCGACAGACATCTCTTTCACCCTTTTCTTTTCTCGGTATTTCTCTGTTTCTCGCATAGTTTCGTACGCACAGGCTCCTCTGCTCGCTGACTACTGCCGTCTGGGATTTCAATGCGCCGTGACGTGGGAGTAATTGCGACACGCATACACGCGCGCATGCAATACGCACACGTACGCGCAACGCCGCCGTCGACCTTGCGCTCGTCTTCCTTGTAAGGCGCAATCGAGCGCTTTGTGCCTACGATCAATTACGAGAGATATCCACTTTTGTCGCTCCCCTTGCCTAACGATGTGTCCCAATTAAGGTTACGACGGTTAATGCCGCCGTTCGTTCTGAGACCCGAGATTTCTTTCGTGACTTTTTTCCTAGTCTCATCTCACTCGTTTCTTGATGTAACCGACTGTCCATCCTCTCCCCCCCCCCACTCGTCTTCCTGCGAAAGGAATTATGGAATTTCATGGTCACATCTCGATCGTAATAAATAACGGCTCGAACTTGCGTGTATTAATAAAAATGCTTGGCTTCTTCAAATTCTTATCCTCTCCAAATCTACACGCGAGCTGAAACGCCCGGTGAAGATAGACGAAACAATCTCACAGCTCTCCGTACTCACGTCCCACATTTAACGCGGTCATATAATTCGCGGCCCACGCTTAACGTCAACTAGAATCTTCATATCGGACAAACGGAACTTTGTTATAATCGGACGGCCACGTTTACGGCTAAATGCGGACTGTATAAATAAGGACCGTGAGTCTCTCTCGTTCTCTCTCTCTCTTTCTCTTTGAGTCGCCATGGCACGCGTACGCTCGAGGAAATCCTATCCCACGCTGGGGATCTCTCTCGCGGCACGGCCGCGTTCGGAGAAAAGGAGTCCGGCGCGCGGCGATCTGCGATCGCGTCCACGTACGTCGCGCGGAGGAGGATCGCTCGCGGAGTAGTGTATCCCGAAGCCGAAGATGATCGCCTCGCGAGTGAGAGGACGGGCCCGTCCTTGTCTACCACCACGGCACGACGCATACATCAAGCGCGGCCAGGCCGGCTCTCTCAAGATCAAGCGTTCTCGCGTGTGACCACACATATGTAATTCCAATTAACATTGCAGCGCGTGCGTGCGTACGTACGTAAAGGCTTACATTACACGGCGCACGCGGAGTTACACGCGCGGATTATTCCGCGCTGAGGTTAACGTGTATGTAACGTCTGACTGACTGACTGATTTTTTTTTTTTCGTTCTTTCAATCTATCACCCTTCGCCCGCCGCGTACCATTCGACTGCTCGTTCGCACGCTCATCTCGTTCACGCCGTCGAACGTATGCCGGATTGCATATACGATGTCGACATCCAGATCTGTTATAATTTCGCAAAAACGAAATCATGAAAGCGATTTGCGCGATTTCTCGCGTAATGAGAGTCAAAGTGAAAATCGATTCGCTGATTGGATGAGAGATCGGATGCGTTCTCGGATGGAATGAAAACAATTTCGGACAATTGCCATAAATCGAGATATAACTTTCGGGCTTGTTGAATCGCGAGCGGTTCGACGCACGAGGGAGCCGAATTAAGCGAAACATCTTAAGTGGGAGCGATCTCTAGGCGCAACGTATTCGCGATATGTCTTTTCGATTGCGCCAACGAATCTGTACAGTCCGCAAGTACCATCTTCTCGCGCAAACTGTCTCTTCCCCTCCCCTCTTTTTTTATACAAAGAACGCTCGCGTTCACGGCAGACGCGGACCACACACGACGAGGCAAGTGCATCGTAAGTAGCCTCTATTTCGAGAGAAAATATTATCGTAACGCCGCGCGCGCGTCCGCACTCGCGAACGCATTATACCCGCGCGCCTCTACCACGCGCTCGCTCGCATCGCCGGCTCGAAATAATATTTGGCCGCGCGCGCGATCGCGCGAGAGTAGCCGTAAAGATCGCGATACTGCGGCGGGGTCGTGTCCAGGTGCATAAACGACCCGCTGCACCACTTACGACCGCGCACGATCCGGCGATGTCCGCCCCTTCCTCTTCCCGCTGCACCACCGGTTCCATTCGTTCGTCATTTCGTTTATCGCACGAAATCGCGGCGCCCGGTCGTCCTCTCGAGAATGCCCCGAGGGCAATTGTCGTCCGAGGAACGCGACAATTATCGGGATAAAGGGAGCGTCAGTCGGTCATTGTGATCGATCCCGCGCGAGGAAATCGGCCGATCCGAAGTGCGGACTCGCCGGATCCTCCCACTTTCTTTCACGCGCTGTGTCGCGCGCGGTCGATCTCCTACAAATGCGAAATTTATCTTCGATCTGGATCGAGGGACCGCGCGGACCACGGGCGACGGGCGCTCCTGACTCTCCATTATACGGGCCCGGTACGGTCAGTGGGTCCGTCATTGTCCGCGCCGCTCGTGAATGGATGTTTTGGGTTTTCGTGAATGCGCCGAGTGACACCTTCGAGTGCTGCTCCCCGGGCCCTCTCTACATATTTCTTCTTGATTCCCCCCTCTCCCCTCGCCCCCTTCATCGAGCCTCTTATGCCACTGTCTTCCTCGCCCCTCGCTCTCTCGCCCCTCCTCGGACCCTTTTTCTTTTTCTCAACTCGACCGACTCGCGACGAGTAGCCGAGAATGCGAAACGATCGTTCACCGTTCGAGGCTGGAACGAGCTGGTCATCTCGACTGAGTCAATATATTACCACCGTTCTCCCCCGCTCTTGGTATAGCTTTTTCAAAAGGTTAGCGAGACGCGCTCTGATTTATCTAAATCTAGGATGCCGGCGGTTCTAGGTTTTTAAGATTTACGATAGCCTCACTTCACAGGTGCGAGAATTCGATTTAGATGAGAGCCGATATTCCCCGAAAAAGCACATAAATGTATCTATAATATATTAAAAGCCAAGTGGATATCAATTTGTATTAATATTTTAAAGAATATGTCCTTTACAGATAACGCTATTTTGTAATTTGAAAATAAAAGAATAAATGTATTATATCCATGCAGATAATGAGCTTCCAGAACGATATTATAGTTAATACGTTCCGACTTCAATCGATTGCTATACAATTAAAATGTAAATGTATTTTTTTATAAATAATCTGTGTAAAAACCTTTTCTCGCTTAATCGCAGAATTGTTCGACGAGTTCCGATATCGCTACCAAGAAAATAAATGGAATCCGCAGTCGAGATTATGTTGAATATGCAAAAGAAGAAGGAAATCGTGGGGAAACACATATTTAATGTCTTTAAGGCCTCGTCAGTCACGCTCTGATTACGTCATTGAGCTCACGATTACAGTACAAGAATAATTACGAGAGAATAACGACGTGACTAGTATCGAGCGAAAACAGATGTTTTCCTTAGCGACGATAATACTCCACGTCCATCGGTAATCCATGCTTTCTGCGAAAACAGAACAATTTTTATCCGTCCTGTCACGCTTTAAGCACAAAACAGGATTTCTGCTATTTATCTGTTTTTCTTATCTCTTTCGATATTACTGCAATATTTTTTCTGTATATGTACATGCGCATGTGACGTGTTTGATGCATGTTCGCGCAATATTCGGCATTATTGATAAGATAAAATATTCGTGTAAATGTAAGAGAGAGTGGGAGAATTACACCGAACACGGAACAATATAAATACGGATGATACTGTTAGTATATTTAGAGCAGCGACAACTTCAGTTTAAACTATACGTTGTCAATGCCATACTATAATACGTAATCATAGAACGCACAAGCTGTTTAAGGTAAATACCATACATGTTTTTGATATTTTTGATATAATTTTTTAGTCTTGTTCCTGTGTGTTCCTCCTTAATAACACAAAAATCATATTGCTACACGGAAAAAATTGCCATGGTTGTTACAATCTCTGTGTTTGGAAAAGAAATACATGTAAATTTCAGTTACATATATTGATGTTACATAAAATATATCTGTTAAGGTATGTTCATCAGTACGGTTCCCACAACCGTAATCCTTAGAATACATAACATTCGGTTAGAATACCCTCGTATATGATTACTTCACCGAAAGATTATTGTTGTCTCTTTGATATAGTTTGCAAAACAAATATAGCGTTTTTCACTGGTAGAAACTGAGTGCGCACCGGCACTGTACCAACCGTCGCTTGGAGCTCGTGCCGAGTTTCTGCATTAAAATGCAAAAACTCGGCATCAAGTCTTCCAATGAAAGCGCGCATCGCCTTCGTGCGCACTGAAAAGCTCTCGACAAGTGTGCACTCATAAGGGGAAGGCCAGGTCAGTGCATCCTGATCCCAATTTTTTTGGTGAAACTAAAGGCAAAATAAAGATATACTGTCCGAGCGTTTAATTAAATGGGCCTTAGTTTTCGAGTAAGAATTTTCAAAAAATAAATTTTTTAATAATAATCAATATTTAATATTTAATAATAAAAAGCGATATATTTCTTTCATTCAACATCGGTTATAATACATAAAAATTTGTATTTTTTCCCAAGCATTATTATAACCGATGTTGAATGAAAGAAATATATCGCTTTTTATTATTAAATATTAAATATTGATTATTATTAAAAAAATTATTTTTCGAAAATTCTTACTCGAAAACTAATGAAAGAAATATATCGCTTTTTATTATTAAACATTAAATATTACTACTTAAAAAATTATTTTTTGAAAATTCTCGAAAACTAAGGCTCATTCAATCAAACGCTTAGACACTATATCTTTATTTTGCCTCCAGTTTCACCAAAAAAATTCTGATCAGGATCCGTGATGCACTGACCTGGTCTTCCGCTTGTCAGTGCGCACCAGTGCAACCAGTGAAAAACGCTAAAATAGTGTGAGAGATCTATAAGATGTAGTTATACGGTATAACATTGAGACTACTGAGAGTTCAGTTCTATTGCAACAATAGAAGACAGCAGTAGTAAAATCCCACATGGCATAGAGAGTTCAAAAAGAATTTAGTCATTATGTTAATTCTGAATTAATTGTCAGATGCTGAAAAAATTCTTTTTCTAGAAGTTCTGAAAAAGAATTCTTTTTGCATCTGAAAATAAATTCAGAATTGATGATATACGACTGAATATCCAAATGAATTCTTTTTGAATTCTCTGTGCTATCTGAGGTATGTGTCATTCTTCTTATATGTATATTACTATGGACACACAATTCTAAATAATTATGGCTAAAACTTATGAGCTTTATCTTTAAAACATATAAAACTCTATTCTTATTTTTAAAAATAATATTCAAAATATTACATTTTTAAGTTATAATTTATAGTTAACGAAATATCCGCGGTATGCATACATAATTATGGTTGCAAGAACCGTATATAGAAATAATTATTATAGTTGTAATATCCATATAGCAGCTACAATCGCTATAGGTCATTTCCAGAGTACTGTGGTTCCCATAACTTTTATATAGATAAGCGAAAAATATTCTGTTGTAACAACCCAGAACTTTTTCTTCGTGTACCATACCTAAATTGAAGTTGTTACCGATATGAAAGACTTTTAATGAGACTACAATTACGATTATAGGTTATATAATAAAATTTTTTGAAAACATTTTCGTATATATTGTGTCGAAAAAAGAGTAGATATATAAACGGTAAGAAATCATTGCCTCACTTGCATTTACGATATATTAAAGTTGTATAACTTTTCACTTTTCTCACTCTGTAAGATTCCGGAAAAATCTTACTCGTAACATCATCGCTGCATCTACATCAATCTTCTGATGTAGTTGCAACAAAAATGAAACAACAACTATGTTAAACACTATGTTGTTAATCAATTTACATTTAGTAAATTTACAATTAACATCTGATTAAAAGGACATTTGTATAATATTTCTCTTGAGACACGGATTTTCAACTTCCAAGACAAATTCGTATCCCGGTGGAAAATCTCATCTTGTATCCTAAGCAGCACAATATTGACAGTAATTCGCGGTAAAAAAAAATGGAGCATTTTTTGTTTGCCCTGCTAATTCTGTCAATGACGATTGTAAGCATTGGAATCGGAATAGACGTTAAACAACAATGGAAATATGCTGAATATGACTGGGACAGTAAGCAGCAGATGGACAACGCAGTAAAAGCTGGCATTTATAAAATTCGTGATACTTTATTATACGATGTAGATAAAGCAGAGGGTAGGTTAATGATAGATTATTGAAAAAAGTTGTTATAGTTTTATAATATTTAACTAATATCTATATAATCACATTATGATATCTTTTTCTCTCTCTCTACGTTTTCTTATTTACAATTCTTCGATATTATTAATATAACGGATAATATTACTGCTACTGCACAATTTGTACAATAAATAAATAAATATATATATATAAAACTTTTAATAGCACATAAGTTCTGTTCACAAACAAAATTCTTATAGATGGTAGAGTATTCGTTACTGTGCCGAATTATCTGGGCCCTGGTTCACCTGCGTCTTTGACGACAATAACTAATAAGAAAGCAGTCGGAGGTCCCCGTGTACATCCATATCCAGATTGGGATTGGCATAATGGAAAAAGTAATTCATGCGATGTTATTGTAAATGTTGCCCGAATACATGTAAGTATTAATATTTTTCTAAGCGGGCCTAAGTTATCACGAGGGCCTGGAAGTTTGTTTGTCACGCGCTAAGCATTGCTGCATGCAATACGGGAAACATCTGAGTCCTAGTTATCACATTTATGTATATATTATTATTTAAATAATCAACAGTTTATTATATATATATATAATTATATAAAATAAATAAGATGTGATATATATATATATATATATATATATATATATATCAACTTGACGACAATAGATAAAGTAGAATTTTTATTTTCACCATCGATGTAATCACAGATTAAATGTAATCACCTCTTCGTTATGGATAACGGTAAAATCGGGACCAACCAACTTTGTGTACCAAAACTATTGATCTTCGATTTATCAAATGATAAGCTAGTTAAGACTATTTCTATTCCATTTAATATCGCTTTTAACGAAACGGGCTTGGGAATATTAATAACGCCTGTCGTTTATGTTCCCGGAGAATGCACGCGGTTACTGAATGAAATGACTGTAAGTTAAAGAACATATCTTCCTTTAATAATACATTTTCATTTTAATTACAGCAATACAAATTCGTCATATTGCATTGAGAGAATAAAATTATTGCAATTACCATTTAATTGTAATGTATAGTTATTTTCGGTGCCAACTATATATTTGCTCGGTAGAACTATATGAATATAATTATTATAACTAACATTATAGCAGTAATATCTATAAAAATATAGAGCTCCTAACCATAATTATTTTATCATAATTATAATTATTTATTTGCAATTGTAGTCATAAATACCATACATTTTTCTCTCAGTGCGTATTTGTTAAAAAATTATTTAATTACATTAATTATACGTCTCGTTTTGCATATTTAGTGATTCAATATAAATACATATATAAATACATGTATAGATATTTGTAACCGAACCACAAGGTTACGGTTTAGTGGTGTATGACTCATCTACAAAGCGTATGTGCAGAGTCGAATCTGATTATATGAAATCGACCAATAACAATTTCAACATAGCAGGTGAACATTTTATTTATGACGGCGGTATCTTTAGTTTGGCAATCGCTGGCGATGGCAAGTACTCATTTTCTAACACAGAGCATATTGTTTTATTTTAATTATAAGGTCTAATTGTAAGCTCATTATACATGATGGGCGTTAAAAATTTTAATTTTAATGTTAAACTGATATTTGCATCATTTCCATTCGTAATTTTCTGTTCTTGTTTAATTTTATTAACAATAATTATATATATATTACTAATTATATACATTTATGCCATGTACGCTGATAACAATCCAAAAAACAAAGAAAACTTTCTTGCAAATAATTAATGGCATTTCGTTGATTTCTATAATCTTTTTTTTAGTTTTTTATAAATGTTTTAGATCTTTATTATGCTGCTCTAACGGGAAATGAAATCTATAAAATAAAAATAAAGACGCTATTAGAATGTCCCAATAAAGAAAAGAGTAATGATCAAAGTAAACTCGTGACTAAATTACAAAGTCAAGCACCATCTTTGGCAGCAGCTGGACAACGTATATTATTTTATAGCGATTTTGAAGGAACGTCTATTCTAGGCATGAACCTTAACAAATCTGGTAACAACACGGTAAGATATATAATATAATTATTCTTTATATGAATCGATAAATTATTTCAAATTATTTCAAATTAACGATTATTATATCTAATAGTTGTTAATACGATTTCATCATTGTAAAATAAATATTAATGTTAAGGTGGTATTAGCGCAAGATAACAAAAAATTACAAGTTATAAGTGGGATGAAATATATACCTTCTTCAGATCAGCTAATATTTTTATCAAATAGAGTTCAGCGTCACATTTTAAATACAGTGAATGTAGACGAAATAAACTATCGCTATTTCGAAATGGATGGACAAGAAATACGAAAAAAATTAAATTTGTAATCACTATACTTTTGTCTTGGTTTTCAATATTTTACATATTTTAACAAATATTTTAATAAGCTATATTAAATATGTTAATAGGCTTATAAGATATTTAATGAGTTTTAATTATAATTTTATTATAATTTAAATTTCAATTTAATAGTAATGTCCAAATTTTGAAGTTAATCATACTTTAATGTAAAAAAAATATTGAAGTTTAATTTTAATAAAATCAATGCATTACTTTAAGTAGCATTCAATTTACACATTATTTCACAATAAAAAAATTAATTTTTAACCGACAAACGCGTGAATCCTATCACAGATGAATCACCAAAGTGAACATTTTACCTGACACATCTCGAGAAAAGTGGACCGAACATCTGTCGTATATTCTTTCTCGGACGTAGTCGGTCATTAGCACAAAGTAGCGTCATGTCGTTCTGAACCCCAGGAAATCCCGAGAATCTCGTTATGCGTAACCGAATACACGGAAGTGGCACAATGGCGGGCGCCTCGATCGGAAAGAAAAGAAAAGGAACCGTTCGTCCCTTAATCTGACGGCGCACATAAATTCGCGGGAACGAGTCAGTTTTCGTCGCTACAAATCCCTAGCCGCATCTAAAAGGGTTTTTGCCAGATGTTCGATAGGGGTGACACAATTTCTCTCGGCGAACCGCCGAGAAAGAAGTCACGAACGTTCCAATGAGCATCTAATACATTGACAAAATGAATCGTTCGCATTTATAGACGACGTTATTACAAATTAAAAAATATATATATCATTCTTATTAGATATACATACATCGATCTTATTGGTCCTCTCTTGTGGATTTATTTTCTTGCTTCTTGTGTAATTAAAACAAATAAGAATATCTCGAAGTAACTGAAACTGTTAAGAGATAGTTCTTGGTTGATCGATGTTACACATCGAAGAGTTGACAAGCAATTGCCCCAACAATTTTGCCGTCGTATAAACAAATAACAGCGGATTATACAAAATTATTCCGTCGCATCGGAATCGTCGCGTAGCAGCGCGCAGCAGCGCGACGATGACGTTGGGGGACGACATTCGAACCGAACGTTCTTGCGGTTCCGGTGCGTGCGTGTGATGACCCCCGGTGCACCGGCGACGCGGAGGTAACACGCGCGCGGCGCGACCGAGTGCCCTTGAATTAAAATGGTAATAGAAATGTACGATTTGAATTGCGAATGTCATAGCGTGCGCGCTGCAGCCGAGTCCGGGATATGTATATGCTAAGCAGCGCCTTGTTTTGAATTTAGAACAGACGCCATCTTGCCGGCGAGCGGTTTGCTCTTTGCCCCCTTCCAGCGGGCAATTCATGCCGAAGATCGTTGCGACCAATGGGGATGCATTCAGGAAACCACGGTACGGTACGATAGTATAACTTGTAGGGTATATACCTGCCTATTTTAAAAGGCAACGGCGTTTGTACCTACCACCGTTCGTGACAGGCGACAGCAAACTCATTAACCCCGGTCTACACAGCCAGTCTTTCTTTCCGCATTTGTTCGTAGAATTCTTCCTTGTTCTCCATACAATCCCTTTTACGAAAATTCCTCTTAAAGTATCAATAATGATTTTTTTATTAATTTTTTATTAATTTTATTATGTGAAAAAAATTATTTCATACAACCATGACAAAAATAAAAAATATTATTAAGAGATATCCATGCAAATATAATTATCTAAAAAAAATTTAGCCAAACTAATTCGGTTTTGAAATTTTTTTGAGAAGAAATTCTTTGAGAAATTTTCAGTGTTCAAATACACAAACATAAAAAAATGTTTTTAAAATAATGGTTGTAACAGCTATTTAATTATAAAAAAATCCTTTTCCTTCTAAATTTGTTTAAAAACTACTAAATTTATAATGCAGGATTTGTACAACACGGTTTCGCTCTAATACGGAAAATTTAAAAAACGCACAAAAAAGCAGACCATCGAATCTAGGTGCTGCAAAAAACTACAGAAGACGAAGATATTTTGCAATAACGAAAATATTCTCGTTTTTTTTTGTTTAACATCAATGAAAAAAAAAAACAATTAGCGTGCATTAACATGTGTATAATACGTTTGTTATTGATTTGTTTGTTATTAATATTTTTAATAAATATTATTTGACAGTTATAAATGCAAAATAATGTATCTTTAGTTTTTAAAATCAACTCTATTTTTGTATTATTAGTTCTTAATCCCGTATAACACGATTTCCTATAACACAGCACTTTTGGAAACTCAACTATCGTATAATTTGAGATCTGATTAATGGAGAAAACAGATACAATGACAATAATCTATATTGTCAAGCAACAATGGCGATGAAAAATGTAAAGTGTAAAATCTTAATGATATGCATGGCTTTGAATAATAGTTCCAAAAAAATTCTGAAATCAAAGAGAAGAGATAATTCCGAGATAATTCAAAAATAAGGCTTAACGGATCTAGGGTGATTCTTTTGGACCAGGAATTTCAGAACACAAAAAAACTAGTAAAATATTAAATATAAAATGGCAACAAAAAAGCATAAAGAAAGTGATCAGTCTTTCTCTTTTTTCATATTTCATAAGGTACGAACTACTATACCGTCTTTCCCTTTGCCATTGTTCACGTCTTTCTGCAAAATGGTATTATCTCGTTCACAGTCCTAAGTCAACAACCCTTTTTAAAATGGCAAAGTATTATAAGTATTGTGGCATATGGGTACGTGGTATTGTTGGCAGATAGAGACGTTAAAATTATCGTCAGATTCAATCTGACAATTACTCCCGATAAAATTACGATAAAATGATAATTTATTGATAATTTTGATAATTTTTAATAGTTTTATGCACCAATAAATTGTTTTTCACGTTAATTGATAAAATAGAACAATATTCTTTTTATTCATCATTCGGTAATATTGTATCTGAAAACAAATCTTAAGCTTATCGCACATGAAATACATAGCATAAACATAACATAAGACTGTTAGACCAACATCCAGCATAACGCTTTATGCTACGTAAGTTACAAATAATCTATAAAATATATGAGTTTAAGTGTTTTTTCATCCTTAATTGTTTCTTTTAAATTTTATATTAACTTTTTAATTACCATTTTACCAAGTTTCTAAAATTATCGGATAATTTATCGTAATTTTATCAAGTAAATTACTATCAGATTCGATCATTTTCATCTCTATTGACAGGTATAATATTATACATAAGTAAGTCCATATTCATATACTCACTTTTTTATCAATAATATAATATAATTTTACATTACATATATTATAGAATTTCAGAAACAACGTATTTATTGATAAAAGTGAGATACGAATACAAACTAATGCCTAGCCGATTATTGCTGCACAATAGGTACTTTAAAATCATATTTTACATCACGTAAAAATGAAATTAAAGAATACATTTTTTTCGGAAAACTTTGTATATTTTTAATACTGTAAATATAGATATTTTCCAAAACATCGGAATAAAAAAATGTAGATCAAACTATAATTTTGGAGTGAAAAAAATACATTCAAAGAGAATTATATATGTGAGGGATTAGACTTTGTATTGTACATACGTGAAAGTGTTATACTCTTATACTGTTACAATCATGTTCACTAATAAAAGCTAAAACAGGATTCAATCGATAATTTTAAGGAGCATTCTCGTATCTCAAGGTAAATGCTTACAACCGCACTGCTATTATATTTATGCGTGTTTTTGCTCACCGATCCGCATAGCGTTCGTACATTGCATGTAAATCGTTAAAAGATTGCTAACGTCTAAGGCACGGACAGATACGGGATATTAAAGAATTGAAACGACGCTTTCGATTATTATCAAGGCTCTTGTACAAATGTACACTAGTTTAATTGTACGATCTAGTACGCGTCGAATTCGCGTTATTTCTGCGCGCGATATACGATCGGAGATCGTGAGGCGTGTCGTAACACGTGTACGCTACGTCCGATTTTAATTATGCCTTGCAGTTTGACGGCGTTGCGCAAGCCTATAATGAGACAGGGATCGATTTTGTCCGGATCGCGCAAGTCTCGACTGAGAGACGACGCCACGGTAATGGCAGAAAATTCCATCCGTCTATTCTCGCGGAAACACGCGCTGAGTTCCGATAGGAATAATCCTTCCGAGAAGAGAAGATTCCTCGGGGTCTAGGGAGGAGGGAGGAAGCGCGCGTCTAATTGTTCCTCCGCACGCAACACAGCACAACTTTGCGCAATCGGCGCGCGTGTGTACACACGACGAGAGCGAGTATGCGCAGAATTCGCGGTCCGGGTTCAAGATTGCGGGGCACGACTCCCGATGACCCCTTCCGCGCAGAAACGGAGAAATATTTAATTGGCGCGTAACGCGGATTAACCGAAGCTTTATGGGGATATCAAGCTGCGCACCGGCGAACCGGGAGATACCGGTAACAGAAATCGCGGCGCGGCGTATCGAAACGCGAGAGCGCTTCAATGCTCTCGTTCCGATAGGATGACGTTGCCGCACAATCGGCATATCGCATATCGCACCGGGTTACCGCCAGCCGATGAACCGCCGCCCGCGGAACCGTGCAGGGAATGCCAATTACGGCTGTTTCCTCTTGACCCGCGCGCAAGAGGCATGCCTTCTCGCGTTGTTTCGCGAAAAATTTTAATGCGCCCGCGTCGTGAGCGTTAGACCTTAAATCTTGCGCCAAAGCCGCGGTGCTCTCGAGAGCGGGAGGTCTAGCGGAAACGAATAAAGTCTGGTAGTTATGAGATATGTATCTCGATGTAGTGTTAATTTCAGGGGTATTGATGCGGGGGCATTTATAAGCGATGCTCATCGAACGGCCGTAGGAAATACCGAAATGATGAAATGTAGAATTGCTGTGGTATCGCAATGCTATTATATCGCGGATATAATACGCCGCTGTAGTTTCTGCATGCAGTTGATACGCTACGTAGAATTGTATAAGCGAGTATTACATTACAAAAGAATTTTAGTTCTATCATAAATAAACTTACATGTTATATTTGATTTACAGATAATTAAAATCAGATATATGTATCATTTGTATTACTTCACAAATATATTTTCAATTTTTTTCAAGATCAGTGAAATTAAAAATCAATTGTGACATTTCGTTAAAACAATGTTATAAAAAATAAGTTTTATTTTATGCATAATCCCGGTTAATCATCAATTTTCATTAAAAAAAAACATTTTCACATGTTTCAAGTGCAGCAAGGTACTCTTATCAAATTCATGTTAGAATTACTACATCAACGAATAGAATCAGAATAAATCTCTTAATGAGATAAATTCCAAAGTGCGAGATTGTAGCGTTGATTGCAACCGTATTGTGGGAGAGAGAGGAGGGGGGGGATCGAAACTGTGAATCTGTTCGCCAATTACGCGTTTCTCTATCCCCCGGGCGCGCCACGTACCGTCCGTTTTCGACGCGAGACATCGACTTCCGCATCGATGGAAACGTAGTCATATCGATGCGCGGCCGCAGGTACAGCCGGTGTGCCCCGTGTGTGGAGCGTTGTTCGCGATCAATAGATCGCTGTACCGGCGGATCAGCGATCTGGCGGGATCTAGCAGCGGGAGATCGTGTAGCGATCGTTCGTTCCGCGATCGCGCACAATACGAATCGTATGTTCCGGGGTCGTACCGGGGGCGACCGTCTACGTACACACCACGCTGGATCCGTGAGAAGTGCCCGCTCACGGACCGGTACACCGGTCTTGCGCCGCTGTAAAAGATACTTTCCACGTGTACGGGCCGGTGCTATCGAAAATCGCCCTGTACATACACGAAGCCGGCCGTAACGTAATCCCCCTCCCGTTTCCGACTTTGTATCTTCGTCTTTCGCGAATCGAGAGATTGAAATTTTGCACAAGTTTCACTATTTCCCTTTTTTTATAAAGATACATTTTTAACAATCTTCAATTCGTAAATGCATTTGATAAAATTAAGTGATTATTATTAAATATAAATTTGTGAAAATGTAATCTATATCTCGAGAATAATTTAGTAATTTTTAATAATCAAGATATGTGTATTTGATGTTTTGTTTTCAATCCATGATTATTCATTTGATTATTCATTTTTTATAAAAATGCGCTACGCTAATTTGATATTTGTCCTCCAAATGCTGTCATTGGAGCCACAATCCTTTCCGTATTTAATTCCCTTTAGATTTCTCCGTAAAACGTTATAGCATTAGGTTTAATATACGTATTGATTTTGAAATTTATTACAGACATTTTATCCCACCTTTAAATACTTTAAATATTTAATATAACCGGATATCTTTCTCATTTGCATAATTAAACTACGCATGCATGTCACATTTTCTGTGAGATCTATTCGTGTTCGTCTTCGTCACCTCCCCCTCGAAGAAACGCCGCGAAGCATTCATCGTTCGCCAAAAGCATGCGTGGTGTAAAGTATCTCGCCACGGACATTATATTATGTGGCAAGCATGTCTGATGCCGCTCATATACGGGGTGTCTGACTACTTTTGCTTCGCAGGCGTCTTCCCGCACGGTATCTTTTAATAATTTAAGCGACGTACGACCTCGAATTTCCTAAGTTTTACGACTTTTCCGAAGCGTGACGAAATTTCGCTTTCACGCGTATTGGCTCACTCGAACGATCAAGCGATAAATTGTTGCTGCTCGCACGCGCGCATATCCCGACGGTAAAGCAAGTCGAGAGGGAAAAAAACGAAATCGTTTCGATGTTTTTTATTTTCAATATATTTCGCTCGCAAATGGCAAATCAAATTACGCTCTCGTGAGCCGCGTGCGAGAGCCGGAACACCTTGTATACCTGCATCCGCCGCACTCATGTTGCGCCTGACGAGTACGAAATAATGTAAAGATCGGACGGCGGCAGCTGCCGCCAGTGTGTGGCGTATCAAAGGATTTGCTGATTCAGAGCCGTGGAACGAAAGGAAGTCTCGTTTCTTGACTAAGAATCGAAACATCGATCGATCATCGAGGGCGTTACGTCTTGAGCTATACGTATATCTGGCGCAGAAAGCGGTTTTCAGAGAACGACAGTGAGAATTATGCCGAAGATTTATTTCGTCCAGCGATATGCGTGGGAGCAAGCACGAATCTTTCCCACAAAATACTCCATCTCCAGACGCTACGATTCAGACGTAACGCGTCTCCAGAGCGCACGATTTATTAATCCGATAACGTATTTCACTGCTGCTGCAGATCAATCTTTTCTGAGAGATCTCCGATTGTCTCCTATTTTCTATCTTCAGCATCGGGAAATATTTTCTTTTTCGAAGTGAAGAAAACAGATCGCCTTACGCTTTCGAACGTGTATAACGGAAGTTTCTGTTGCATCTATTCTAAAGGGAACGATTAACGCACAATAGCAAACTCGACATCGACGATTACTCGTCAAACACGACATTCTGTAGCGCAAAAAAAAAGTGCAAGCGACTATCTGCGCCCACCGATCGTTACCGATGACTATCCCGCAGTCTCGTTTTTCACAAAATCAGTTTTCCCCCGATCGCGAATGACAATCCGTTTCTCGGCGGCGATAGACGCTTTCTGAATGCGCTTACCTCGCTCGATGCGATCTGCAGGGTGTCCCGCAACAGGCACGTTTCGCAACGCGATTTATCGGTTGTTTAGTTATTTCGGCCGGTTCCCGTCGGACGGCGTCGACGATATCCGTGCGGTGTCGATCGCTATCTTAATTTCGTATTGTGATCCGTCAAACGGGCCCGGTGTATAGCGTCGTGGATTCTTGCTATAGCATAGGCGAGCGTGTCTACGCGCGATGTTTGGCCTCTGTACCCTTTGTACATTTCGGATCATAAAGGAAGCCCCTTGTAAGAGGGCATAATGCTGATGAATCGCGTTTACGAAACGTCGCGTGAAACCGTACGCATGTACCGCACGCACCGTGTCAAGAATCGAGCAATCAACATGACCCCATACAAAATTTACGCGATTCCAATCAACACCGACTTCTCATAACATCGCATGTTATGAGAAGTCGTGTTCATCCCATGTCATTGTCAAAGAAAGAGAAAGAGAGAGAGAGAGAGAGAGAGAGAGATATGAGAATATTCAAAGCAATTTCTAGCACAGATTTTTAACAAAAAATCGCAGATTTATAGAATTATACTGCAGATTGTCGACGATGTAAGGAAATAAACGATACAATCAATCTAATAAAGATTGCAATTTAAAAATGAAAAAACAAGTTTTTTTTCGGAGATAATACAACTGATCTAATAAAGATTTTAATTTAGAGATAAAAAACAAGTTTTTTAATTTCGGAATAAAAAACCGAGTAGAAAAACCGGTTTTTACAATTAAAAAAATTATTTTTATCTCGAAGAAACATATAAAATTTATTTTTCTTAATCTTCATTGTTTAATATCTCATCATTTTGGTGTTATTTAGTAGCTTATGCATTTATATCTTTAAATATATTGAGACGCAGACATAAACAACTGAATTCAAACACTATGAACTTTGAATTTAGTTCCAGTTTCTTACAACGACAATGATTTAAGTATGGCCATCTCTAATCGTTCTACTACATTTTAATTGTTTACAATTATTTTCACACAGAAAACTTTTGGATAAATGCAAAAACTGAATTCTAAAACAATAATATATGGCGTTAAGTGTTAAAAAATATATACATAGATATCTGAGTAAAAAACTTTCAAGGTCAGAATAAAAAACTAGTTTTACTTCTGGTTTTTAAAATTCAAGTTTCTCCAGTTTTTTTTCGGTAATTTTTATCTCTATTTCCATTAATCTTAATTTTATATGTACGTGAAACATACAAAGTCCACATTTTACTAATCACTTTTAGTTTCTACGTAAATTATCTTTATTAAAAAAAATTATATATTATGTTAATTAATTTACAGACGCATCAGCGATCACGATCAATTTATATCGCGCCTCGCCGTGGACTTTGGTGCTGCGCTTTTAAAGTCGCTCGTTAAATTCACGAAAGTGGAAGGAGAGCACGGTAAGGCCCCATAAAACTGATAATTTACGCATTCGAGAATATCTCGGCCGAGATCCGCGGCCTCCGTCGGCCCGAAAATTCCCGAGATGACAGCGCAGGCAGGTAGAAGAGACAGGGTGTGTGTGCGCGCGGCATGGGTCGCGCCGTGTCCACCGATTCAGATGCGTCACGATTAAGGCCGTGGGCGGGTCTTGCGATCAGATTAATGACGTCATAAACCCAATAAAATATCACCGTGGATGCCAACAATGCGGGCGAATCCCCCCGGGGAATCGGGAGCGAGGCGAGCGTAGGTACCCCTAACCGTTCTACTTTTATTTCTTCGTTCTCGCCCGCCGTCTCTTGGTCTCTATCCTTGCTCTCTGCCTGGCACCCCCTCTCTCATGCCCTTACTATATGATCTCCTTTTTTTTCGACTGATGGATGATGCAAATAACTGCGCCTTCTCCTGACGCAACCGTCGAACGGTCACGAAGCACATTTCTCAGCAGGTGGTTGGTACTCCGGTGGCAGGTTCTACGAGGAAAAAAAAAACAGAGGGCAACGGAGTGGATATCAGGGTGAAAGGAGAGAAAAATGCTACGCCCATGTGGAAATCGTTACGCTGCTCTTTTTTTTCGTAGGGAATTCTAAGCAACGAATCGCGACGTGGACCGATAAAAATGAAAGTCAGTCGAGGGTGACGCTCGATCTATACATTGCGATGTTTCGGTCCTTTCGACTAGAATTATGGTCTGCTTTCTGACTTTCTTCTCCGCCTAGGTTCGCATTTTTTTGGGGAGACAGTCCTTTTTTAGCAACGGTGAGAAAAACATAGTTTTACGCGCGCCTGAATTCAACCTCCGGTTAACATAAAATATCGTTCTTATAGCTGATATTTAATATGGTGCAGTAATAATTATATGTCTATATTAGTGTAATAATTATACGTGTATATTAGTGTCTATATTAGAATATGCGTGTCGAAATCTAAATAATATACTTACAATTAGTTTGGTGCCAGATAAAAAAAAATAACGATACAATATTATAGATTCTTTAAACAAAATATCAGATTATAAATACATAAAATTAAAATGATGTGCAAATAGAAGACAATACGCAACGTATTATTGTGTGACTGTCGAAACAAGTGCTAGATAATAACAAATTTCTGGATTGGAGTAATAATGGAATTTCTTAATTTGGAAAAAGAGAAGGTAAGTGCCTGTTGAAATCAGATAAAACTCTTTTGCACTTGTTGAAATCAGATAAAACTCTTTTGAAATATCACGTGGGACAGCGTGGAGAAACGAGCTGCAGCGAGACATGAATCATGATCTACGCAGGGTGATTCGTAAAATAGTCAACTATCAGATAAAATCGATAGCATGGTGGGATCTAGTAATGAGCGAAGAGAAAGAAGATAGAGTCGCGCGTCAAGTAGTCCAAATAATTGCGACGTTCGCAACGAGCAGTCTGTTTACCAGCCAGTTTCACGTAACGAACTACGTACGCATACACGTTGTTAAGCGACATTAAATAATACTTTACGCAATCCCGGCGATATGCACTCGCGGGAATTGTATAATGGAAAGGCATAAAGCAAACTTCGACTTGCGAAGCGTTGCGAAAGCGATCGTAGTGATCTTTATCCCGGTGTATCGCTTACACCGTGCCGGATTCCTCGATCGGGCCGCGAACGCGGTATTTAATCGCATCGACGTTTACCGCACGAGCGAGCAAACGATGCGATCGGCCCGCGGCGCGGCGAGAGAGTGACGACCGATATATATGTGTATATATCCGATCGGGCGGCGCGGGCGATATATCGCGGCGCGGCGTAACCAGCAGACCGGGAGGGGCGACCTTCTAGCTCCTTCGTGAGGGTACACCGACAAATTCGTGTCCCGTGGCGAAGGGGGCGGATCTGTCACATCTGCGGAGAGCAATCAGAACCTGCGGCCTCGCCGTATATATCGGTGCCCGTTTCGCTCCGTGTGAGAGGCACGACGGCCACGACAAGCCGGGGTCGCGCGGGGTCGGATATCGATACCTTGAATCGGCGGACGATGTCTCTCGTCGTGCTCATCAAGAAGCGACAGGACAGTCCGCAGGTTGCTGCGTCATTCGAGGCCGGGACACAGGATGCGTGTCTGCCGTCCGTGGATCGGACCCGTCGTGTACCTTTGTTTCTAGATCTTGCGTCGCAGGAATATTCGTGGGCGTATTTGTGCTAGATTGATTGAAGATGTTATTATTAATAATAGAAAAATAAAAAAAAATATATCGCATATACATGAAACTTAAAAATCAACGGAAATAAGTATTTTGCAGAGATCGAGAGAGAAAGAAGAAAGGAAAGTGGAAGTGAAAACGCTTTTTTATTTTTATGCCTTAAATTTAGAAAGTTGCAGTGAAAGCATAATGGACTAGATGACTAATTTGACTTGACTTGATACAATTTTTACAATATCTTTAAAATTTGCTACAATAAGCATTGCGAAAACACGTACTTGCACGGTTTTTTACCATCATAAAAATAGAGCAAAAAAAAGGCACATTTTTTTCTTTTACATAACTAGAACAAGAATACAGCGAAAAAAAATAGAAACCGGAAAGAATTTTTAGATAGACGTAGAAATATTTGACTTTTTTACGAGGTAAAAAGAAATAGAACCTATATAACTTATGTTACGAAGTGGGGAATAAATAAGTGTAAAAAGCAGCTGAAATTTTTGTAGAATAGTTTTTGCTGAGGGGGATAGAAACATCTTCAGACTTTTTTAAGGTGCAAAAATCGAAGAACTGACCTCGTATATTGCATGTGAAGCCCATAAGGACCCTGTGTTCTTTCAGGTAGTGACTACAAAATTAATGTAGCAGTAGGCCAATTCATGACCGACCGAATCTTTTTAAGGTGTCCATGTAGGCGGCCCAGACAGCGTTAAAAAAAATGAGAAAATTATTACAAGGTTAAATGTAGAAAGGCCAAAAGTATACTATTGCGTCGTCAATAACATACCACCCTTGTGATGCTTGCTGAGAGATCTATTTCCACCAGTAATAATTTTAAAAGACCTCGAGACCACCGGTTATAAAACATAGCGGAAGCAGTTGAAACGAAAGGGCAAATAGTAGCATAGCTGAATTACGATGTCTAAAAAAATGCGTCGAAAATCTCGTTACAATACTTCATAAGTTTTCTCTCTATTGTAACAAAAGATCAGACATACTTCCGCATTCCGTCGTACTGTTCTTTTTATCACAGTGTAACAAGCAACAACAAGTTGACTTTTACATAAAAATTTCGTTCTAAATGCACGCGAATTAATGGAAGTGCAATAAATGCATTTAATAGAACGCCACATAAGCTTCTCTCGATAACTGCTTTATAAATATGTCAATTGTCAGCTAACTTGTTTGTATATAAAATTGTTACATATCCCCGACGATTTAATATCACACATACACTTCTTTCCATTTGCTTTTCTTGTAACTTTATAAACCCTCTATGGGTTATATAATTGCTTTTTTTAAAAAGAGTGAATATTTTCTCCAAAAAACATAAAAGAGAAAGTGAAAACCCATTCGCACAAAAATCTAAACCTTTTTCAATGGAGTGTTCATTTCTTTTAGCAAGGATTTAATGAATGTCTTTTTCTTTCTTAAAAAATATACTAGTATAAATATACCAGTATGTGTTTATATAGCATTTAAAAATAAGAGAAAGTTGTTTTATATTCACATTTAAATCAACTGAAACAAATCGTAAAAAATTTATGATAAAAAAGGGTTTCGTTTGATATTTGCCGTCAGTTTACAGTAGACAATAGCTTTTGTCTGATCTAATTCTTATTAAAATAGCCAACTTTATTACTGCACAATATTTCACGTTGAAATACTATTAGAATTATTTACACTAATTCTAAATACTTCAGACAATTTTTATTATTTTTGTATCTTCATTCATTGTTAATTATTTTTTATTATTTAATATTTATTTGTTTGCCTTTTTGGCATGGTTTTTATATAGGTATTCTTTATATATTTAATTATATATTTAAGTTACAGCTTATTCATTTTTCTGATTAAGATTATCGCAACTGACGTTATTTTAATATAAGGAGTACCACATGTATTTATTCCCATTTTCTTTCTGTCCATTTCCATTCAACTATATCGAAGATCATGAGAGGAATACCCTGTTATTATCGACAGTCATCGTTAATGCCAAAGATTACGTGTCCACGTATAATAAATGGCCAGATACGAGAGGCGGACTCGCATCGCATCACATAGCATCGCATCGCATCGTATCGCGCGAGTAAATTCGCCCGAATCACGACGGAAGAGGCCCTCGGAATGGGGCTAAAGTGGAGCGGGCGCTCTTCGTGGTAGTCCTCGGGGCGTATCGTTGCGTGAAACCGACATCATCGTAGCACAACGAGGGCCTAACGACGGGCATTCACGATGCGCGCCCGTTTGCCCACGTGACATGCAAAAATCACCCTTCTGGTACGGCTGAGATACGAGGGGCCTCTGGCTGAGGATGACTAGCCCGTGATTGGCTCCAAGGGTGGCAGAGAGGACCGGGGAGATCGTTGGAAGAGGAGAGAGGGGTAGGGGACATCCCTTTCTCCGTTCTCCACACTCGCGTTCTCCGCTTCCTTTCTTCGAAAGAGCCGAGAAACCTACGTCGGGCTAATTCAACCAACAAAACGAACGTTTACGCGCGTTTTGCATAAGCGCTAAGTCACGACGGTTCTTTTCTTCTTCGCTCCTGTGCAGCCTCGACGCCCTTCTCTCTCGCTCATGTCAGAATTCTGACGAAAAGGGATCGTCAATGAGATCAAAGCGTCTTTTAAAGTCCCTCCGAAAAAAAAAAAAAAACTAATGCGCGCCCTCAATAATACCATTCTTTTTCCATTATTTCACAAAAGAGATATTACGTTTAGCAAGATATTGTACAACACTTTGACAAAACGCTGTTGAAAGTAATCAACGAGGAATTCCTTTCAATTCGTGGCAGTGGGATTTTAATTAAGTGAAAAATTTGCGATTCCCTCCCTCGCCGCCGTCTCCCATCTATCGTCGAAGGCGCGCGCGAGGCGTATGGCCACCAACACCATCAGCAAGAGTCAACATAATATCTCCGGAGAGCCTTCATTGGTTCGTCTTCGTATCTACTACGTAACAGCAACCCCATTCCAAAAGGAACACAGACGCGGCCGGACGGATCGCGCAAGCAGAAACAGGAGTATGCAGAAGAACCGAAGCGCTGCAGAGAGTGGGATCCCCCTGTTCCGTCTCGCTTTACCGTTGGCAATCGCTCATTCGGGATCACGGTATATCACGCTTCATATAGAAAGCCCCGGGACCGATGAATTATTGACCGGACAGCGCCGTCCTGGGCCGCGCTCCGGCTCGCAGAAGCGATCGACCATACCAATTCCGTTCGCGGCAATGATGAATCCAATCATAATTTAGTTACATCTTATTAGACTCCTACCGCGCCGGCTCGCCGTGAGACCGCCAGGTATATAACCTTCTTAATCCACGAAATGCATCTCGCTGCTACCCCTTCGCCCGACTGCCTGCTTGCCTTCACTCCCTCCCTCCCTCCCTCCCTCAATAACGCACTAACGGCAGCAACAGCAGCAACAGCGCGTATCCCTCCACTCCGCTCGCGGCTCCCAGAGAGACGGCTGTCGGTATTCGTGACTACGAGGCCCCCGATCGCTTTTTGTCTCTTTCCTCGGGCTCGCTCATGAGCCCCGCTCGACTTCATCGAGAAGATTATAGTCGAAATCTGTATCGTATTCTACGTCGCAAGGCAGAACGGACCACCCGCTGTTTGTCCAGGGAAAATGTCAAGTCGTCGAGGAACGATTTGCTTTGTTCCTTCTGGAGAGATCTAATTGGACGTGCGCCCCAATTGGAGTCATTTGGAGCAACGTTTATTACGTCCTCGACGTAGATGTGATTCAGTTCGCTCGCTAAATCAGATGTCGACGCTCTCTTGTGGCAAAGAACGGGCTTGTCTCAGAATACAATGACATAGCTTGAATACTGAAAGTATAGGCTACTTTCAAAATTGAGCAGTCACGTTTCCTTTTATTTTTATATATTTTTAACTTTTTGTCGACGTGAAATGCAAATAAGTATTAAAACAGAAGCGCGCATTCCATTAGAATTAAATGTGGAATTAAATGTTGGTCGAATAGAAAAAAAAATACTTCGATTACAGCAATTTACATTAATGCAGATATAAAAGATATCGCAGTAATGCGTAAAAGTAAAACTCTTAAGCAACCTAAATATTTCAGACCGTCTCTTAATAATTCACTTCAAATATATCTACGAAGAAGCAAATGTAAGTATCTTATTCAGAGTATAGAAAGACGGCCGCCGTCTATATGACATTACAAGCCGTTTATAAATCACAGCATGATTTGCGATGCCGCGCGGAAAGTTGCGCATCCAATTACGTAACACTTTCAGTTGCGTGCGCGGCAGGGAAATTAAACAAAATATTAGAAGCGTTCGCCAACGGCGCGCTCTAAAGCGAGCCCGATGCGATCATAATTGCCGGTGCAGGTCAGAGCCACAGAGAGCTTGGGGTCTATACTTTGTACCTGTCGCTGTACCTATACCGACAACTCAGTACTCCTCGAACGCAAGCCCGACCCGACCCGACCTGTAACATTCTAATTTGCGGTATTTCGAAAACGGGCCGCGCGCGGTGAAGATTAAACGAGGTGTACGAGGCTGTATATGTACCTGCAACGAGAGATGCGGCCGCGGCGCGGCGGCGGGGCACGACGAAAAGTACTCCCGCGTCTTTAAACGCCGATCAACGCGGCGGGCGCTAACGTAGCGTTTTAGCCGGTGCGCGATTACGTGCTTCGCCCGACGGGTTTTCCCTTCTGGTATCGCACACGGCCAACAATCTGTGCGCCGCGCCGCGCCGAACCCCGCGCGCGCCTGACTCATGGATTTTATGGGCCGCGACCCCACATTTCGCGGTTCTCACGCTGGCTCGCTCGCTTGCGTAGGAATGTTAAAAAGCCGTTCCTCATTAAACGAACTGGAACGGAATTCCGGAACGGTACTGCGAATACTCCGAACTCCAGACGAACGTTAACTTAGAAGGCGGATTGTGTATCGCGTGCTCGCCCCGCCACCGCCGCTATATTCATTTCATATCGCGTGTGTTCTCGCGACAGACACGGACGTTCGCTTCTTGAACGACGAGCTACCGTCAAATCGCGACGCTTTTTTGCGTTCAATGTTTGCTCAGTCGTTCGAAATTCGCGGCCGAAATGAGTTATTCTTTATTTGCCTAGCTGTGAACCTATACATGCCTTCCATGCGAGAAGAATCGTGATGGCGCGGTGAGAAGTTCGCAGGAAGCTTTCGAGGAACATCGGACTAAACAATGGCAACCAACGATCTATGCACGAGCACGTTCCACTAATCAGCCGTGACTAACGATCTGAAGACTGTCTCGAAGTCACGGGAAAAGTTTTGACATGCTTCATCGTTCGCCGATGTTTTCCTCCAGCCATGTTATCCGCGCGCAACATTATTATACAAGAACATGACATGATGTTAATATCTCTAAATTTATGGATAATAACCAATAATTTCATATAAGCTCTTTTCGTGCGTGTAATCTAAACTTAATGTAGTGTTCATCAGTGTAAAACAATTATGAAATACGATATTAGTATATAGATATCGAAATTTTTGTTGAGACAAGGTTGACTTAAAAAAAAATCTACGATTAGAAATTGTACCGCATAGAAATATAAGTAAATGCCGGCACAAATTGTTATATAAGAAAACAAGGGTTACATACTTTCTCTTCGTGATTAAATCTTATCCGTTTCCAAGTAAATCATCGACATAGAAGTAATGAACTATTTTACATCTCATTTTATACATCTTTTTGATCAGATGCTTCTTCCTGCGATTGTTTCATTCGCATTGATATAATATACGGTGTTTCATTTCTTAAAATACTCGCTTAGTCTTCCTATCGTTATATTTTATCGGCCTTGACGCGTGCCAGTCAATGGCTGTCCGCTCGAGCGGTGCAACTAGGAAGCTCGGCACTCTCGTGCGTACCGGAGCGTGCAACGGGCCGGGCCGGCACGGCGCGCGCGGCGCCGCGCCGCTGCGAGCCTGACATTCACGTAAACACCACTCGGCGGTTGTCCGATTTGCCCGCGAAAAAGAATCCGAATGGCCGGCGATTAAACGTTTCGTCGTAAGCCATTAAAAGGCGTGCCGCGCAGTCGGCGCGGATCTCGGCGCGATGCGTGACGTTTTCTTGTGTTTCCGACGTCCCGGTTATGCGCGCACGCGTGCATGCGCTACGCGCGCAGGTGCGTCGGTGAGAAGAAGCGGACAGAATCGTAAACGAGCGTGCATGCGGCGGCCAACGGTCGACGCGGCGACCGTTAAATCGTGGACAGGTAAAATCGTGCGGAGATGGATAGATAAACGTTTATTGGGGATGTCGCGACCGGGGCCTTTTAAGCGCTTCATAATTATCCAGATAATGTTAAGATAAATGCGCAACTTCGCCGGGTGCGTCGTCAAGGAATAGTAGTAAAGCAGGAAGTTACGCGCGACCTTTCAAAGGAAATACTTTCGGAATAATTGTTTAAAAACTGCATAGAAGTATCGAAAGAAGAATGCAACATCGCAAAAATCTCAAGCTCTTTACGGGCTTTTGCAGAAGAAGAGAGAAATACAATAATAATGCTACGGAATTAATACAAATAACGTTAAGTATAAGACATCGCGATATAATTTTACGATACTTTGGTCGGACTTTTGCAACGGCACCATTCGTCGCTTTGGATTTTCTACCTCTTCTCCATTAGAAAGAAAAATATAAAAGGAACGGATGGGGTCGACCGGTACTATAATTTCGCAAATATTCATTAAATCGTTTGCCAGTGCCGATTCGCGCACCGATTTCTGGTAATGATAAGTTCATCCGAATTCTCCTCGTACACTAGCATCGACTAACAAGCAACACCTGTATTCTCGAAGCGACCGCGTTTCAGTTAACTGCCGCGTCGTGCAGCTCGCGACGTAAAGGCAAGGAGGAGCAGGCCGCTCCAATTCCTCGACCCCTAACCCGGCCTTGCCGTTGATTTACGGTTTCAGCAATTCCTCGCCGATAGCGGCACGATGGAGGAAGAAAGATCCGCGGCGGCGGCGGCGGCGTGGCGGTCTCTCTACCTGCCGCGGACCTGCCCGGGGATCGGGAGGGAACGATGTCGAAACGAGAGCCGCTCCAGAATCGTGGTAGTCGTGCATCCGATAATGAGGCTCGCACGGCATTTTCGATCCCGTGCCGCAAATAATCCCTTTTCCACATGGGAGGCTCTCATTATCGTGTGGAGAGATGAAAGGAATGGCAGAAGAAGAAGAAGAAGAAGAAGAGGCAAAAGACAGGGATACACACAGAGGGCAAATAAGAGGAAGGGGGGAGACCGAGGGGGGGACAGCCCTTTGGGCGGGGGAGAGAGACGATCGATGATGCCGTTTTATTTTTTTCGGAAGCTGATTGAGATCGCTCGAGATCATTTACCGATCGACCTGTTCCGAGGCCGGACTAATCAGATCAATCAGAGGGAATGATCACGAAATGAGTTCGGGATCATTATCCTCTCCGGATCGCGGAGAGGCTCCGCTTCTTGATGGCTCCGGTCCACCACGAGTCCCCGCGACCGCAAATCGAATCGCGGAATCGATTTCAGGCCGCAGGGTCCATAGACCATCGCGCGCGCTTAAATACATTATATGCTGTAATTCACTTAGGTATCAGCGGCGATGCCCCATCGATAATACGCCGTATCGCGAACCCCGTGTATGTGTATAACGCTATTCCGCGTTATTAAAAGATTCCTTTCGCGAGCACGAAGTCGCTTTAACGTTAGCAAGATCTCCCGCAAACTGGCAACGAAGGTGTTCCTCTTGTAAGTTCTTAGAGAATAAATTGTAATTACGGTCTATCAATCTGCAAACTCTTTGTGCACACGCGCTCCGATAGCTAAACGTTTCAACTTCGTAATTGCGTACATATTTTCACAGATATTCGAATTACGTGAGACTTGATATTTTTCTCTTAAATATAAGTTAGATAAGATTTATAAAAATCTAGACTTAAAAAAAGTACATTAATTTTGACAATCTATATAACATTAATATTACCTAATAAGGAACTTACTTAAAACGGATTCGAGCGAAAAAATAAATTTTGTACATATGCATAATTTTGATTCATAGAGAAAATCAATTCAGTAACATGAAGAACAAAATCTATACCTATTAATTACTTAATCTTTCATTATCCGCATTCAGTAGAACGACACGTAGATTTCTTGACATTTAATGCATCTAGAAACATATATAATGCAATTCAAAGTTGACTTTGGCACTTTTAGTATTTATTACTTCCTGTAATGATCTTCAACATATCGCAGACAAACGGAAACGCCCAGACAGGATTCCCCGATACGTTCAATTACGTCCATCTGTCCAAGTGTTTTCTGCTTCCGTGACGACGCCGCTCGCCCACCCATTATTGGAATCGCGTGATTTTACGCGCACGCCCCTGACACTTCAGCGTGTCTCACTCCGTGACGAAGACGCGAACACGCCTACGAGCCACTCTGTTCTATCCTGTCCAATCATTTGCTCATTACCACAACGGCCTCGGTAATGATCCAAAAACGTCCTGCTGCCGTAATGTCTTTTTTAACGGACTCGTGACCGGCTGCGCCGTAATTTATGCGTTATCCAATATTAATATGCGCACGTTACGAGTATAATCATATATCATTTTCATTCGATAGAGAATTTATTAATTTACTTATATAAAAGAATTTGTTTCTAATAAGTTTTAAAAACCATAATTAATGTATGTCCAAGAGAAGATTATATTCTTTCGTATAAAATACAAGCAAAAGATATTAATTTTGTATAGTTGTAAATAATCTGCAAATGTTTTATTTTCAAAGTTAAATTTATAAAATTCTATAAAAATGTGTGTTAAACTTTGTAAAGAGTTATGATTTTTTTAATAGAAAGTACTACTGGTTGTAATGCTGTCTATTTACTTTGAGACGGCGTCTACATGAGCTCTAACACTCATCACTTACGATTAATCATCAAGTAGTCCAAAACAATTAATCGGTACGTTAGTTAAATTGGTACCGCGAACGCGAGCTTCAGTCTTTTTCATAAACATTATTTTCTTCAGCTCGTCAGGATTTGAGAGATCCTGTCCAGTTTTAAATTCTATAGATACATTCTATATGCACGGATGTAATTGTCAATGATAAAACAAACATTTAATCAAATAATCATTCGTATAATTTAAGTAATCTTATTAAAATATTTCCAATCAATAATGTAATTTTTAATTATTTTTTAACTTCCACGATATTTTACAATGTAAACATATAACAAAATAATTATACGATAACTTTCACTAATACTTTTGTATTTAATAATTTGTATTAATAAGTTCTTCCTCTATCATAAAACATATATTATTTTATTTTATGAAGAGAGATCTTTTTCCGTTTTCGTTCGTATAATTCGAACGAACCTTTAATTTACTACGACCAGCAGTACCTGTTATAGAGCCAGAGACTGAAAAAGAAAACGTTGCGGCAAACATTCTCGCAAGAACGTCCGTTGGAAAGCGGCGCGGCGCGGCCCGGTAGAATCGACCGAGTAACCCTACATTAAGGAGGAACATTCAGGTCTAACGTCTTAGGTCGAACATCCACACGATTAGAGACAAATTCCAGAGATTTAGAACATCCAACATAGCCCTAACAGAACCCACAATTATCCGGAGCACGTGGCGGTCTCACTCACTTTTTGTCAAACACGTGGCGTTACCCAGGCCCTTTCAAAATAATTTTAAAAAGATCTACTTCGTGTAGTACCCAACAGCTTCTGATATTATTTTTTACAACCTTTACTTTTGGATTCAAATCGTCTGTGTAATCTTTCCATTCGCGGCGACACAAAGTGTCCCTCTTTTTCCCGAATCAATACCTTGCCTGTCAACTCCAGAACAAAAAGAACAATAGAATAGACGGTTCCGACGGACGGTAAAGTGGCAAACGTTTTGACGTGAACATAATAATGCATCTCAATAGAACATGAGGTTCTACGGCGTTTCAGTGGGCGTGACGATAGGTCCCTTCATCAATGGCGGACGCGCATCCGGTTCTATCGATGATAATAAACGTTTTCTGGTACTCTACGACGATTGTCCTTCGGATCGAACCGCAGTGGCGTTTCTGCCGTTTCTTGCGCGGCGCGGTCAAACGAAGCCAAAAGTGAGGGAAGGATAATTACCGTGTAACTACGTCGGGGTAACTTTCTCCTCCAGCATTAGCCCGGCCGTTTACACGTGCGTAAACGCAAGTGCTCGCGTGAGTGAAATTAATGTCGTGCTAATGATACGCGCGCGGTGTTTACAATCATATGCACGTGATTCGAAGTGCTCAATATTGAAATACACGGAAATAAGATGGGCAAGCTTGCGATCATATTCATTCCTCTTTTTCGCGATTTGCTTTCTGAAAGTTATATATGCGACTTTATACGAAAAGTTATGTCGAAAAAACTGTCAAGTTCAATGACTGCGATATTCTATATGTTTTACGATCACAATTTTTAAAAAATAATTTTACATTATTTTGGAGAGGAATGTTTCATTGCTATTCTCTCCGGTTTACCTTGATGTGTGATGCACAAAAATCGCAATGCATCCCGACTTGCTCGCGCTTTTGATGTCGTGCAGAACGATAAGATTAATAGCTAGCGATCGGAAAATATACGAATGACGCGAGAATAATCGTTAACTACGCGTTGCAGAGCTCGTAATAAAAATCATGACAAAATGTCTGTCGTCGCAAATGCACAATTTAACGATTCTTCCATGTGAATCGGGGAAGATCCTCCGGAATTCTGCATGCCTTCGCGTAGCTTCCTCATGCCTCTCGTCCTTGATAAACCAAAGGACGACGCGCGGATCACCGCCGGAGGATTTTCAGACGGGCGCGCTGCTTCCACCGTTGCTGGGAAAAGGCTTTCGGATCGAAGCGCCGCCGAGAGCGCGGCAGTTGCCATGCCGGGCTCATTTTGATTGATCGGGCAATATAGCCTGCTCGCCCCCCGCGGTTCATGCATTACCCGGCGCGACGTGGAAAAATTGCCGGATTGAGATGCACTCATTAATAATCCCCGTGTTGTGTATGTGTGTTTGTGTGCGTGTGATGTGTGTGCGCGCGCGCGCACGAGCCGAGGGTCGCTCGAGCACAGCTTTCGCCTTCGCGTCTAAATGCCGTGACGTACCGCGAGCGCAAACGAACGTCCCGTGCGTGCCGTGTGTGTAACTTCATAGATCGTTGGATACCCTCTCGCTCCCTCTTACTTCCTCCCGCGCTGACGCGTGTAATTGTTACAGGTCGCCGAAGGCCGTTTTCTTATTAAGATGAGAAAACCTATGTAGAAGGATACTTGTCTTTTGAAATTTTTTTACATCTACACGATATCCAGATACCTATTAAATGGAGAAATAACAATGTAAAACATGTAATCTGTATATCCGACTGCGAATTGGACGTTAAAACACGATAACTGATGTGTTGACAGATTCTGTTAAAATTCTTAACAGATACTTTCTCTCATAATCAATCTCACAGAATACCAGACTAGTGGAAGAAACTGTAGATGAAGTAAGACGTACGACATCACCGACAACCATCGCCAGAAATCGGCACTTTGGGAATTATACTAAAAAGAACGAGTTTGTATAATTCGCATGCATTTGCCACTGCAAGTAAGCGCGAATCACGTCTTAAATCTACAACCGAGGACCAAGACGGCGTTTTGTGGGCACGGGTGTACGTGGGATTAGAAACGGCAACGCGACAGGGAGACCCCTGCGAAACTCAATACCCGTTTATCACGGATCCACTTTGCTCCTCGGATCCGGTGAATTGCTCCCGGTCTCTTGTCGCCGATCGGAACGTAAAGTAGGCAGGTACACGCGGGTACGTATAGCCCCCGCACGGTACTACAGATAGTTTTATGGCGGCCTTCTGCCTCCCCGTAATGCATTCGGCTAAGAACTGCCCCTCCGAGCGCGAGCGGGAGCGAGAGAGGGTATCGCGAAGGGGGAGGAACGATCTTAATATCCTTTGATTTATCTCGGCTGGGTCACGGCGTTCTTCCTCTCCCTACGTTTTGCCATCGCCCCCGCCCTCCGCCCCTCCGCGGTCCCCCGTTCCCCGCACCCGCATGGGCGGGCCAATAAGTTTTTAAATAACCATAACTCCTGGTTTTATGACCGAAACGGCGCGCGATGGCCCACGGCCACTATCTCTCTCTTTCTCTCGTCCCTCCTCCTCCTCCGCCTCCTCACTCCGCTCCGCTCCGCTTCGCGCAAAGTGTAGCGAAACAACTTGTTTGCTTTGTCCGCGGGCCGTCCGATCGGTTACGCGCGGATAATCGGCAAACGATCCGACGCACGGGCTGTTTTGCGAGCGGAGATTCTCGCCGCGCGATTTCTCCCGCGAATCTTCTCGGTCTCCCATTCTTCGTTTGGATCCTAAACGAGGAGTATAAATAGCGGCGCGATAATATCTATCTGACCGTTTACATGTCACCTTTTCAGCCCCGTACCCAAAACTCAGACCGGTATTCACTATTCATAGCCGTAAAGAATTTTCAGTTTTGCGTTGAGAGAAATTAATTACTGATATTATTGTATAAATCTTGTTAATACAGTAATAATATAAAATAAGAAAATATACTTCTAAAAAATCAGTCTTTCTCGATAACGTTTTTAAAAAATCAAATGATCAAGATCTTTTCTTTGACATACGATCGAGCTGTGATCATTTTACGTTTTTGATAATTACATATGTGTTAAAGAGAGAAAATATGCTGCGAAAAATGACAAGTTGAAAGAATGTTTTCATGTTTCAACTTGTACAAGTATACGTGTATTTAAATTGTATGAACGTTACATCACTTATTGAATTACGGGAATTTTGATCGACGAGCCAAAAGTCATGCCTGTATCAGAAGTCATGTAAGACATTACGGAATGGAAGCTAGAACAGCAAGGTGTCCGTTCGTGTCATTCGGTAGACGTATTGGTCCGACGTGCGGTACGAGCGGAGTGCCGTGTACTGGAGTTGCTCCTACTATGCCATCTTCGTTCTAGTCGTTCTTTGATGATGAACGATGGTCGTTTGTCGTACGACCACTCGAGAGCACACGTCACGAGAGTATCGAGGCCTTCGAGCCTTTTTCGTATCATCCCATTTCTCATTCCTTCCGGCGAAGAAATATCGAATCACTCTTTAGCGATTCATGAGTAACGTCGCGAATGAGCAATCTGTTAATCTGTCTGAGAAACGAAACGTCTCTCTCTCTCTCTCTCTCTCTTTCTTTCTCTTTCTTCGAATTACATCAAGTTACATCCTAACATTCTGACTGAATAAATAAATTCTCGAACATTCGCCTAACATTCTCGAAAACGCAATAAAATTCTTACGCAACGCAAATGTGATTGTACAACTTCTGATAAAAAAGCAATAAAATGTATCTTGCAATAAAATAAATGTCGTTAATAATATATAGTATCCTATTTTACTTGAAATAATGGAAATAATGTCGCGATTTTTATAGCGAGTGAGTGATTGAGGCACAAGCCTATAGGAAGCAGGCTGTACGGCGATCGAGAGCGACCACCAACTACCGCGGACACCGTTCCTCGCATATATGCTTCTCGGTCCGCGGTATGCGTGAACGTGCGTCGGAGCTAAAACGCGCGCGCGGATGTGGCACCCAATGAGTTTAAATCATGCCGACTGCCGACGAGACGCGTTACCGGAGCGGAATTCGCTCTACACGACTAAATAGTAGAGAGGAGAAACACGAAGATCGGTTTGGAGGCACAAAGGGGACTTGCGAATTTATTTCATGGCATTTCGAAGAACTAGTGACCGGTCTTTCTAGCGACCTCACGCGTCGCGGAAATTATGACGTAAATTAAAACGGAGGAGGTGATAAGAATTTTACACGGAATTTTACAAGAGTGCAGAACGTTTAAAAACTCAATACTTCCCTGTAAGGGGGAACGCTCTCTTTAATACCGCAGCGAAACTTTCGAGCGCTTTTTCTAATCTTTCGTTCGCTTTCAATAAGTGTTCGCTGAATCGCGCAGGACACTTCCGCCGCGATGTCGTCCTTAATCCTAACAAATCGAATTTAACCGTCGCAACGCCACGTATACGAGAGCCAAGAAAGACCGAGCGCGACGGAAAGACGAAGAGATAGATCGCGCGATCGTTACGGAGATAGAAACAGGAGGAGAGGATGAGCGGGGCGAAAGAGCAGACGAAAGGCGGAGGGGGGAGGGGGAGGGGAGGACAGGGGTCCGAAGTAGGAGAATAATAAAGCGAGTCAGTGCCAGGTGCCCGCCTGGCATAAGAAGAAGGCATCCAAAAGCAGTTCGTGTCATTAGAGACCGTGAAAGACGTGACAAATGACAGTCTGTCCGGTCTTGAATGCGCATTGGCGCCCCCTATCGCTGCCACTCGTTTGTTTGCGGTCACATATTGACATATTGTCGCGCTGCAGAAGAGGGCACGGCGAACTTCTTCACGAACCGTCTTCTTCATTTATATCGTGGAACCTCCGCCGCTGGCCTGCCAGATCAACGCGTCGCGTCGCCCGGCTCTCGTCTACTGTGAGAATTCGATTCGCCATGGATCCTTGGGGATGTTTTGACGGCCGCTTTTGACGAGCGATTGTCCTTTCGACTTTTGCGGCCCTTCGAGTACCTCGCGGTGCCCTTTTTTTTTGCCCCCGTTACTGGCTCGCCTTCCTATACTCTTCCTCCCCGTGCGCGTTTTACTTCCGGACCGCGCCGATGATAATCGCGCGCATTTTCGCCGATTCATCCCGTTGTACTTCCAAGAATGGCTCGCACTTCTATGAGAATACAAATCGCGTTCCGCGTGATCGCAATGACCTACGACCATTTTTTAGACCACTTTGATCATTTTTAGGGAACGATAAAGAAAAAAAAGGAAACAATTTTACACGGTGCTCAAAATTGTCCTGTTAGCACAGTTGTGCCCTTATACCAAAACAGAAATCCTATAATAAAACAAAATGGTCAGGAACGATAATGTGGATCCTCTCCGTCGGAAAGTCCCCTCACATAAATTTCTCTTAAACGATGCTTAAAATGTTAACATCACTTTAGATTCGATTTCATTATCGAGATATCCGTGGATCGTTGTCCACGGACGACCACGAGGTCGTCGGCAAAACGATGTGCCGCACGTCGTTGGTGGCCGGCGATAATCACGGTGGCGTTTACGGGCGTTCGGTGCGGTGCACGTCTATCCACGACCGGTGAAGTAATCGCGACCACCGAGGAGGAAACGCGATTTATTAAAACGCACGATCGATTGCGCAATTACATCGCGCGGACACGCGTCCCTGCTCCACCGGCGCGGCGCCGCGGCGATCCAGCCGAGGCGGAAGCATCCGGCGGGGCAACTCCGAGCCATCGGCGACGTGTCGCGTACGCGGGATCCGTGTGTTAACACAGATCGGCGCTAATCGTTCACGTTTTCGCCTAAGGCTTGATTCACTGCCGGCTGTGCTACTTTACGGCATTGTTCGACGCCGCGCTCGGATCGCTATCTTAACTAGCCGGTAGCCCGACGCGCCCCCGGTATAGACTCCTCTATGCCCACCAAACGTTCGCGATCGTTCTTTTCCGTCCATGTTCCACGTCCGCGCTCGTGGCTTATACGTCACTACGTGACGGTAGTAAAACAAACGGTTTTCAACCGCGGACTTCCACGACCGAACAGGATCGCAGCAACAACGACTCGGAAAACGTTTAAGATCGAGAAGCGATATACCAAGGAGATATACTGCCTCTCATTCTCTCGCGCCTTTCGTCTCTTTCCGCCTTTCTTTGCAATGGACAGAAAATTTTCCGTAGGAAACAAGAGAATCTCTTTAATAATTCTAATTAGTCTCAACATACAATAATTATTTAATTCTAGTTAAAAGCTTGTAAAGTCACATAGCCAGTAATTTAATGCAGTTTAATGCTGATAATTAATACACTACAGATGCGAATATATATATTTTGATAGGAAATAAATAAGATTATAAGATCTTTTCTATCAATGGTGAAAAAAGGAACCATGTGTCTTTCCTCTTTTTCGACGCTACTATTGTCAGCAGGCAATGAAATGAGATTGGCTCTGAGCGAGCGATGTACCAACAGAAGGAAAGGCCCTACTGCAAAGATGGTTCCTAAAAGGTCACGTTACATTAAGCTTCGAGGCCCTTTAACGTGTAGCCCTCGGTCTTTCGCCTCTTTCCTCCTCGGCCACCATATTTTCTCGAGGTCACGTCCTTCCCGCGCGCGACGATTTGCGGTTACACGATTCACGGCGAGATCGTGATGGCCGAATAGATACCGCGTACGAGCGGTTTCGTGTCCGCTATGTCACCAAGCGCTTATCGTTTCGAGCGGCGTTCTTCTTTATAACGACCACGCGTTTAGAAACCTCTCGTCTTTTATAGCAGTTTCAAATCGTAAAAAGCAAGTTTTCGTTAAGTAATTGATTATGTAACCATCAGATCTACCGTTCCATCGTCATCGATAAAATATTTTACGATATTTGTCTAATGCGATAAATGTAAACTTCTCCATATACAACGATCGCAGATTATCGGGTATATTCGCTATAGAGTCGAGACTAGCGTCCACGGTAGCCACGGTAAGCGACTTAAATCAGTCCTTTTAAAGCTCTTATTGTGCTCGATCATTCGACAATCGATCGGCATGATGCATAAGACAAGATCCGCGAGGCAAACACACCGGCGACATGAGCGACGAACGAGAGAAACGGGCGACAGCGTATCGATCTTAATAGATTGTCCATCAACCGTCATCTATCTTCGGGCGCTTTGAATCAACGCGGCGGGAATCGGCGGTTTTGAGTTAAAAGCCCGTCGGAAATCACCGCGAGTGTCACGGGCAGCTAACTGCAACGTATATAAGGTGGAGCCGTATAACGATCCGTGTTGCCGAGCGAGGAGTAACGTACGTGGGCACCGATGGCCATTCGTCTCTTTCAGCGTCGCTGGGAGTGACACGCGAGCGACGTCGTATTAATGGCTACTTAGCGCCGAGATGTACGGTACTACTCGACGAAGTTGAGGATCAAGGTCGGTCATTACCATCGAAGTGTGTGTCGCGAGAGCCGCCGACCAGATCGACGCGCCTGATCGACGTGATTTCGCTCGCGCGCCAGATCTCCCAGCACCTCCAGGAGATTTTATCTCACGCACCTGTCCGCGCGATTATTGTCATATAAATATCGAGGCAATTTCCCATCGGTCAGGATGCGTTTCGCTTCGCCGGCCGGTTTTTCCGCTAGGTAAAATTACGAACGAACGTACGTGCGTGCCATTAATAATGAATGACGGTATCTAACTAACACCGCGCGCGAATGAAGACTCGCGCGCGGTGTTAGTTAGATATCTATCCAAACCTACTTTGTCCTTATATCATTCGCAAACGAAAAAGCAGCCGCACCAAATACGGAGCGCGCGGAACGAACGCGCCATGTATCTACCACCATATGGCGTCGCAAACAACGTGTATCTGTCATCGTCATCAATCTCCGGCAGAAGTCTCACAAAACTTTAAATTCGTGCGTGAGGTGTAATGCGACGATTATACATAAAAGTCAATTTGAATTAAACTACAAGATCGAATCTTCTCTTATTATATTACATTCATGTACTATAAGAGCACAATCGCTTTTGCTTATCGGTACTTATAATTTTTGCCTGTCTTTTTTTTAACTTTGTTTTAAAACAAATATATAATGTCATGAAAAAAAAACGAATTTAATTTAATTAGACGAGACGAGATCAAAAGATGTGTCTGAGCTCGAGAGTAGGATTTTACTCCAGAAACAACATGGTTCTCATCATTAACACAGCGATTTGTTTAAGGAAAGCGAAATCAATTTAAGAGCACGATAGCATACTTGAAAGATGGTGCGCCTAATGAAACACGCGCCGGTCACGCGTCTCTCCCCTCGATCAATTATTATTCATTAGAGTGAAATTCTGAAACGGTCGTCTAATTGTTGTAGACGCGGAACTTTGCGCGCCGGGGAAAGTCGCACCGCGCGGAGAACCGCGCCACAAAAACGTTAATGTTAGGAACGTGACGTCGAGCATGCGACACGACTAGCAAGCAGAGTTAATCACCGTTCTTGAAATCGAGCGTACTTGGCGAGCCAAAGTTGGCATGAAACTAAGTCGTATCCGCCATAAAAAAGATAAATACTACATCAAGTCGAAACTAACACGCTCGTTTACCAATAGTCATCTTTTCTAAGATTAAGAATGACACATCACAAATCTTAAATATAATCATATTATAATTATTTATTTATTGAATTATATTAAATATCATAAATAAAGATAAAAAAACAAGGAAAAATTTTTGCTAAAAATTCAAACATTTAATTCTGCAGCTTTTGTATATGTTTAAATTCAAATAGTCGTTTAACAATGCGTTTATCAATTCTTTAAATACTTATTTAAAGTTGGCAGATTAATAAAGATAAATATGAAAATTTCAAGAGAAATATTTAAAATTTGAATGATGTGTCAATCAAATTAAACCAAACAGTATAGCAAATTAAAATAATACATACATACATACAGGTGAGCAGGACAAGCAAACTATCTTCAGAAACTGACCTGAAACAAAACAAAATACATATGTAAGCTGAAATTCAACTTGTCAAAAAGATCAAAATGGGATGTCCCAAAAGATCAAAAGATGTCCTATTTTAGGACATCTGATTGAAACGTACTGTTTTACCCTATGTCTAAAAATTATTTATGCCTGTTATATATATATATATATATATATATATATATATATATATACACACACATATATACAGGGTGTCCCAAAACCCGCGGATTTTCTTTTAAATTTTTTAGAATATTCTAATACGAAAATGTTGAGACTATATAATAGTTTTTAAATAGTTTTTAATAGCAATTAAAGTTGGCTAATCACAGAGCTGACATTTCGCGCGCTCAGGCACGATGATATGACAAGTGATAGAGGTGCTACGAAGACCTTCTTAATAACGCCGAGATTATCATATACAAATTTGCAATAATATTTTTGCTAAGAAATTATTTTTTCTTTTACACGAAACCTATTTGTACATTAAATAATTAATTAATATCACAACATATAAAAAAATATTAATACAATTACGAGATATTACGATATGTGTCAAAATTCATTCATAACTATATTTTCATTTATTTATTTACCTCGTATCGTGAATATTTTTGTAACAGAAATGTAATGTTCCAGTCTTAACTGTATTAATATGTTTAATTTTTTTCATGTTAAAAATGGTTTATCTATTACAAAAATATTCACCATACGAGGTAAATGAATATAGTTATAAATTCATTTTGACAGTTGACACATATCGTAATATCTCGTAATTGTATTAATATTTTTACATATGTTGCAATATTAATTGATTATATAATGTACAAATAGGTTTCGTGTAAAAGAAAAAATAATTTCTTAGCAAAAATATTATCGCATATTTGTATGATAATCTCAGCGTTATTAAGAAGATCCTCGTAGCACTTGTCTATCACTTGTCATATCATCGTGCCTGAGCGCGCGAAATGTCAGCTCTATGATTAGCCAACTTTAATTGCTATTAATTTAAAAACTATTATAGTCTCGACATTTTCGTATTAAAATTTTCGTCTTAGAATATTCTAAAGAATCCGCACTTAAAAGAAAATCTGAGGGTTTTGGGACACCCTGTATATATAAACCGACCTCTTCTTCTTTCTGTCTATTATTATGTTAATATTCTTTCTCTCCATTTTAAGAAAAATATTGATGAAAAATGATCTTGTATCGCTTCTCGCGACCAACCGGACCAATGTCAGCGGTCGACGGTTAAGTCCCGCCGACACTTAGAGTACTAGCGCAACAATACACTGAAACAATATTACTCCTTTATAAAGATTTAATATTCTAAGCAGAATTTTTCTTAGTTTCCAAGTAGTTTGATATTTTAGCCGTTTGGCACAAACACCAAAAATTTTCAATATTATAATTCCATTTTTTTATATGTATAAATACCGAATCAGATTTTTCTTTTGTAGCCAGCAAAAGAATAATATTTCAAATGTTGCAGTGTATTGGTATACAAAAGCTTAATTGAGAACAACTCTACTGAACCATAAACCTATAGATAGACTTTGAAAAAGCCTGAAATAAATGTGAAAAATGAAAGGGAGAAAAGGAGAAATGTTCTTTTTTTTTTTTTTTTAAGATGAAAGATGCCGATTTCTTTGCTTTCTTTCCATCATTTGTACTTACAAAGAAACAACTGAAAACAATTTATCTATGTATAAGCCAACAATTAGAAAATAGATCTGCAAAAATTTCGCAGTGATCATATGATATCGGTGACATCAAACACAATAATACAAAGCAAAATCATTAGTGTTGGTACCACACTATTATATTTTTTTTTGTTTGCAAATGAACTTTAAGTCAAATAGATGTATTACTTTTCGACAAGCAAATAATGATGTGTGTTCCACAATAAAAGTTAGAAATTCAAATGTTATACTACTAGAAGGAAAATAAATGGGAATACGCATTAATTCTTATGAATATAAATTTACACAAACTGCAAGTTTTTTTTTAGTTTGTTAAATTATTTTTAACTAATTAAATTTTTTCTTAGTTAATTTAATTTGTTAAGAACTCATTAATGTGTCAATATCAATTTATAAAACGGCACGAGTTTAAAGTTTATCTTATAAAATCGATGTGACTATGGAATGACAAAATTCTCCATGAATCGATTTATTTTTTACATTCTCTACCTATTCTTTATTCAGACATCATAATACAAGATCCGAAAATATTAATGGCATTCGTTGCATACTGTAAAAAAGAGCAGCAATTTTTACTTTAGTATCTGACGTGAGTTACGTAAGTACATTAGAATTCGTCGTGCTCATCAAGAATTACATTGGCACAGATCAGTGACACTCGCCACGTGTTCGTGCATCGTCACGATCCAAAACGGAAGTGTTTTAACGGTAGCGATAGAAGAGATAGCGGAAAGCTTTAATTGCGACACAGTCGGGGATAGTTGGACAGAAGGGCCGAGTAAAGAATCGTGTAGGAGTCGCGATATCGTATCGCGGGAAATTAGCCCGATACACGCAAGTATACTGATTAGTTGGTTCTCGATTTCTAGATTCTTTTCCGAGAAATTCACAATTTCACGCATCGCGACATAAATTGTTCTCTCCAAGAATTCCAACAAATATGTCACGCGTGATCTTAAATATTAATTCTACTTAATTCTATACCCTTTCGTCGATTCTTAAGATTCTTCCGTATACCCGTGAATTCTGACCTCTCTCTTTCGGAGAAAATATTCCGATCTCTTACCTAGATAAAACCTCAACGCGTCTATTCTCTGAACCGATAAATGTGTACGAATCGTGCATAGCACTTTTACGAGCGGCTGCGGTCGCGTTATGCGGTGGCGATGTATCTACGAACGCGATAAAAGTTCCTTAATTTCTGAAGCGAAACGGGTTGATGCTGTGCCATTGTCCGATCGTCGTGTTCAACGATGGCTGAAGATCTTTGGGTGAAAATTAGAAAAAAACCGCATGGAACCTACAGCTGACATCTGCTCGTCGGTATTTCAATAAAAGGGTATTTAAAATTTAATTTCTAGACCTATTTTCTGAAGTCGTTTCTTTAGTTTAACTCTTTACCTGAGGAAAAAAACTATAGTTCTCTTTTCCAGCAGAGAAAATGAATAATCGTCTTTTACCGATCTGTAAATCATCTTCTGACAGTTTCCTATGGCGGCACGCTATGGCTAACTATGGCAATTGTTAATATCAGCATTACTATAGGACCGTCTTGGTTTCTTTAATTTAACCAGATCATTTTTGCAAACTGCTCAAATAAATTCTTTGTTTAAATATTTTGAAAATACCAAATACTGTATTCAAAAAAAGTTGAAAGAGTTAAATATGCTGAGAAAAAGCGTTTTCTTGATAAATATGCAGATGTTTTAAAATAAACTATTACGTTTATTAATTAATTTATACCGTTCATTAATTAATAAACGGTTTAATTTTGTTCTTTACAAACATGATGTGTCGACTTGATTTACGAATTTCGTTATAATGGCTTCGGCTCGTCAAACGTGTTACCGGAAATTATTCGTGACAGTTTACCAAAATAGGTTTCTACTGGCATATTGCCATCTTTGGTATGGAATCCACTGCGTCAAAAACATCAGATACGTAAGAAGTTACAATTGCGACATCCGTTTTAATTGCGAATCTACTCTTTAGGCAACGTCGATATGATCTCGAGTTTAATACTAGAATTTTACGTCCTGTGCCCAAAACTACGGTAACGATTGAGAGTGAGATTGTCACGGTGATTCGCTCACATGCAAACGCAATCGTTAAAAAATCGTTCTTCCCTACTGAATCCGTTTTGTAAATCGTGTCTACCTCCCACGTGTCGTGCTCTTCTTCGGTCTGTCGTAAGCTGGCCCAATTTCTATGGTAGCGCGCCTTATAAATCGCCGCACCTTTTTACGACCTTCGTGTAAAGCGCCAAGACGAGTCATCCTCTTACGAAAGATAACGAGCATATTTTTTTTCTTTTTCTCTTTTCTCGCCTTCTTTTTGTGTCCGCTAAGCCCTTCTTCCTGCGCAAACTCGTCGGACTTCACTTGCTCCTCGTTTGAGAATTGCAGCGGGTGCATCTATGAATTTGCAGTGCAAGATTGTGAGATTATGCGTTAAAAATGGTTCTTTATCGATTGAAGATCACCAATTGAAGATATTTTCGTATATATTTTTTATTATTTTTTACGCATCGCCAGACATTATGACTCGTTCAACCGGAAACGGCTCCCATCACTCTCGCACACTGCACAGTGTCAAGGAACTGTTTCAGATCGTAAAAGGACAAACAGCTTTAGCGAATTATGCTCATTGTCAGTTAATCAATGCAACATGACATTTTTGAAGCACGATACGAAGAACATGATTCGATATTGCGGAATGCGAAGGATGAGGATCAACCGCAATTATTTTGCCGCACGGAATTCTTAAGTCGGCCGGCGCGCATTGCAAAGGCGGAAAGTTAATTCGCCGGTAAAAAGTCCTATCTAAAGTTTGTCGGGTCGACGATAGCACGGGCAATTTAAATGCTAATCTACGCATCACGGAACAAAGCAGCATCGAGAAAGTTTCACCTCTCTCTCTCGTTACATTGTCTCACGTATACGCGGTGCGTCATACCGCCGACCATTAGCCAACCACGACACGACTTTCCGCCAGATTTGAATCAGATTTGCATCAGGGCCGACACACGGTTCGTTAACACATTATATGATAATTCTCTGTGTTCAAAACAATCAATGTAATATTAAATGTATCTAGTTTTTTTTTTTTCAGAAAAAAATTAAGATAAAATGTATTTAATTTTTTTTTAAGAAAAGGTCAAATTAAAATATCAAAAACATATATCTTTTCCTTCTAGAAAAGATCAAATTAAAATCGCGTTAAGGTATTCAATATTGCAAGTAAAACACATTTTTGTTGTACATAAAATCGTTTTTTATCCAGAGCTATTGACTAATACCGCGAGAATTTGAAAAGTGTTATAATTATATTACATTGTGATCTGTATTATATTTTTATAAAATTTTTAGTATATAAATTACAGTGTATATAAATTAAATCAGGATTATCTTGGCTTTTGTATTACAGTGTATATAAACTAAATCTATAAAATAGATATAGTATCTAGAGGCGAACAATGACACAAGTGTGTTAAGTAGAATTTACATGAGCACGCAATACATCAGCTCCGTCAGCGCAATCAAACAGCAAACGTTTGTAGTACTGCAAGCTTTTGTCACAGACGATATGTCGATTCTACGAATTTGAGGGGGAGCTCAAGCTCATAAACGCTACTCACCGTCATCGCTCGCTGCAACATTCGATAATTCAGCGAGAAAATAAAAAGGAAAACGCGACGGTGGAGATTCGATCCGGCACTCCCCCAATATTTTGACTACCGTGTCAACGAGCCGGTCTCGTCCCGCATTCAGCATGCTCGCCAGCCCGTAACGCCATTCATTCAACTTTCAATGTTAGCGCGCCAAGCAGATTTATCGAACGATGTGTCGCCGGTTCAACGCCGCGCGTCCGTGCGGTTAAATTTGTGGCTCTTGTGGTTTTGTCCTGCGGGATAAAAGGGACCTCGCGCGAAAGGGCAGGCCAATTGCAACGAACTTTACGTTTAGCCACCGTTACGTTTTGATCGCAATCGCGAAAGGCCCAACTTTATCGACGAAGTCGTCATCGCTCAGCTAAGAAATTACGTTCATAATTTACGGTATAATCGGAAGTAATAAGCAGTAATATCTCGCAGAACGTTAATAAATAATCTTTTGTTTTTCTGTATGCTTTTGAAATAAAAAAAGATAAATGTAATTGTTATTTCAAATTTACGCACATTATTGCTATTTACGTGATTGGGAATAACCAAATAATATATAAATATTTGTTTAAAGATAAAATAATCAATAAAATATACAAACATTCAATGAAGAAATACTAATATACTCTCTAAATTTTTTGGAGTGACGTTTCACTCTTTTGGAGTAAATCTCACTCCAAAAGAGTGAAAATCCTGCCACTCAAGTGGCAGAGTGGCAGTATTTTCAATCTTTTGGAGTGAGATTCGCTCCAGAAAATTTAGAGAGTACGCATATTCACTTTTATCTCAAACTAAAATTTAATTTAAGATCAACGAGTGAATATTCTTTCGACTTCTACTACAATTTTCATTAATTAATTCCTAATTAAATTGAGAAAAACTTGACATTCAGTTTAATTAGGATCGACTGATAACGATCTTTAAAGATCGAAACAGGTATCGACACAGCAGATAAAAATCTGTACGTTTACTGCACGAATAATTGCAGATAGTAAGAAAAAAAAAACGCTGAACATATTTTTTTCGCATGTAAAATCCGCTTGTGTTGGCCTTATATTAAATTTATAGTTTGCAATGAACGAGCAAATATTATCGTTTTTATCTCATGGATTTATATGAACGCGTGATTCCGTACACTCTTAAAGATTTATAGGAGATACTTTCGTACTTGAATCGCTTATGCAAGCGCAAGCTCTCGCGATCAGCGCAGGATGAATCTCTCGGGATACATCCAGATACCGGAACGCGACGATAACGACCAACGAGGGTTCTAGTGCTCCAGAGAGATCGAGTGAGTCTCGCACGAGGGGAGAGAGGCGCGTTTAATCGTGCGGAACGATATTCGTTCCGTGGTTCCGTGTTATGTGCTGCTGCGGTAGTTTATAGTTGTCATCCATTAAGTGTATTTAGACAGCGGGGTATCACGTCACCGACGAGACGGATCGTTGCTTCTTGTCGTCGACATTAAATCGGGCAAGAAGTCGGCGACTATTATCGTCATTCAATATTCATTTAGCGTTTCTTGCTCGTACAGAGAGTTGGGGGGAGGGGGAGAAGGAAGAATATTTATTCTATTTTGCACTCGCGAGGATGAAAGTCCGCAAATGCGTGGGGAGATTCGTTCGAAGGCCGAACGATTTTCTGTAATTAAATATGCCGGGCTTGCGAGTGGGCGGTAGGCGGTGGGCAGTCGATTTATCGCGAAAACTGTGAGAGAGGCGATATTAAATTTCAGATAGGGCCTGGTAGTCCCTATGTACCAACATATTACGTTTCAAGCCCGATGCCGCTTCCACGAGAATATCGACACGAATCTTGTTCTTGTTCTTGTGGGATGAACTTTGTCCCGCCACCAAGTCAAGATCGAGCACTGTAGAATACGATTGAAAAATTCGGAGCTGGAATTCTCCGTGTTGGAAAGTCGGGAAGAGTATATATTGGAAAGTATTCACAGTAACACGTCACACCTCGATCGACTTTTATTGAGATGGACGTCGAGTAGAACGATCGCGGAAATCTCTTGCGAGGAGTATACAGCCGGACTTTCACTCGGCCGATTCCTATAAGCGAAGGAAAATGTGCACCGCGTAAACCGCTGCCGGCGAATTATCTGAGAATCGAAAGACGTACAGAGATCCCTCGGTCGGCGAGGAGACGCGAAATAAACTGTTCCCAGGTTTGTCACGAAACGGTGCGAGAGATACATTCGCGGCGAGCACCGCAGCCGCGCGCTTGATTTTCACCGTCGCGGAAGTGTTTTCCATCGTCCGTCGTCGCGGCGTGATGCGGCGGCGCGATTGGACGCGGTCTCGAGAGTGCGGCTCCGACCGAATCCACCACTAGACTCTCGTTAGCGGTATTCAGAAATTATTCACAGCGCGCCCGTGTCCGTGGTGGCTGCCGCCGGTTCTCGGGCTCGCTTGAAATATCGCGAGGGAAAGCGTCCCGTGACAAATCGGGCAGATGTCGAAGTCTAGTTAGGTACCCATGGTTAACACCGGCACCTCCAGACACTCCGGCGGATGTTAATCGGCCGATTCTGATCATTGTTGATTCGTCATCCGGTCGTCACCCGTCGATACCCGAGTCCTACCCTGACGATTTTTTTCTCCTTGAGTCTCGATCGATACGGTGCACTCGTTAGCTGAGGCTTGTAAGTAACAGTGGGGAGCACGCACGTAGAACTCTACGAGTATACGAATCTTCATTCTATATGTTTGCGTTATGAAAAATTACCAAACGATGTTTAGGATCTTCCATTCTTTACGAATGGCGATAATTATTCTGAACTTTTATGCAATGAATATTTATTTTCTAGAACGTATATCACTCATTTTTTAATATTATAATATTTTAGAATATTATTTTACAGAAATCCACATTTAATAAAATTGAGCATTTTTATTTTTTTAAATTATTGTCAATTTTCGTTTGTTCGTAAAAATATTTCATAATAATATTCAAAACACGTGGTACAAACAATATCCTTTCTTTGTCGTAAGGCTCTTTCACCAGAATTTAAACTATGGCTGCGTGAATTCCCGCGAACAATACCGTGAGACACGTTTTGCGAGTCCGTAAAATCTTGCATGAATTTGCCAAAGATCGCGACTCTCTCGATTCAGTCGCACTGTAGATCACTGAGTACACTGAGAGTATCCTCCGGATAGGCGGGCGTACCTGTACTTCTATCTTTTCTCGCTTTGTGAGAGGACACAAAGTAGATTCGAGATACGCGGTTCATGCTCCCAGTTCCCAGTGAGGTCGCACGCTGAGAGAAGTTAACTTCTAGCGGCTCTCTCTCTCTCTCTCTCTCTCGAGATCGAAGATTCGCCTACGCCCTTCCTGCGGAAGGATTCTCGCCGAAGGACACGCGTACGCGAGATCCTGTTTCCTCTCGCGGCTCTCCTACTCGAAATAATCCCTCGACTCGACCTTCGCAAAATCGATATGTCACCGTGTGCAATTTAACAACTGTGCTATTTTTCTTCATAGCAATTTCGGTAAAGTAGATGAAATATTTTCAATGATAGCTTCATAAATTAATTTCAGATTCGAAGCAAGAATGGAACAAATGTATGAACGATATTATATGTAATATTACTTTAGTATATCAATATGTTATATACATATACATATATATAATTATAATTATAATTTTATATACACGATCCAGCCGAATAATATGTAGATACCAGCAGGCATGACGTGATTCCTTATACAAAAAATAAAAAGTAAAATATAGAATAAAATTTTTCTATTTTCAGCTTAGCTTTCGAGAAAATCGAGTTTGAAAATCCGCTTATATATATAATCGTGACTATTATTAAATGGCAGATAGAGGATAAAATAGCGAGATTTTTGTTGATGATATCTTGATCTGCGATGCATAGATATGTGCAGTTTATTAACTACATACTTATATATTAAAATGCTAATCTTTATGCATATCGTTATTCCACACTTCTGTATAAAGTTTCATAAAAATTAATAATCATTCAAGTACAAGCGTCAATCGATAATCTAATCGCTCGTATCTTCAGAATTTCCGCGAAACACTATTACTCTGCAATCTTATATTATTGATCTCACGTCGCGAAATGAATCATGACATAGCTTGAGCGTCTTCACGCTATTGTTAAAATTATTCTACGAATATTATCAGCTGTGATAATTCCATCGTTACGAGAACCGGCTTTTTCTAATTATTACTAGCGTAATTTACCGCGGCAAAGAAATATAGCACCGCGGTTGAGAAGCGAAGGTTTCTGCATAAATGTATACATGTATGTATTTACCACAAGTATCACAACATCATAAGATTCCGTTATCAGATATGTGATATAATGTTTGGCCAAAAAAGTTTAGGCAACGGATTAAAGATAAATAGAAAAAAAATTACAATAACTAGTATATTTCTAATATAAAGAATAAAATGTGAGCCTATTGTTCTGGGGTGGATTTGAACGCGCTACGATCGCCACGATGAGGGCTGCGTGTCGACTTGCTGATAAGCGTATGGCGTACAAAGAAGAATGCTTTGATAAGGTGAATGTCACTATGCTGATATTATGCAGTATCTGTTGATTGTCTCGTCTATCAGTCGCAGTAGGATACACAACGTTTTACATTTGTATGAACTGTTAAGCAAGTACATTCTTTGCTCTTTGTAAAAATGTTTCGTTCATCCACGCAACTACAACTGCGGTGGCTCACAGGTATTTTATTCTTGATATTTGATTTATTCTTGAAGCCTAATTGTAATTATTTCTAATTATTTATTAATTTTAATATATTTCTGATTTAAATTCCTAAAAACAGAATTTCAATCAAAACTTTCGATAAGCTACTTATAGCAACAGCCCTAGCAAACTTTTTATTTTAACATGAAATTTTATGTTTTCTAAATTTTAATAATTTGATTATTATTGTTTAGGTAATAGAATCTTGCACCAGCCTTATATTCATATCGCCGAACAAAGTCAAGTCAAATTAAAAAAACTGAAAATATAAAAATTATCATCTTTAAAATAATAAAAGTTAACATTTTTTACCAAATAAAAAATCTGATAAATGTTAAAATTTTCACACAATTTACAGGAGATTGAGAAACACGTGAAAGAGAATGAGGTTATATATATTAAATTAATTTTTATACAAGATCGTATATTAAAGAAAAGAAGGAATTTTAAGAATCTCTGAAATGTACTTATGTTCTCTATTTCGCTATTTGTTCCTCCACGGTATATTTCTTCCGTTCGGAGATGCAGCTTTGCAAGTTTTCACGGGGCGCACGATCGTCTCGACTATGTCCCTTTGACCTCGCGCCGTAAGATGAGATTTCTTCGCTCGACGAGGCCGACTGCGTTTAATAATCTCGCGGTAATCGATTACAGCAACGACGACGATTCGCACGCCGTCGCGTCGCTCGCCCGTTTGCTCGGCCGATCCCGCAACATAGAAACGGCCTGGCTTGCCTGGCTCGCTCTTACGACATTCCGCGTGTTTTCGATTAATGAGACCAAGCGTGCTATAGCAAACGGCGCTTTTCAACGCGCCGCATCGCCGTCGCGTTCCTGAAATCTCGCGAATGCCGCGCCATTTTTTCGCCGCGTCGCACGCCAACCGACGTCGTAGCTCAATTTCTCAGACAGCGTGGCTTTTGTAGCGCCTATCTGCGTCTCCCTGAGCGCATCCTAGGATCCAAACTCAAATACGAAAAGACATTAGAGCCTATGTTGCGCCTCTCTCCGCTAGAAGCGATCATACATCTTATCTCGAGAAATCCTGCGTTGCACGATCATGCTTTCGTAAAACCGTTAACTCCATCCTTCGTCATGGATCTACCTTATTTCATGATAATAATACTTCTCCGTTTTCGAGATATCGTTAGAATTTGTATATGTAATTTTTTATTAGACATTAGTCAGATTAGTGATATAAAAAATAATTAGGTAAAATGTACAGAAACAAACAAAACAGATTATGATTATAAATGAAAGAAAAACTAATAACTCTAATTATATTATGCTTGACGATACTAATCGAATAAAAAGCGATTGATCATTTCAAACGAAAAAATTTTAAGGATTTGCGAAGTCTAGAATTCGTGCAAAACAATCTGAATTGTACATACGGTTGTTTTTATTTTTCTTTTTAATCCGGTTGTTATGCAAGAATTATTGCGAGATTGCGACTATAATTTCTTTACTCTGATTTATTTTCAGGTATTTGTGTTTTCGATCGCGAATCGTATTTTTACACGGCGGCCGATTCTCAGTTAGAAAATACGATCGCAATGCGAATTTCGTGCGTCACGTGCAGAAAGGTTTACGACTGTTCCCGTTGTCTGAGGCCTGCGATAGCCGATATCACTGTCACCGGGATTTTAGTGGTCTCTCGATCGTGAAAAACATACGTTTGCACTTTATGTTTACGAGTCTGTATACTACTCCGCGATTTATGAGCCGTAATGTACCTATATGTACGTATCTTCGGAAATAATGGGCCTGCATTTTAGAGCACAATGAAGTATATATAGCGAATCATTCTTCAAGCCATCATGTTATTACTTCTCACAAAAAAAATTGTGTAAAATTGAAAAATATACGTGTAGAAAGAATTATTTTGCTGAAGTATCTAAAATTTAGGTGGCTACAAATCTGAAAATAATTTTGTTGGACCATGAAAATAATTATGTTGAAAAGTCAAACTAATTATTACAATATAAAAAATGTTTACAAAATTGCTCATCATGCTTAAGTTTTCAATATAATTATTTTGATGGTCCAAAACTTTCAGATTTGTGTCCAGGTATATTTTAAATATTTCAATAAAATCGTTCTTTCCATGTATATAAGATATTCGTAGTATATATGTATAGTACATAGATTTAAATTTTGTAATTTCTCATTAATGTTCACTTAATTTTGCATACTTTTATCTCATCTTCACCATTTTTTTAAATTTAATATATATATATATATACATATATATATATGTATGTATTAATTGTTATAATACAATAATATAAGTAGTATTTTTAGAATCTTGCATCTTATTTGCATTTTTATACAATGAATATAAATTAAAAATAAATTAATATTTTAGATTAAAAAATTTCCATTTTAGATTTAGTTATATCTAAATATCATATACACATAAAAATAAATAAAAAATGTTGTGTTGAATACAAATTTACGCACATTTTTCTTCCTATTTTCTAATTAAATTTATATGTCAAAACAATTAAATTAAACCTAATAATATCAATACTTTATTACTTCGTATTTTAATTGCATATCGACCTCACAATGCAACACATAGAATCTACCTCAATAAAATAACGAATCGGTTTCCTCGTTATTTTTCCTCGTTTTTTACGCGTGAGTATCTTTGTACTGCCATACGAGACGAAAACTATCACAACCGTTTTCCAGCGGCAAGGGGGCGATCGCAGCGAAACACGGAACGATAAATCTTATTTGTTTCCGTGTCGATGGGCAGCTCCGACACTATCGAAAGAATGAGTTCATATCTTCGGGACAGAATGGAGTCTATATTAGTCCCATCTGCCTTCTTCAGAAAGGCTTCTGCATGAACGAGCATTCATACTAGGACGAGACTGCGACAGACAAAAAGGAGAACGGACGGCCGAACGCGTAGATACATCCGGATTATATGCGGCCAATTGATCACGAATCTGACGTTGTCTGCAGTGCCTCTCTTGTTGCCATACATCGGCGGATTTACAGCAGTTTTTTTTCCACAGGAAACATCACGACTATGCACGATCATCAACGAATCACGATCAATGATGAAAATAAGAATACGATCCTCTGCAAAAAATTTATTCTTCTAATCTACCATTTAATAATCGTCATCTTGAAGCTTTACGCAATTCTAATCTTCTAATGCTCTTTTTATTGCTTTCATCGCCTGCACAATCGGGAATACTAATGTCCGTCCGACACGTCTATATATTTGCAAAGAGATTCCATTCGATTCACCGAATTTTTCCATTTTATTCAACAAGACATCATAATTAAATTCATAACTATGTAAGTGAAAAGGTATGTTTTTCAAATGTGAGACATTATTTTTCTTTAATGTTGCTTAATAAATTAATCGCTTAATGAATAAATCAACCTAAACACAAGTTGAACATGACGATATACACATCTCCACTATACCTAATTATAATAACAAAAATTCGCATTCGTTGTTTGTTCGCATACATCTTTACGATGAAATCTTATGAATTCGCCGGTTTATTATCCTCCGGCAAATCAATGTTACTCGAGAAAGCGAGATGAATAATACTATCGACGAGCACAAGTATAAAAGAAGAATGAAGATAGTGAGATTAAAAAACGAGAAGAATAAAGGGAACGATCGAAAGGTGAAGCGGCGAAGGTGAAAGGGATACTTGAATGAATAGATAAAAGAAAGAGAGAAAACGATAGTGCGACGAAGAAAGGGGAGAGATGGAACGGAGAGAAGATGAAATGGAGAAAAAGAGAGTCACGTGCAGCAAGAGGAGACTGCGTTTTACGTTCGGAACCAGTTTCTATGGTTTAATTTCCACGAGTGGACACATCTTCCTAATTTACAGCATCGACGTACCCCGTCGCTCGCACGACTGCGGCCCGACCTCGCCCCCGTGCGTCTTCCGACATTTTATTGAAGTCGAGCCAGTCGCTTTGTGACCCGCTGGATCTTTAATACGGTCGCGACGTATAATCGTCGAGAGATTCCGACGCTTCTCTCGAAAGAAAAAAAATGTATCTCCCTTATAATGACGAAGATCACTTTTGCGCTCGGTCGCATACAGTTTTGATTCATTTAACTCATCGCTATGCACTAATTGCTCCACGTGTTCGTAAAAGCGATCGATATTATGAACACGATAAAACGTGAAAAAAAGTCAGCCAATGACGACAAAGCGAGAATAGGACAAGAGATTAAAATGTCATCAGTATTTGTCGCGTTCGTATAGGACATACTAAAAATATATGTACTTTTATAATCTATCCTTAAAAAAAATGACTTCCAAGACAACATTCCTTTTTATTATATCAAATAATCTTCAATCAATCGGCACAACACCCGACATTACTATAGTAACCTTGTAAAGTGAGAATATGTAACAAGTTACTCCAAGACGAAATTTCCAAAAACCAGCTAAATTTAAGAACTGAAAAACGTAATAATATGAAATTTTCTTAAAATATATTAAATTAAGTTTAATTTCTGGATTTAAATAATATCAATAAAATTGTCAAAGTTTTAAATCATTAAAAAAATTTTTTTTATTAACAGACAAAAAAGTTATGAAAATAATGCTTACAAAAAAACAACTTATGGTATCTAAGATTTGTCATATCCCGCTTGAGTAACACCAGATTAAGATTTTGGTAATACAATATATAAATAATAAGAGAGTAACATCAAACAAGAATTATGAAATCGTCTTCCACATATTTGTCCCTTTCTCAAAGCCTTTCTCAAAGTGCTGCTCTTAATTACAAATCATGCCCAGGAGAAAAAGTTCCCAATAGAAGTTCGTGAATTCCACGAAAAAGCCTTCACTGTCTAAACTGTCTTTACAAACCGCATGGTACGATAGAAGAAAAATATGACCGTTCCAAATGGCAAAGCCGTTCCGAATGGCAAAGCCGTGTCGTAAAGTACGTCTGTAGACTAAAGGATTCACGCCGCGTGCTCACGATTATTTGCGGTGTGATTAGCCGTCGAGAGAATGTGGAAACCACGTGCGTGCACCATTTAGCATACGCAAATAAAGCCCGTATCGGCGACGTGAGGAGCCTTTGCTCAAACCGCGAGCGTCGCGAAAAGACTCGTCCTCTCCGCAGCCGGATTCTGGAGCGTCGTAAGAGCGCTATTTCAAATACCGAATAGTGACGAGGAAACCTCTTGTCTACGCTTGAGAAACCGCCATAATATTCGCCACACTGGAGAAAACTGAAAATACCTGTGACTTCAACCAGGAAAAAAAACGTATTACGTGGAAAATTTGTTGGCGTGATCGTCCGTATGACGCGTAATAACAGAAAATTACTCACTTATGAGAAAAGAACTTATTCACTTATGAGAAGAAAATAAAAAATAAAAAAAATATATATATATCATTTATCAAATATATATATCAAAATCATAACAGTTTCTGTGTATTGAAATGTTCAAATAAATAAAATCCCAGCAAACCACAGATTATAACTGCAATGTTGCAGCAAGTCAGCAACATTGTTCCAGCTATATTACAGAAATATTACAATGTTGCTGCAATATTATTGTTATAATTTCTGTTTGCTGGGAATAAAAGGTTTACCATTGTCTTCATTATTCCTTAATAAAATAATATATAACAAACCTCGTAATTTTATTCACAAATAAATTTACTATTTTATCAAGGAATAGTGAAGGCAATGGTCAACCTTTTATTCCCAGCAAACAGAAATTATAACTATAATATTGCAGCAACATTGTAATATTTCTGTAATATAACTGGAATATCACAAATAAATTTACAAAAAAGTTTAAATATTAGCGATTTACATTATTATAATTAGCAGCGTAATTAAAATCATTGTTAATCTAATTAACATCAATAAGGGAAAAAGGAAAGCGGAAAAATTTTACAATAAGTGCAAAATAACAACTTACTATGCCTCCATCTCTCTCTCTCATCCTCTCTTCACCTCTCTGCTTACATATTATATATATATATATGTATCTGTGATAAAAAAATTCAAGTCGTCAACGAACGAGTTAGCGAAGCGACGGTATTTGCGGTTGGCGAGGGCCGGTAGTTGGGATCTTTCAAGAGTGGTGGAGCCGGTTACAAGTGGGGACGGATGGGTGGCACTTGGACAGCCTAGGTACCGGGAACCGGTGCACACCGATTGGTCGACCGATCGGGCCCGGACTGGAGCCGTTGGCGGACCCAGACACAGGCGTGAACCGATGGGTAAGAACAGCTCCCCAGATGGCTCTTACTATACGGAGGAAAATCGTTCCTTCGGTACGGCACGGTTCTCCTCAGGCGCTTCGATGCAGTCAAACAGGTCTGAGCGATCGTACAGCACCAGTCCTTTCTCGTCCATCGTCGTAGTCGCACCGTCACACGTGCACATACAAGAGAGACAGAAGGAGAGGGGGGGAGAGAAAAAGAGAGAGAGAGAGAGAGATCGAGAGTATACAAAGACGACCACGAGCAGCGACCGAGGAAAAATCGCGAGGAAACAGCGGGGGAAGTAGAAAAGAAGGAGAGGAAAGAGAGAGAGAGAGAAAAGAAATAGAATAAATATCGGACGAGGAAGTGCGTGAATTACGATCAATCGAAATTGTATAGTTCAGTCGACGGAATCGAGACAACCGGCATGACACTGCCGGTAGCGGTCTATGCAGAAGACTGATCGGCGTATCAGCGAAGCTCTCGAGAAGACCACCGGCTATTACGCGGAAGAAACGACTTTCGTCAAATTAGAACGTTAAATATTTGAAGGAACATGTGATCGAAGATAAGACATAATCGATATAATAAGAGTAAACGGAACGTTTTCCTGGGAACGAGAGATACGATGTGTAACATATGATAGCGGACTGGAAAACAGTTGCTTCGGCGAGAACACTTTTCTTATTTGTTGACTTAGTGATCCGAGAAACGGGACTGACGTTTGCGTGGATTTTCAATTTATCTGAGTGAGGTGAGTCATCTTACTTTGAACATTTCGATAGTCTACAGAGATACACTATTAATGATATTTTAATTTATAATTAAAAATGTATTAATAATATTCTGTCATTATTAGTCAACATTATTGCCATGAATTTGCTATTATGGTTATTTTACGCGATGTACGTTGATAAGAAAAATATTGATAATCATCGTTAATGATACGGACAATGCCGATAAGTTTGCGTTTGAATCTCTCACTGTACATCGCGCCAAGCATTAAAGTCTCCGGTTCCTCGGCACATATTATGAAACTGTTCGGAATGAATTTCAATTGAAATTGTTCAATTAGATTTCTATTGTGTGTTTGCTAGGAAAAACGGAATAATTCCAATCGGAACCCATTCCAAACAGTTTCATAATACGTGCCCTGATTTCATGCTCATTACGAAATCACGTGGAAATAGTGTTACAACAGAATTATTGATAATTTCCTTTTCTTTCACAATACAAACATCATTTATTTATAATTTCCGTAATAGAGCTGGGTTATATCAAATCATTAATTCTATATTGCAGAAGAAATAATTCTCTCCAACGTATTACAAATAAAGTAAAGATTTAAGATGCGTGTGTAATTTTGCTCTTTTTCTGATAAATGTATAAATTCTTGAACTTACATTAATTGTGTGTGATCTCTCTCATTCATGTATACAATGCTATTCAACATGCGTATTCGTAAATTCTGAGAAAGCTCCTTCGACTTGCGTGCCTTCGTGATCGTTCGAAGGAGGAGAGGGGGGGGGGAAGAAGCAGATAAGGGGGACCCTCTCCCCAATGTGCGATCTCACGTGCGGTTAGTCGAGGTTAGTCGTCATCAAATGAAAACATTATCGTTACCCCTCGTCGCCGCCTGTTGCTATAATATTTGCCTACTGCTAGCCAGCAGTACCGTAATTCGGCGACACAAAGGGCCCGAAGAGCGACGACGTCTTGCCCGCGTGCGTACGTTGTGCGCAAGTGTTGTACCGTGCAAGCGCGAGAGAGACGGTCGTTACAATTATTATGCATAAGACCGTCGGCGAGGCTCTCCCATGTCAAAATATATTTATTGCTATTCCCTTGCCCGCGCCCATACCCTTGCCCCCTGCTCTTTACGTCGACCGCGGTGTGTCAGCCACCTTTGTTACCCTTTCATACGGTTATTACCCACTTGTATATCCGCCGAGCTCTATGCTCAAGAGAGGTCCGAGAAGAGAATCGCGCACATCTTCTCTTTCTCTTCTTTCTTTCTCTCTCACTCTGTCTCCGATCTTTCTGCCGCTCCGATTCATTGCTCATGCACGTGCACGCGTACACTCGCGCGACGAGTTGCGTGCTCAGGGACGCATCTTCATTTCGGAAAGTTAAATATGAGAGTTACGAGGGACATCGATATTCTCGCACGAAGTAGGATAAAAGCTTATATAAACGGATTCATAATAAGATATATTTAACATAAGTTAGTATAATAGATAAACTGTGAATTTTTCAATATCATATCATTTATCACAAAACTTCTGCGTTGATTTCACCATCGAATTTAAGAAAAATGTTAATGTAATTAATATTCTGAACAAAGATATTTGGTTACAAATTTTTAAACGAGAATTGAATTTTCTGTAATTTTAACACTTCAAAATTTAATAGCAAAAGTCTTTCATTTCTAATAACTTGAAGGAATTAGGATCGTAAGAATAAATCAAATATGTATGTTGAAGTAATTTCATTCTTTCATTTCTATGTAGAACATAAAGCTGAATTGAACAGAAAATAGATTAGTTATCATAAAATAAAGAAAAATTATGTACATATTTTTCTTTTTGTTATTTGTACTTTTTGATGTTACATAACAAATGTAGCATAATAGCTGAAATATCCCATCGCGTCATCTCTGATCTAGTGATACGCAAAGATTAGATTTGCATGATTTTAGTGCAACCGGCGTCGCAAATCTTTTATGCATACCGACCTAAGCGTCATGTCGCGTCTCATTTGCATATTAACCCCCTTCCGGCGTGGCACGTCGCCGTCACGGGGTCGTGATCTGACTTAACGCCTTTTTGCCGCCACTACACTCTGCCACCCTTTACAAGTCATGCGGGAAGTACCAAGAGATCGTGACAAATACGCGTATTATCTTTTTTTGTCCGATTCCGAATGGAGCCTAAGACCCTGACCTAACCGTGGCGGTAAAGTGTAAATGAAATATTCGATTAAGGATTCTGCATTCTCAAATCCAACTCTCTCACATGGCAGTCACGTCGTATTGGTCCGCAAGAAAATACTTGCACGCTAAATTTTTTTTAAGTGCAAGATAAAAATAACCGAGTCTTGGAACACAATGGAATATTTTCTTAGAACAGACATGGTGAACTGCGGTCGAGCGGGAGTTAAGTGAAACGTGCGAATGCGTGGAAATGTCTCTCTCTTTATCTTATCTGGATCGTTTAAAAGGCGCGTTTAACGGCGTGCACGCAAATTACCCGTTACTTTTCTAATCTAAATCGATGCTCTTTGTTCGCTCGGCGATAACTCCGTGAATTACACCGATCTACACTCGGTCCCGCTTCCGTTAGAATGACAACGTGCCTTACGGAAGGCAACCGCGCTGAGTGGACGATCCGATCGTCTTATCGTGTACACCGTGAAACTCGTCGCGGACGAGAGCAAAAGATAATCGCAGATATATATACTCGAGTACTGCGCTCACGTCTTGAACTGGTGAAGCAGTTGCCTGGAGTCAGACTTACTTAAGCGAGAACATCTCTTCGCGAGTAGTTATTTCTAAGAGATATATTATATATAAAAAATTATGATTACATAATAATGATACAACTGTCTAGCAAAATGATTTTTTAATAACAAAGTAATCAATATTCACGTAACTGTAGATAAAATTTCCATTCCGTAAAATTTTAACGACGAAAGTTTAACGGATCTCTGAGTAATGCGCGTTATCACTTAAATTGTGCATTCCTATTAAGTTAATATCGAGAACTTCGGAGATTTCGTCAACGAGATCGCGTGTAAAATTTTAAATGTCGCTTTCGTGGAAATCGCACTTATATCGCGGCTCACGCGCGACTTATGCGCGAGTATACGTACGCATACACACACGTCCCGATGCTCTTTCGGTTTGCGATATTGCCGGCGTCGTTACAGGACCGTGCCTTCGGCCTTTTATGAGATTATAAATCAATGGTGGCGCGCTTAATCGCCAAATAAAGGGAGATTAAATTGCGCCGGCGAGGCATACCGGTCTCGTGCGTCTTGGAGTAAGCAGAAGACAGATATAAAACCCGGAGCTTTTATATATTCCAAGGTACCCTCCATTATAATACGCGGTTATTTAACGATCGAGTTCCGACTCTACGATTGTTCATTCTTGTTTCAAAAGATATTACATATTTATTCGAATATTGCTTTTGAGACTTGATGATTAAATATTTAACGGTAAACGTACAATGAAACGTTCGTTTTAGAATCTTACAAGGATGGAAACATTTGTTTCGCTGCACGTTTTCGCGTTCAACTAACTTATTTAATAACGTGATACGCTTTTTCCACCTAGACAACATTCGGCTACTACAATGTGTTCAGCATGTTTTTGGACTTGCAGAAAAGTCCTGAATAAGTAAATTATCACGATCTAGATGACCATGCACGATCTCGTCACGCAACGTTGTATGGCAAAACGCAATGCGAATGTAAATCACTGCTTAGTCACAATTGCATGCAATATGTTTTCTTCGAATACCTATATACACAAAATACGCGTGCAGAGATTCTTGATCGTTTACTCTTCCCGTATATTTCACGAAATCAATATTTAGCGTCAAGTTCTTCCACGTTAATTCTCATTACTTCATTCCCTATCGCACGTACAATTCGAAGTACGATGATGACACGACGATATTGATTTTCCTGCCAAAGTCGGTCATGGATTTTTTTTTTCCTCCAAGTTGCTCGACCGCTCGTAACGTTATGCATTCATTTGGCGCTTCGGAACGTGCCGTTCGCGAAACGCATCGCGTCTTCGTGGAAGCAGCTGCTCCTCGGCTAGAGGCTCTGGCGCAACGTGGTACATGTGCAGTCACATGCACATGCACGGGGGCATAACGCGGGCATAACGAATCACGGTACTTCCGAGTGGAGCACCCATCGTGATTCCCACAAGAGTGCGAGAGGGTCGCGCGCACGGCGACTGTTCTCGATTGACTCTCGAGTGGCGGACGCAAAATCGCTGTTAAAAATCGGATCGGTCACGGCTCGAGGAGGCAGACAATGTCATCTACGACGTGGCTACCTGCGCCACGGCGTTTATGCGCCGCCTCGCGCTACTCGCTAGGACGAGATCGCTCTAACGTGAGGCTAAACTGTCGCGATAAATGATACTCCGGAAGATTATTAATTGTCTTTGGCTCCCGACCAGGCGCATTGTGGATCGCGAAAACATATTAACCGAAAAGGAACTCCGCTGCCTACCTTGCCATATGCTCGACGGACGAGCGGCTATATGCATACAGGGTGTGATGAAAAATCGTGCGAGCTCAACGGAAGATCCTTTGAAAGATTTCATTGTCATGCTTTCTTTTTTCTCTTTTTCATCAAAATTTGAATCTTGAATTGGACTTAATCATGACACGATTTAAATATTTTACAAGTAAAGTTCACTAGAATTTTTATTAAGCTTTTATTTGCTGTCCGCAAAATTTAACTAAAAATATTTAATTTTTAATGTTAATGTTAAGTTTTCTTAATTTGAAATTACGTATCCTCATACCGTCGTATTACAACAATTATTATTCTTCTAATTTCGGATAGCTGTTTCTGTGTTTCTATCCTTATGTTTCTGTAAAAACGTGCCGTTCGGTGTACACCCTATATACTGGCGCATCGCTACATCTATATACTCCCGTTGAGAATGTGCGAACCGATGCAAAAGATCATTTTTCAGGGATTCGATCGACGCGTCTTTGAATGAGCGGCTACCATCCATCAAAGGGATCGTTAAAAACGCATTGACGCCAATACAAATTGTCATGCGTTGCATTCTGCTTCAATTTTAAAACTTTTTCGTAGATTTTTATACAAAACGACAAACTGTACATCTCTTCATTTTGCACGAGTAACATAGAGAGTGAACGTATCTTATTTATAAAAATTATGGTATTATTTTTTTCCTTATCATAAATAATGATCGTGAATTAATCTTAATTTACCTACAATTAGTGATATTCGGCATTTAATTAACGCGAGCACACAGAATTTACTTAAAAGAACGATTTATTATTAAAATCGCGCTAAAATATTTTCCTAAAAATCTTTCTTTCCAAGTTAGTCTCTAAAAACAAAAAATGTTATTATGCTTTAATAAAAATTAATATCACGATTATTTGTGCCAAAAACAGTATTTTATCGATTACGGGCTGTTTACGATGTATTTCGTTTAGATCATCAAAAAGACTATTAAAAACTTTCCGTCCTCCATTAATGTTATCGTTCATGCTCAGTGAGAGAGAACCAGTTTTCTTGAAGTCTTTTTCCATCGTTCGCCTCCCGCTTCGCGAAGACTCTTCATACACATGTGTGCTCGCGCAAGATCCTGTTTATTTTATGTAATCCGGTAATAGTCGATTATATACGGCGTATGCATTTATTTGAGCGTAATCCTTCCGCGCATAATTAAGCGCCGATAACATCGAGACGAGGAACTTTCGTGCGCAAACGCGCGCGGACGCGCGCTCGCGTACTCGAACGCGTATCCCGGGTGATATATCGACTCCTTCTTTCGAGTAGATTCATTGACTCATTAACGCACTGAGAAAAATCACCGGCCGTATATCACGGCCCGGACAGTAATCAAGTGCTCATTCTTAACGCGGTGTGTAATAAATATGTGAATTAATACACCGCCGATTAATTATATCGCGCAAACTGCGCTTCTAATGTGTACTCTCGTTGCCGCGAAGAATTATAACGGCGGACGCGCCTGCGAGCGTCACGGAAAAATAATTATACCCAGTTTGCGCAAAGTGTCCCGTAAAACGAGATTCCTCGTAACGGACGAGCTTCGCATAGTATTAACCGAATATTGCGAGTTAGCACCTTCAAACGTAAACGATCGCCGTTTGTCTAACTTCGCAGACAAATACGTGTGGAATGTCCCAAATGTCATTCACGTCATTCTTTAACTCAGAAATATTTTTAAAAAATCGAATACAGAGAAACATTATGAACTGTTGTCTTGATGATGACGCAGTATGATGATGTCACTAATTTTATCTATGTAATTCTGCGTCTCTCTTTATCAAACGATTTTTCTTCCTCTGGCAGCAACTGTCGCAAGCGATCGAGATGCTTTCGTAATCTTTTCATTTCTTCTTACATCGCTTGTGCCTCACGCTCGTGACCCATATGAATCACATGCGCTTTTTACTACCAGTCATCGTTCATATACTCTGACACGAGAACTTCGAACAGACGTGAACTAGTTCGAGGTTCAAGAAAATTATTTGTCACAATATAGTAAACACATTACATAATCAGTTTCATTTACATTTTGCCCTCAGGGAGATAGTGACTTAGCGCTATTAAGGTGGATCCACATTATCAAGCCGAACCTTGATCGTGAGTCAAGCACGTGTCCACATTATCGAACCTTGCGAAGAAATTCGATTCGAGGTTTAGCTCTAATGTGGATCCAATGTGGATCCTTTGAGAAAAGAAAAATCTCAACTATAACGTAAATATATTTCTTCGACGGATTCGTGAACATTTTCGTTCATTTTCGAAAGGAAGTATAAAGGAGAAAGAATTCCGTCGTCAATTACCAAAATGATTATAATGATGATCAAACGGCGCGCAAAGTCGGCACGGAGAAAGGGTTGTAACGACGGTAGCGAGGGGTAAGAACGACAAAGGAAGCGGTCCCCGACTCTCAGGTCGAAAAACGCCTCATAAAGGGATAAACGTCACACGGGACTCGTGTTTAATGGCGCGTAAACTACGATGTGCCCCCGTCTGCAGGTATACGGGCCGCATTAGACGCGTGTGAGCACACGGACACGGAAGGCTAGGAAAAGAATCGCGCGTGACCCTTCCAACGTCGTCGTCGTCGTCGTCGTCGTCGTCGTTGTCGTTATCGCCGAGGCGCCCGGTAAGCTGATATTTGGAGCAGGTACGGCAAGTCGATCGACTTCATTAACGCACCGATGCCAGGCAAATATTGACTCCATCCACAGAAACTAGGGTACGAGGCACCGCGTGTTTACACTGTGTTGGCTTCCCCCCGTGACCCTCTTTTCTTCTTGACTCGTCTCTCGTTTCACCTGTTCTGCGTGCATTGCACCACGAACTACGATCTATCCAAGTCAATGACATTGGTGACCAAAAGTCATTATTATCGTATTGTATTTTTTTATTTTTCGCGATCGTCGCATCGATGCTCGCATCGATTGAGACGTTCTCCGATATCGATACGAATTTGTATGCGAGACGAACCGGCAGGGTCAAGTAAATATTTCGAAGTCGACGCAACTCCGCGTGCAAAGAGAACCATCCGTCGCAATGATATAGATTAACCTTGGCCCACATTGATTCCCATGGACTACTGCTGAAGATAACAGTTACGATCTTTTGTAAAATCAATAGGGTCAGCCTCGCGTAAATGATACGGTTTACCGATTACGGCGCGACGCATCATCCACACCGCGAAGGCCTGACTTATATGTGCTCTCTCTCTCTCTCTCTCTCTCTCGCTCTGTGATTTATTGCAAATCACGGCGCATACACCGCTCCTCCGAAGGCGTTCTGTTCCCCTCAGTTATTAGGGCGATGGAATTTTTTACGCTTGCGATTGCTCCACCTCCGACGCTCGCATCTCGGCCTTTACCTCTCGCGCCTCTCTCGACCTTTACGCGCTTATTGTTTTCTTCGTATTCGCGCCGCGTTCCTATGTCTGCTGGTCCGAAAGCACGCGCGATCCGGTGGCTCCGTTATACGTATACTCTGCTCTATTTGGTTTTGTATTAGGTTTCGTTGCTCGAACTCTTAAACCCACTTAGAACGATCGAGTCTCGGACTCAAACGCGTTAGAAATGTCAGAAAGTCGGCCGAGGTGCGTCTTGAGACCGAATGTTTCGAGCACGAACATTTTAAAGATATTACGTATTACGAAACATGTACATTATGAACAACGATAGGAAAATTATAGAATAAATTTAAATAAAAGTAAAAAATGTATATATATATACAAGAACGCATTATTTAAATCCTATATATAATTCATTTTATTTAAACTTCATTTAAACTTGCTTTATTTATTATTTATTTAAACGATATATTTTAAAGCTTCTTTATTTTCCACATAACAATCGTTATTTATATTAATTCAATTCTATAAATTTTTTAAAATTTAAACCAATATAATATCCGCGGGAAACACGGGTCAAGATGCGTGTTCTTCTGAAATCCTTTCTTGAAGAATGCACTGTTATTGGCATCGAAATTGGCGCAGACACACAGACGTTAAAATCACCAGCTGATTAATTGGCCGTTTTAATTGTCATGAATGAGAATCGTAAAATTCGACCGCTCAAGAAAGCAGACCAAACAGGAGAGAGAGAGAGAGAGAGAGAGAGAGAGAGAGAGAGAGAGAAAGAGTTTTTCGCTTCATCAACGAACACGCTGCGAGTGGAGGAGGAGGGTCAGCGGGTGTTAAGCAACCGCGTCGCGAAAAAACTTGAAACCTTAACGAACCTGCGGACCGACTCTTCCTCTCTCTCCTCTTTCTCTCTAGCTCGTTCTCTTTTCATTTTATCCGTTCGTCCTCGTCGGCAAATGCGAGCGGCAGCCCATTTTCTTCGGAGACGCAATTACAAAGACTAGACGCAGCACGCGCGAGATCGTGTCGTATCGGAGCTCTAATTACCGTCACTCTGAATTCTCGTTAAAGTGCTCTTCTTCTCGTGCTACATATATAAAAAAAAGGGGGCGCATCCTTTCGGGGAACTTCACCTCCCGGACTGAGTACACCAACCCGAACAACTACCGGTCGCGGTTATATTTTTAAATCAACGAATCCGCAGGTGGTCCTCCCGTCCCGAAACGGCTCGCGAGTATTCATGGCGGGCAAACGCAGTTAATTTTTTGCGCGCACTCTTAACGTATCATTCGGCGTGCCCAGCTTGTCACAATATAGCGTCATTTGCGAGAGATACAAACCAAGTGTCAGAAACGTATACTTTTCACGAAGGTTATTTTGGTTAAAATCTCTTTATCTCTCCCTCCTTAATTTTTTTATATGCGCATTGAACCGTAAACCTGCATTTTGCACTCATTATCTAAAAGAAAGAGACGTACTGCGACTTAAATTGTAACTCGGTTGTTTATTATAGCTACGCCAAAAACACACACACACACACACACACACACACACACATAAATATATACACATATATATAAAATATATCATATACAACGGAATACAACTTTATAAAGTTACGATTCATAAATTTTGAGCTGGTTCCTCCGGTTTCTGTCAACTTAGAATCGAGAATTTTTTATACCGCGATGATAAAAATACTCGCGCGACGAGGAACGCCGACCGTAACATCCTTATCGGATCATCAATGGTCTAATTTTATTCCAGTTTATTCGAAAAATAGGTTCCTCGCTCCGACACAGAGTTGAGGCAGATGGCACCGTTGCCGAGATAGCGCTGATTTATGACACGCCAGTGGGTTAAAACGGGTTTCGATTTGGAGTGTTACGAGAGGGTGGGGAAACGTAGATTCAGGAAAGAAGGGAACCTAAATGATTCTTCAGATATCCATTTCATGCCCACGGGCGAAGAGATCTAATCGACCTAAAAAATACCGAATCTCTAATCCAAAAGATATACACGAAATACTCTCGTACGGGCACGATATATCATCACGAGTTAACATCGCGCGCGTTATGTAGTGTAATCTGAAAATACTTAGGCTAGGCGACCTCACCGAGGGAAAAAAAAAAAGAACAATCGAGATCGGACGTGACTCGGGATATTTCCCCTTGTCCTATCGTCGTTAACATACTTGAAATTCTAACATATTTCCAATTACTTTTCTCGTACTCCAAATCCTGTTCGAACATCCGTAAGATATCGTGGGAGGAATAAAAATCGAAGCGAACGTAGAAAACCGGTTCGCCGCCCCACCATCCGGTAACGCCGCACTTCATTCTTCCAAGGATGAGCCGAAGTAACTGACTCTGACGTATCTCTCTTCCTTCGAGAGAATAACTTCTATAATTTTTATAATTGCAGATGAACCAACAGTGCAGGGTATGCGACGAGCCCGCAGCGGGGTTTCATTTCGGTGCGTTCACGTGCGAGGGTTGCAAGGTAAGAGGAATTGGAATGATGACGAAGTTTTTTTTTTAAGTAATGTCACATTACACTAGCCAGATAAATCCCGGTTATGTTTCGCGTACGCGTGGACTTTGTAATGCGACGCCGAGAATTCACACGACGACGTCTCGTCATACGCTCCGTTCATTGTCGAGTCGCATGTTATGTAACATTTGTGATGCAAATTCTACACACTTTAAAGAATAACACAAGCGTAATTACGAAGTCGAGCGTGGCAGTTCCGTCGCGTTTCGCGAAATTATGACTTGAACTTCGCAATGCATGGTTGAGAGAAAATCGATGAAAAATTAAAGTGAATGAATGAAAAAATAAAGAAAAATACAATATTTTTATATAAGAGGCTTCTGGGAAATATGTCTTTTTTCTAGTTTCTAAACAATTACTCTCTGAATTCTCTAAAAACATTAAGTTATTTAAGCCTCGCGAAACAATACACTTCTAGTCATTTTCTTATGATAATAATAGCTTTATCAAAACGAGACGAGGAATAATTCTGTAGCCTAAAAACTATTATCGCGCGTGTCTTCTACGAGATTTAAATGTTTTAGTTATAAATTACTAAAGATTGAAGCAAACTAATTAACGCATTATCTTTTCATTTTTCTCAGTACAGTATTTAATTTCTATCATTAACGAAAAAGTAATATATTATAACATAAAATTCAGGAAGAAAGAAATATAGATTTCTAAAACGCGCGATTTTGCGAAGAAATATAACAAAGTGAGACAGTGATTTATTACCGATTCGTCTTCGGAAAGACAATCGTCAGCAAAAAGCGGACGGAAGTAGTTTCTACGCGGTATTTTAACCCGCTGCGAGGACTTCGTGAAGTCGTAAAAGTCGATACGCCGGCGATGAGTTGATAGAAGTTGACGTATGCGATGCGTGCACACGTTTCGCACTCTAGTTTAAAGAAGAGGCAACTTAATAAGCCGTGACGAATGCGAAAACGAAAAGATTGCGATGGTTGGGGATACCTCGTGGTAATCACGGTCAACGAAAAGAGGCGAGAAAGTCCGATATGTGGAAAAGGCGAGCGTGCGAGAAGTAACTGAGAAAAAAAATCTTCTGCCCGGTTCGAATCCGTAAGTGGACGAGAGACTCGAGCGCGACCAATCGATTATCTTGGATCGTCCCCGTTCGACGAAGCTTTACGTTGCGGTGAATCGGCGATGAGTGTTCTGGAAATAATAACGTATATGGGTTGATAACATATCTCGAAAAATGCGTCGCTATTGCGCTTACTTCCATCGCAATAATCGCATAAAATGATTTGATTTCTTCTTCGCGCTTTAGCCAGTTCTGACGCTCTGAAACGGCGTACAATTTGTAATTTCAAGATTTTACGACGACGTTGCAAAACGAAGTCTCCGGAAAATCGTCTCGAAGGAACAGACGTGTCTGTTTCTCTGGGACAAATATATGGGATCCGCAGGAGTGGAAAGTTACGAAAGGAGGGATCTTGCCTCAATGTGGCGCGGTTTGCTTCCGCGTGTCGGACGCGAGGGTCGACGCAGTAGGGAGTAATATTCAACAGGTGGATTCCGGGCTGCGCAACGTGCGCCAGAACGCGTATACGCTTGCGGCTCGCAAGTACGTATATTGTACCAATAAACTACGACGAAGACGACGACGATCGAATCTCGTTAGGTCGCGCTTAGGTCTCCGAGGAGTGTTGACCCTTGGCTCTCGTCCTTTCGTCCCACTAATGTGTGCTATACACCGTAGAGTATCAGTACCGCATACTAAGTGACCCATCCGATAGTAATTGGACCTCATTAAGGCAACAACGGGTAATGGTAACCCTTACGGCTCGCGCGTACGGTTTCCCGGAGACGGAGTAGCAGATAACGCCTTTTAGGTCAATTAGACTCTCCTCTCCGAACTAAAATGAACCGAGAGACGCTGCTAGGAAGAAGGATGTTTCGCCGCACGTTAGGGTCTGAAGTAAAAGGGGCGGTCGCGGTATCTTAATCGAATTTGTCAAAAAATCTATCGCGGGTCGTTTTCTTGCGGTAAATTTTAACTAACGGTATCGAAATTAACCTCGATTTGTATCATATAAGAAAGATATATATTGCACAGAATTAATCATGAACCTTCCGACGATGAAACCAGCTCTCGTATGCAGTGCCTTATTTCCGTTACGCAGTTACAGCCACTGGTCATCGAACCGCGATATAGTTATTATCACTCACGTGTAAGTGAAATTAATTAATGTCCCGTGCCTCGCGTGTTTAATTGATGATCGCGCGATGGCCCGATATGATCGTACGAAATGCAATACCGCCCAGGAAATTAATAACGACATCATATCGCGTATGTCATTTCGGTTGTACGACTATATACCAGCGGGAAGGGACGCCATGTGGACGCTCTCACAAAGTTTCGATGTTATCGTAAGAAATATAACGGCGCCATCGCGGTCCTGATACGGAAAGGACAGAAGAAGGATGAGAAGGAAGAGTGCACGAAAATGTAGCGGCAAGAATTATACGTATGCGCATTAACAATGCGCCAAGCGTCACATACTAAACTCTATACACTCAGAGAGAAAGACGTAGTGATGTGGTAACTATAAATATGACGTCTATACAATTTTATACTAAACTATCAGGTCAAAAAGTTTTTTCGTATTTACGAATTTAAATATGAAAAGACTTTCTGACCAACCTGATATTTTACATATAGAATTAATGTGTGTAGTTGTGACTTTTATAGTTACCACCACTATATTTTTCTGAGTGTACGATTTCTAATTTCTAACTTGAAGTCGATCTAGTCTCCTCACGCGATGAACGTTTGGAAATATTTGAAATAATTCAGCGGTTGCGCACTGCGGTCACGGAAGAAACGAGGGACATTCATTAGCATACTAACGACTGCCTCGAATTCTCGGCGTAACATCGAGAAGAGGACGATCTTTCTGCTCTCTCCTGTTCTCTTCGCGCGCGACAACGACCGTGGCTTCTTTTGCTCCGGATCTTTCCCAACGGCTTTCTTCCATTTTTGGTATCGCGAGGATACCATGTGTGCCCGTGTTCTGCGAACTTACGAAAGACTGAAAATATGATGTTACCTCGAACACGTATCAGGAGCGGATCGATTATCGCGCGATGGTATCGTTCAGTGTATTCCCTGCAATCGTAGGAATAAAAAGTTCTTTCGCCGGTTCATGTCGACGAACGAAATAAATTTGAAGTGAGACGAATCTAGAGTCAATATGTGACAAGTGGAATAAATGCAAATGTTAACCGTAGAAAGCTTTCGCTTCTTTTAAAGTAACGAGAGTACCGGCGGCTGTAATTGCGCCATAATGTAAATAACTCGTGTGTCCCTGTTTCACGCTTTGGTTTCTCGGGTATCGACAAAATTCCACATTCGTCGTCCTGAACGCGTTCAAATAAAGGAGAGCCAGGTCGTTTGAAGGCCGAGCCGTGAAGCAGAGCCGCAGGCAGGATCGCCAAAAGACAGCAATTCGTTGTGACGCGTCGCATATGAATGCGAACGACTCGACTCGGTCTCCTCCTCCTCCTCTCTCCTCTCTCGTCTCTCCACTCGATTCGACTTCGCTTCGTTCAGACAGCCCCAGTGCACTAATTTACAGAATATCGTTCGCTTGTTAAGAGAATCCGCGCCGGTCGCGCCGGAAGGCGACCGAGATTCAGGTCAGGCGTCGCGTTTATTTATGATGCAAATGCCATTGTTTTTCGGGGCCTCAACGGCCTGCGCATTATGCGCGACCGACATCGCAAAAATTTTTCAACACTTCTCCTCGCTTCTCTCCCTCTCTTCAATCGAAAAAAATGGCGCATGATTCAGGGGACGCGTTTATTCATCGCTCGACAATGAGGGCTCGCCCGAAAAGTCGAAACCACGACGACCGATCGAGGACACAGTCGCCACAAAAGCGTCATTCCTGACCGAAATAGTCTGGACTACTTTCCACCGCGGCGGAGTCATCGCATTAAACTCCGATTTTTTACGATCTCGGCCGGGAATCTGCCGAGCTTCCGGCGACGACGGGAATTCGAAAAGACACTTAGGCGAGTAACAACGATTTCCGGCGAGCGGACTACATGATCGGGCGGCGGAAGAGGATATGAGATGTTTCGAAGAGTCAACGATGCGCATACAGTGCATAGAAATTGTCCTTTGAATGTTGCAACTATACTACGTGTCACAAACGAATCGCATATATTCATTTGGATAATCTAACGATTACACACTCGAGCCTTCTGCTAAATCAGAAGCGATTTCATAATATAAAATAACACACGTAAAGATAATATGAAATGTCTTGAGAGATTAAGCGGACGTAAAAAAAAAAAAAGATATTGCCATTACGGTCGCCAAAAGATTAAAACGTGAACAGATGGCCAGCGATTAAGCGCACACTTAAGGAAAATCAAGGAGCACGCTTCGGAGTCTTTGACGACGGCGAGCGGAACGAAAGTGGCAGTCCGGCGAAGGAGATAACACTCTGAGAACAAGCTCGGGTAAAAATTGTACGGCCGTTCGATTTCCTCGAGCGCCGGCGATTTCTCGGCCGCGGTAGATTGTCGGAGACCTGTCACGAACGACAGATTAAGCGACCAGTTTGGATTTTCCCTTTTTCGTGCTAGCTCCGAGTCCATGCCAGTCCGCTCTCGTGCGACGAGATATATATCGGCTCGCGACGCCCTTTAGACACCGCCACCGGGTAGGTCCGCGTCTCGTGTGTCACCGTCGAGAACAGCGATCCGCATTCTCCTTTCGCAATCGATTCGCCTCGTGAATCGCGGCACAAAATCGCGATGGTCAGTAAAGAATTGAATATTGTATGTATATATGCCCGCATTATGACTATTATTATTATTATAAGACAATTAGAAATAAAAGAAAATGAAATACATAATACGAACAGAGAGAAAAGGAGAGAAGAGAGAGAGAGAGGGAAGAGTGAGGCAGAATGAAAGAATAGGCACCGTGATAAGAATAACAGAGAAGATATGTTCAGGGAATATACACTTGTATTAAGAGCGCCGTAAAGCCGATTATGGACCCAATCTCTTCGCGATATCTCTGCTGGTACAATTAGCTCTCTCGTAAAGCGACATTAAGATGAGCATAAGGTGGCGCGTGTTAACATACGGCAAGAATCCGCGAGTGGTTGGCAGTTCCTCCTCGCGCCTGCCTTCCTGACTCCGCCGCGCGTCGTACGTGTATACGCGCGAGACGGATCAGTCGCCGACTTCGTGGAAGCGCTTTTTAACTGCGGCTATTACGTCTTCTAATTGCCGGCCATTTAAGTGCCGCTGTGAAACAGATACCACGATACCGGGAGACCGCGAGTAAAGAGCGCGAGATTCGAGGGGCTTAGCGCCGGCCTACGAGCCGACGACAGCACTCGAGCTCAGTCGTAGCATTCGATAATTACAGACGCGGCAGATTGCACCGGCAAGTTGCGACGGTTGCCGTCCAGACAGTTTCGGCCGTGACGCTAAAAGCCGCCTGATTTATAAATCATGTATGCTAGATCGCATATCGATACCGTATCGTGTAGAATTACTTCGCTACATGACTGAAACGAGTCTGTAAAGAATCATTGAATCGATTTGGTCGGAGTTTGCAATTAAATATCTGCCAAGAAAAGAGAGAAAGAGAATCACGATTTTTAGAAAATTAATACAAATAAAAAAATTAACTTTAGTTTTCGAAATTTTGCTAAGATATGTGTATCTTAGCCTTATTCTCATTTTTTTCTTAAATTAAGTAATTATATCTTGCTCCCATTGTTCTCAAATGTCCGTAACGTTAGCATTCACGAAAACTATGTAGCGTATACATATGATGTGTAAATGTATTGTCCGCAATGTATAATTTAACTCGAGTTCGTGAGTTTGCTAAGCTCCCAAATGACAGATCAGTCACCCCTCGCGGAAAAACCGCGACTTATTTTTCTCATCGGCGTTGGTCGACGCAACGCTGAAACATCGTTCAGGAAGGAAACCGCGGACCGCGCTTCAGCACACCGCGGCGATCAGCCGATCGTATAAAGCGGCGATTTACGATCGGTATGGGCAGGCACGGTAGAAGGGAAGAACTGCGTATACGTATGTGGGCCAAACCGCGTGGCGACCGTCGGCTTTACGCCCGGTTTACGAGCCAATAAATCGCGATCTATGAAAGGATCTGTCGATCCGACAACGTTCTACGCTGCCGCCTTGCCGACAACCGGCGCTTCGAATTATTGCTAAACTCGCGATTTCCAGAATGTCATCTCTGTCCGCTGTAAAAGTTAAATGTTTGCTCGCGAGGAATAACAATTTAATTTTACTACCGTAAAACAAAGAGAATATGAAGCATTGGCATAAATTATTTGCAAACATCTCTCGTGCTTACAATTAGATATTTTTTAACTGTAAAAATTGATATTTTTTTACTATTTATCTGTCTGTGTCTCTCTTTACTTAAACAAGATAGAAGTTTTAATTAAGATATCAAGATGCGCGAGATGCGCTCGAGCGGTAATTGAAACGTTTAAGATTTGAATGATAATGGTGCGACAACGTAAGGACGGTATCGGCATCGCGCTGCAAAGGGATTGATACGATCGCGTGAACTAAATAGCGAAGTCCCACGAGCACGAACGGCCAACCGTTCTCGCATGTGGCCCAGTTCACGCCCGAGCGATCGCATCGCGCTGTTACTACACAGACGGCGCGCCCTTGGGAAGCAATAGTTAACATTCAGCGGGCGCGCGCGCGGCTTCGTAAGTCGTCTTCGTGGTCGTCGTTGTCGTCGTTGCCCGCGTCGTCCTGCGCAACCGACCCAGCGTCCAACCGCGGCGCCGACCTCACGTCTACGAACGCGGTCGATCTTTTCAGAACGATCGCGTTACGCAAACGGAAAAAGAGACCGATTGGTGCAATCCTCACGAATTCGTCGAAGAGAAGCGAGTTATACCCGTCGCGAGACTAACCACGACGAGCGAGGGAAACGCAGCGAAGTGCGACGTGCGACAGGACGCACGTGTTGTCCTAGATGCATACATATGTAATTTACCTAAGCTGTCTTTGAAATGCAGACGAAAGGGTTGCAGCCGGCTACCGTTACCGCGCGGGTCAATGAGGATTAACGAGAGCCCATCGTAAGTGTCGGACGTTCTCCAGATGTCTCCTCTCTTGGCTGTCACGGAGTCATATATATATATATACCTATAGAAACGTAGTAAACTTAATCGAACGCCACTGTTTTTGACTTGTCTGCTTGATTTTTATCGCTGTCATTAATCGAGCTTGTTTAACACTTGTCATTCTTCATATATATATTACTATTAATACATGTGTTTGATATTCGAGATGGTAGTAAATAAAAATGTATTTTCTATCGTTCTATCGCTAAAAGCGCCTGTCACTGTACTTCATCGCACGGAAGCTATTATAGCATCGTTTGCTCGAAACTTAACAGTACATATTCCATTACTTTCGCGTTAACGCGATAGACAGCGATAGAAGACTGCTATCCCACGTAGTCGTCTTTATAGGTACAGAATTATACATGATCGCGTTTTATGCTAGAACAAACGCGAATTGCGGCTCCAATAACGAAAGTACATTAATGGACAATCAAGTGTAACGCAGCAAAGCGGGATTGAAAACATGTTTATTTGGTGTACGACGTTATTATCTTAGCTTTCTCTGATTTTTTCGTCCGCTTAAATGGAATGTCAGTTGCATCTATTAAGATTTACTATATTTTTTCAATATCTAAAATATATTCGCATAAAGTGCACATACAAATGTTTATTTTTTTTCCTAACAACTCTCTCTCTCTCTCTCTCTCTGTCTCTCATTCTTTAAAATTGTTTCCGTGTCTGAATTATTAATAGAAAGAAAATTGACACGGCCGTTCAAGTAGAGCGCCATTTAAATAAGTGATAGCGCACTTAAATTCGCAAGATAATCCGAAGGGATAGCATTACATTAGTAATCATGGTAGAATATCTTCGCCTGAGACACGTAACAGTCCGAAGAAATAATTCTCGAGTTTGCGGCGATCCATTTCCGCGAGAGTTTTCAGCTGTCTCCACGAGTCTCGTATACCTCTTCTCGCGCGTTCTTCGCCGAGCGAAGTCTTATCTCTCCTCCTGAGAAGCGGATCTGGTCGAGTATAACCGCGCGCACGCATCTCGTTCTTTTTCTCTCCCAAAGGCAAACGCGAATCGTCCTCGTGCATCAATCCGTACTACTCGTCTATCCCCGAGTAGAGACCCGAGTATACTCGAGTCGCTTCCTCTTCCCTTGAATTGAGGCGGATTCTAATGTAAGCAAATAGCTTCCGAGGACAAATCCCCGCGACCATATTGGCGCGCCGTAAAAATTTCTAACATACGATCTTGCCATTCACAACACTGACCGTAAAGCGTAGGTAAAGCGAATACAGAACGACCGCGGCGGACGATTCTCTCTGGACGATTAACATCGTACCGTGAGTCATTTTTTAAGCATTTTGATTAGTTCCGAAATATCTTACGACGTTCGAAGCTCTATTTCAACTTGCTTTATTATCGTTACCGTTACTGTAAATTAAATTTCGTTTTTCTATTTCTATATTCGTCCTACGAAATTCCATTTCTTCGTGAGCTTGTTCTATCCTATAGGGCTAACGAGGGAAACTAAATTCCCATAATGAAGAAAGAGGCATGTATAATATATTCGAGAATAAGTTCTACAACGGACATCGCCAAATATTATAATCATTATATCAAACACAACGAAACGTATTGCTAATGCTGCACGTCAGCGGTGAAACGGAACGCGGTGCTACGGTACACTTTCCGTCTCCCGAGAGAGTACCGGTTTATTAAATTTTATCGCGCGGCGCGTGCTTACTCTTCGGAGAAACAGACTTTCAAAATCCGCGAGAGAAAATCAGCATACAATAACCGGCGCCCATTGTTTCTGTAGTTAGGAACTGTCGCTGCGTACCTATCTGCAATTCAATCAGTGCAATACCGTAGGACGTGGAAGCGTTCTGTGTCGCACGTGATAAACTGAACTGCCCCGCGAATGTGTGATACATCCGAAACGTGATTTCTAAAATAATCGCGATTGCGAAACACCCGCTGAAATAACGCGCCGGTAACAATTTTAACTGAGCCACTTCTTAATTTTTTTCCTGATCTCTTTTTTTATCTTCGAACATATATGTCACATAATTTATACGTTACACGTTACATGAATAAAAATGACGCGGATGTTTGGATCGGATGACGCAGAAAATCGAAGCTTTGACGTTACTAATTGACCAAGATATCTTTCACCTTAACATTCCTACGTGTCAAGACGCCAATGATCGCGCAAATGTTTTTCAAACGACCGAAGTCAGGATACTCATCAGTGCGCATTTGCATCGTTGATTTTGATTCGCGGAAATATCAGTGCCTCATCAAATCAAACGTGTCGGCCATTTATCAACGGCGACGCTCGCCTAAGACTCGTCGCTCGATTAGAAATCACTCGAAACGAAAACGAGAGTGCTCTACGCTTGAAATAAGTATGCGGAGCACACGAGGCTCAAGGTCCGTTCTCGTGAGTGACGTCAGTCCGTCTCCGTCTCGTTCGCGGTTTCCACGATCTGGTTTCGCCAGATTTCTTGGAATCGCGCCAAAATGTCTGTAATGTCGAATAATCGCTGTTTCCGAATTTCGTAGTAATCTGCAGAAATTAGTTCTAATCATGCATTTGATTTATTATAATATATATATTATTTTGCATATTAAAATGCAGGAAAAATGATAATTTTGTTTTCGTTATCGTCTTTATTAGTTATATTGTACATTTAAATTTAAATAAATGCAGAGAGCACTTCAACGATAATGAAAAATGGCAACGATGACTGCCTCCAGGCGATCTCCGCTCTCGAGTCTTAATCCGGTAAAAAAAAAATGGTTATTCCCGATTATATAGTGTTCCAGGTAAAACAAACGTCATACCGTGAAGTGTTTGAATTTCCTTACGCTGCGCTTACGCTTTGCAGGTGCATTTCATTAGCGGATACGAACAAATTGGACTTATCTCGAAAGCATCGGATGGATTCCGCGACGTGTAATGAAGCGGATCGTGATTTACGTACATGTTTGATGCGATGCGTCTACATAATCGCGAGAATACATAATTATTCCGTCGTAATGAACGCGGATCTACCATGAACGGCGAATGATTAAAAATAGTCAGACGGATCCAGTTACGTTTTTTATTTTACGCGGAACGCGCGCGTAACCGCCAACGCTCTTTTCCTCGACTCACGTGAGTGCTCTATCCGGAATCCGCGAAGCAAATTGCGAGATAATACGATCGGGAATAAGAGAAAAACCATTAGCGAGCCCATTACGGCACAGTCACGGCGGAAACACCGACCGTCGTGACTATGTAATCGATTATTATTAGCGCGGACGCGGCCAGTTGGTCGTAGCGTAGTGCCACGTAGTGCTAGGACGCAAAATCCAGATCGTTGCGGATTACGGCACCGCGTCATCCTCATCTGGGAAAGCCAGCGCGAGCGATGAAACGCGGGCAAAGGATGACCGGATGCGAATAAGGAGGATGACGCGCGAATACACGGTTTGCGCGCTGGTCCGCGACAGGCATCGCGCCAGCGTGTATCAGGGTCACTCGCCGATACACGCATTCATGTGTTAATGCCGCGTTCGGTCGTGTTAACGAGTCGCTTCGAGTCGCCGCGGCTCAAAATCAATGATGACCTATTCATACATTGGTGATCGAGCATGCAACTTCTCTCCTGATTGCTGTCTGCATAATTCTCTAATTTTAAGAGAAGAAAATCTGTTAAAATTTATTAATATCGAATTAATACAGAATTAATTAATCGAAACTAAACATTATTTCGTTGCGTTGATACTGAGGTACTATAGCGCATAAATTATTTAATGAAATATATAATATTAATATTTTGTATTATGCGACAAGAAATATTTCAATTTGTCCATACGAAACAATTGACTCAGTCGTGGATCTGTCGATCGCATCTCGATTGAACCGCTCTATCGATCGCTGGAGTAGCCGGCGACACTTGCGATTACAGCGTAACTGTACGCCCGCCGCGCCGCGCGCACACTTGACTCGCGGCGTAATCGCACGACGCGACCACCGCCGAAGCTGGCAGCCGTGTCCCTAGTCTACCACGACTTCGCGAACTTTTCTCTCCTCTCCTGCTCCGTCTCACTTCCTCGTCCGTGTCGGCGCGACCTGCTCCGGCACGGCGAGGCACCTGTGCCGTGAGGCACTCCACTCGCTGCACCGACGATGCGCCTTTCTCCGTCCCACCAGCAGCGGCAGCAACGTAACGCAACATTCTCATCTTCGTCATTCCCGCGGCAGCGCATCTAAGTCTCTCTCGGTCCATTTCTTCCCGGCCACTTCTCGCCGCGCTCTTCGCTCCGCGCGCTCCGTGACCCTGCGAACGTGCGCCTATCCTTCTCCCTCGCCCGCCACCCTCCGCCGCCACCGCCTCCCCCCCGGTGCCATTATGTATATTCCCGCTCCGTCCCTCGTCTCGCTCGTTCGCTCGCGCCTATCAACAATCTATATTAAGGACGTGGGAATGTGAAATGGCCTGTCCAGCTATGCCAGCGATGCTATTGGAGTCGCGGTGTGGCCGTGTCGACTGTCTCGACTCTCTGACTCTTCTCCGCACACACATCCTCCCTCTCCCGTCCCTCAACGCCGCGCATATAACCACGCATCTAACCCACCTCACCCTCCCTCCCTCCCTCCTACCCCGTATCACGCGTTCGTGTCGTGACCTCAGATTCGTGCACGACGGATGCTGCACGCCGAAACCTGTGCGATATGTGCCACGCGGACTTTCTCGTAAAACGTTTACGAGAAATCCGGTAATACCATAAGCCTTCATTTCTTCCTACAAAAGTAATTTTCGTCTTTTTCCCCGCAGGTCGTTCACGTTCACGAGGGAAATAATCGTCCCTTTAGGAAATAGCGTGACTATTGCCGCATTTGGCGTCACGTTACGTTTTCGCGTAGCATAGCGTGGGACTAAATGTTTAGCGATACTTTGCGATATGAAGAGAAACAAATACATATTTTATAAATACACAAGATTATCAAATACATATTTTATCAAGTTGCCATAAAATTGAAATTGCTCAAGTATTATACTGAAGTCGTAAAATTCTTAATCTAACGATATTTATCAGAGAAATATCTTGACGAATGTTGACGTAAGCGATATTAATGGAATACGGATGCTCTACATTTCTTATGTATAGAACGAAAATATGAAACTTCAACAATGCAAAATCTTTACATTCGTAAAGTCATAAAACCAACGATACTCCTTTGCTTTTGCGGGACTATAATGATGAGATAATACAATATACGCTAAAATCGAAATTAGTAATCCTGTTCACAATCGAATTACCTATATGTGTATCTACGAGTATATCCCAACGTAAAAATAAAGCAGATGAAGCTAACAATAAGACATCCTTAACATAACAAATGCATTTTTTAGTAGGCCGCGAATAATACGATGAAAATTATTGCAGCTTCCAGCGGATCCTTCCTCGTTGTCAATTGCGACAATGCTGCAATGTATATCGATCTACGACGCGTCGAGTTGTTGAAGCGAAAATTATATTTGTCGTCTCACTTAGCTTCGTCGCGAAGAAATCCACGATGTCGTGCGAATAATGATTGCGCTAAACGCGCACGTAAGTCCTTCGCGGAATCGTCGGAACGACAGAATCGCGATAAAGGCCCGTAAAATCGACTTTTTGCCGATCTTATGAGAAATCGAATCTTTGGAATTCGTCGATCCGTTCAAATCGTGCCGATTCGGGCCATTCGTGTTTCCCATTTGGCAATAAAAAAAAATGCGAGGTTTCCAATCGATTCTCCTCACGCGCGAGAAACTATCGCGTTTCTCCCTTGAGAAAAAATTAACGTCTCGCCGCTCTCTGATCGAATGTCATATCGATGACAGTTTTATCACTGCCGAGAAAACAGAAAATTTCTGCTCCCCTGCTTTAGGCATTTCAATTCTCTCCATTGTACCCATCGTTAGATTGCTTTTTATCATTTCTAATATTTATTACAATGTGTAATTTTTGGTATCGTTTATTACACATTTGCATATGAACGACTACTTATACGAATATAAATTTACTATTAAAATATCGATGGGGTCGATTTGGATTCGAAGATGCGTTCACTTTCTATAAGCCGTTTTACATTTCTTTTCACGATCACGGACGATTCTGATTTCTCCGCGTCGCTTTACGGCGTTACAAATCGGTCCAGGATTCCGGACATACCGGCTGATTTGAGATAATCTCAGCTTCTCTCGACGGATTTGTCGCACGCGCCCGTAAATGGCGCGTGTTTCAACCGCTGTGCATTCTCCACGCGCACGAGAACTGGTTGTTTCGCCGTTGTTGTTGTTACTGCTGCTACTGCTGCTGCTGCTATTGCCGTCGTATTGCGGCTCATCGCGGCCCGCTCTGTTCCTGGTGTCGGACTCGTACGCGTGCACGTCCAATGACCGGACCGAAGAACTGCAAAAACTTGAAAAACCGAGTTTGAACACGCGCACGCATGCACGGCGTTACGCAATCCCGCGAATCCCGTTGTCCCCCTTGATCGAGGACTGTCCGACTATAATCCGTAGTCGCAGCTGACCGAGTGAACACACGACGACCGGCCGGACCAGGACCTGGCGACGCAATCGCTATCCGCGAAAGACAGTCATCCGCGGCGCTTTAAGAACGTCGCCACTTTTCCCAGTCCCGAGACCCAATATGGCAGAAGCGCGACACCGGATCAATTACCCCGCGTGGACGACTTTGAGCGATTCGATCGAGCACGCAATGTCCGTGATACACGTATATAAATCGATACGTAAATCGCATCGAACTCCCTAATACCGTCACGCCGCGAAACGTACACGTATCCCGCGCGCGATTTCACTCTGTCCGATCGATCGTGAACTTTTTCGAAGAATCATACTTTGGAATTACACAATTATGAAATCTATTCAGACGTGAATGCGACAATATTATAAGTTATTGCGAACAATGTTAAATGAGAATAATATATTTTGCTCATTATAGTATTATAACTTCATCATAAATGAAAAAAATAAACGCCGAAAGTTAATCTATTTTTAGATTGCCCGAATTTGCGCTCGACATATTGCACGATTCCAATTGTGAAACGACCGGAAGGAACCAAATATAATTCGAAGAGTACGTTCCTATACGGCCCGATAAATCGTCTGGGAAACGGAAACGCCATTTGGCGTCGCGTCGGTATACCGATGCGGCGTACATATATACACGCTTAGATTCCTAAGCGCAGAATGGCATCATAATCTCCTTCACGCAGTCGTGGCGACGACTAAAGATCGTCTGGTATACGAGGAGAGCTATTTCCAACACATTCGAATCGTCGCGATTCGAGATTGCCCGGTGGAAGATTGCACTGTCGTTTAACGTCTCGTTCGACGCGCATTTCGGACGGTACGCGCGCGTTTCGCGGGAATTACGAGACCGTCACCTGTCGCTTGTCGACCACGAGCTACACTTTCGAGTCACGATCTCTACCTAACGCGGCATAGAATATGGATTTAATTACATAACCTATTACAATCAATCCGGAAAGCGATATACGTAATTTGTAATTATAAATTCGAAATTAATATGTGCAGCGACTTCCTGAAAAAGTGATCGCAATCGCGCCGACTCGGACTCATTTGATTTACGTGTACCGATAATTATAACGTTTACATGATGATTCCCGAGCGCAAACGTGTGATCCATTAATCCTTGAGATTATCGATACTTCGCACGAACAAGTTTCTGTACAAGTTTCTGCACTCGGGCAACCGAGTCATGTTACTCTGGATGACTCACACAGCGATGACATCGATGCGATGATCATCTGGAAGTACAAGCGAATCCAATGAGCACTACCGAACCGGATCGCGCCGTGGGCCGTGAATTTGGCCACTGTGGACACTTCATCGAACGATTTCGTTACTCCCGATCGGGAGACGTGTACCGCTATACCGCGAACTTTCGGGATTTCGACCCGTTACCGGCCCGCCCACGTGGCTCTTCGGTCAGGTGGCGTCCAGAATTCGTGTCCTTCGGCAGCCTCCGCGACGACGCGACACGAAATTTCACCTTCCGCATCTTGTTTCCGTAACACGCGTGCGTTATGCGCTAGATCGATCGTGACGCAATGTCGTAATAACGGGAGAAGCGTGGGAACGCGGATACGTTGCATGGATACGCGAGATTGCCTCTCGTGATCTCGTAACATACGCGATAACTATATACACTTTAACAAGGCACGATCGCTCTCAATTTTAAAGAAGAATCAGTTTGGTATTGCTGAAAGCGAAATCTGTATATGCTGAGACGAGATAATGATTATTATTGATAAAATATAAAGATATATAATTATTAAGATCAAGTTACTTGGAAAGGTAAATATATTTTTCTGGGATTTAATATTGATATTGGTTTAGATTACGATCTACTTTTGTAGACGCGAATCTACTAAATACTAATGCCGCTTTTTTATTTTTACATTTGCTGGAGATAAAGTATATCTCGGCGCACGAGCTGCAATCTCAGATCAATCAAAAATTTCCCCTGAATACGGAAGCTTAATCGGATGATATGTAGCCGACCAATCGACCGCGGGCGTTGCGCGCTCGCGTTGTGGCGAATCTCTCGAAATTTCCGGAGGGTGCGAGCGGCGAAAGACTGCAAAGCTGCGTCGTAAATTAGTACTCGATGACCGTGCGAGCGAGACCGCGCGCACCTTTCGAAGCAACGGGTCTTCTCGAGGCAGTTTTATCGTCGGCCGACAGGCGTTTAACTTTACGAGCGGCCACGCCACGTATATACTCTATCTCCTCCTCCTCCTCCTCCACCTCGTCTTCTCGCTTTCTTTCCCCATCTCCTTCCGCTCTCCCTTCACCCTTTTGCTCGCTCCCTTCGCCGTGCTCTTCGTCTCCTCTGCCCTTCTCCTTCTTTCTCGCGTGCGCGCCTCTCTTCTAGGCACAGGCATGCTAATTCACGTGACGCGCGTAACATTAAACCCTGACGTTTAATCCGGTAGAAATGCGCGTGGCTTACACACGGGCACCGACCGTCGACCCTTTATATGGTTCGGTCGTATGGAGGTTTCTCTCCCGCGGACGTATCTGGTAATATCCGGCGCGAAAGTACGGCGCGCGGGCCTCTATCGCGATAATGCTTCGTTTGTCTCGATAATCCGATTAATTTATATGGATGAGCCGCGCGCCGCAGCACCGCGGCTCTCCGCGATTCTCCGGATGAGTGTCGGGGGTCGAAGGTTGGATCGGGAGACCCAACGCGCGAAAACTCATGATCGTCCGACGACCGTAACCGCGAAGCTGGTTAGGTATCCGGTGCGACGATAAGTACATTTGTAGATCAATTTAACGAGCGACACAGCATTAATTTCCACGAATGCGTCAGCGAAATATTCCGTTCCTTAATCTCGCCATGTGATTTTAAGTGGCATATATCTGGAAGTATCAAGTGCCAAGGCGCCTTCGAATGGCTGCGAAGTTGAATATAATAACGCCGTTATATGCAGCACTAAATTTATAATTTCTTCTTGCGCGAAATTTCTCGGGATATCACTTTCGAGTTTTCAAAATAGAAACGCAACTCTGATGTTATCCGGATGTTACAATATGAACAATTAATCGGATTACTATAATCTTCTGTTACAGTCATTCTTCGGTCGCACGTATAACAACCCCACTAACGTGACAGCATGCAAGAACGGCGGCAACTGCATAATCAACAAGAGGAACCGGACGGCTTGCAAAGCGTGTCGATTAAAGAAATGCCTAGACGTCGGCATGTCCAAGTCGAGCTCGCGCTACGGGCGGCGCTCGAATTGGTTCAAGATCACTTATTTCTCGGAGCAGCTGAGACGCGATCAAAACGCGAACGAGATGGCAGCGCTCCGTCCTTCCGGTATCGTTCCGTCCTTCCGTTTAAGTTATCCCCCGCAAAATGTTGCTGACGGCAGCAACGAAATAGACAACGGCCCGTCGACCAGTCACGAAAACCCGGCGGTGCAGTATCCGTACCACATGTCACCGGCGATGCTGCAGCGACCGGACGGATCGCCCCATCCCGACGACGTGGCTTTATACCATCAACTCTATCTGCGCAACTGGTATTTGGGGGAACATCAGCCGCAGCTACCGTCCCTCACAACACCGCCGCCCACGTCGAGGGAAGTCTCGTCATCGCCGCACGACAATCACTCGCCACGGCAACGGAGTCCGTCCGCGGAAACTTCCGCGACATTCACTCAGGGAACGTCGTTTTACTCGTCGGATTCTTACCGATCGCCTGTGCCGACGGAGTCAACGTCGAGGAATAACATTAGAAACGCCGATGGCGAATCCGAGAGCGAGTCCATCGATGACGACCATCCTCGCGATGTACAGTCCAGGAGCAGTTCGAGCCGGTCGCCGTTCACACCCACGAGAGCAAACGAGCAAGAGTCCAAACCCAGAGTCTCGATCAACGGCATGCTCATGCTCACGGGTCAACATTCCCTATTACTCCCAGGAGGGATGTTCGCATCGGGGTCACACTCGTTGCCACCTCCGTGGAGGTATCACAATCTACTTCTGGTTAACTCTAATCATAATAATTCCGCCGGCGACGAACCGATCGATCTAAGCATGCGGGCGAGTGGCACTCTGCCGCGATCCAGAGAGTCGCCAGTAAAAGAAGAGAAAGAGGAAGAACAGGACGAGAAGAATGGCGGCAGGTCGCCCAAGGAAGAGACCGCGGCGTATCCGCTCGATCTGACGCTTTCCGCTGGTACGTCCTTGACGGCGAATTGTTTTGTAGGCTCATGAGCCGCTTGAATCGATTTCGATTCTCGGAATTTCGATTCGTCTTCATCTGAAGAAACACGTCGAAAGATTCGCGCGGTTTCTAGAGGAGCGAGCTCGAAAGAAGTTCGAGAGAAACGATGGACAATGTTTATAATAGTTACAATTCCACTGATAAAGTGAATAGAAACGAATAACGTATAGCGAAAATCGCGGTGTATATATTTAGAATTATTTTCGCGATGGAAAAACAACAATGATGTTGAGAAGGAACGGGGAGATGCTGGTCAGTTTGACGACCGTTCATAGGTAGTACCATCATGAAAATGTGTTCATTTTGTGTACATATATACATATAACATAGTACTTGAAACGATTAAATCGACGCGATTTATATTGATTTAATTTATTTCAGACTATCCAATATATATATATATATATATATAACTGGTGCAGCCGTTTTCAATTGATATCGTTTTTTTTTTCAAAAATCATCAAGAAACTAAATTAATAATTTATAATTCGTTAATATTTCAAAAATATTATTACTGGTATAGCTACACAAAAATCTATTCAATATATCTATTCAAAAATTTTCAGAAATTTTAGGCAAATTCGTTTAGTCATTTGTAATCAATATCGTTTCAAACAAATGAACAACTACATAGAATCAGTTTCATTATTAGAGAGAAATCGGCTGTAAGGAATACGCTACATTTTTGTTGACAAGGTAAAAGTAAAGATTATATTTTATATGTAGTGAGTCAGAGTGAGGTATATTGGCCAGTAACTAAAAGCTTTAGTATATTTATCAATATATATCATAGTCACATCTACACATACATATACATACATCGAGGTATATCTCATACTCACGAGATATGTTTCATCTAATATTCACTTATTGATGGTACGGCAAGATGGTAAAAAAATATTATTATTACTATTATTACCATTAGTATTATTATTGTTATTAGATTCGATTATTATCGTCATTATTATTAAGTATTATTTATCAAGCATTCCGGAAAAAATCGTCTAAAAAGCACAATAGCATAAATGCATACAAAAATAAATATATACATAACGTGGATAATATATATACGTTGCACTATAAATAAACGTAAAAAAAAGTATTTTGAGCACAAAATTTATTCATAAATTGTATGTAACAATGTGTCTAAAGTTTCATACCTAGGATTATATCTGAAGGAACGTTTGTATAATAATTCTGTTTCATATTCCGGTATGATAAGTAAATCTCCTGTAGCAATTGTGTCTCTGCTTAACGTTTTTGTCCGGAATTTATTATTATAAATAATGTAAATTTCTCTATTCGAAACCCATACAATAATACGATGCTACGTGGTGGTGACATTTCGTAATATGAATCGACCTTAACGAAAAGATAAATATCAAGGCTGATTAATATTATATAAAATAAACGTCACATGATTTATAGATATTACAAAATTGAACCTTTTCTGAATCTTTTGAATCTTTTCTCATCTTTTTAACATATATTTTTAAAAATCTTTAAGAATTTACATGTTAAAACGGAAGAGAAATGGTATAAAAATATTTTTCTAGACGTGCTTGTAAAATCATATAGATACGTAAAGGCCGATTCAGTCTTTTCAATTCTCACTATACTTAATTCCTTTTTTTTTTTTACTAGTCTGGAATATTTCGATTTTGTGATTGCTATTTATCATTCTTAATGTCTACGACATTAATTAGCACGATGATGATAGTACACTAGTTTTATAATTCCTTGTTGAAGACATTCCAAATATGTAAATTTGTATCTAAATTCAAAAAAAAAAAAGTTGTAAATAAATCTTTATTTAAAAAAAAACACCATTAAGAAAAAATCAGTATGGACTTTTTATTACAATAAACCAAATGTTTTGTTAACCAGAAGGGATTACGACAGGAGAAATTTAAGTGATGTTTAATAGCATAATGGATCAATCTCATTTCTCTTAATGCGGAAGCGAGCGTATCGGCGAACATTCACTTCGAAAGCGGTACTCTTTAAATTTGTGTGCCTCAGGTCAGGCCCATTCCGCCAGCCTGAATGCCCGTGTCACGAACCGCGAATACTTTCGATGTTAGGGATGTGTGATCTTAAATAAACCGACAGTCGAACGATTTGTAATTATAAACAATCTCCGGCAATAACCTGATCATTATAGAAGTCTTTTTTGCGTAAAACTACGCACGAGCCGGATGTGATATTTGTATTTTTTTTTTTTATTTTGAGCATATACAATTGCAACGTGCCGACTCTACAGGTGCATCACATTATTCAATCTACATTAATCAACTGCAGAATGAAATACGAGCGTTGCAAAATCATCGAGTTACGAATACCAGCTCACGCGACTAACCTTGATAGATCAGTCATTCTTTTTATAACCAAATTGAACGATACTCAATCGTTTCCTTTGATATCACGCTTGCTATTCAAAAATTTATAGAATTATACATTAATGCAGATTTTAATCATATTAATAATTTTTTTAATTACGTTATAATAGATTTTTTAATGTTACATCATAAAAGTCGTAATATATAGGCTAATGTTTATGGCAGATATCTGAAAAAAATTGCATCGAATGTACGACTCTCAGAATGTTTTTGATCATTTCATAAATGATATAAATAAGACATTGATTGATCACGTTCTCTTAATTATCATATTAGCCTTCTCTAATGTAATAATTCGGAAAAAGACGTACGATCCTGATTCACTCATAAAACGCTTGATTTTTTTTTAGAAAAATCTCGAAGAGGCATAAACGATCAATCTTAAACAAATGACAGTAAAAATCCCAAATGATATGTCAGGTAGCTCGAAAAAAAAGTCAACCGAGCCGAGTTTGACATATCATATGGGACAGATAGTTGATTCGATACCGATGATTCGAGACCGATGTGTACCACGGTATCAGAGTCCGCGATACTCAAGTACACGAATCAAGGCGCACGGTTCCCAGCGTGTATATACATATGTACGGCTGCGCGTGTGTATGCACGCACGTACTAATGCGGATAACAAACGAGCGAGACTTGAGGCAGTGCGTCAGTCCACAGCGACTGGTTATACCAGTCAAGCAATAAGCAATCGCTTAAACCCGTCATGACTCTATGCATGAGAGTTGGGCAACACTGCCGCGGCAACAGGACGATTTTAACCGTGAGCGCGACTCCCGTTCGGCACGAGTGAAATATCGATAGACGAGCCGGTTTACGAGTCTGCGACACGATCGCTCGTCTCGCGTTGCAACGCACAAAAGCGAATTTCCACGAGAAACGGCCGGCGGTGACCGGCCCCGGAGAGACTTAACACACAAGCGTAAATTTCCAGAAATGGAATACATAAACGTTAAGAAATGATTGAAAGATGCCGCTGCTTGAGCCATTTGCGTTACGGAAATTCGTCCAACGTTATTATTGTTATTTGTACAACATAATGACAGAAAATATTCATCATATTTAAAAGTCATTTAAATATAATTGATTATATTTAATTATTTTGCAAGAATGTGATATTATAATTATATAGAATTCGATTCAATTTATAAAAATTAGCTCTTTAATTTAATCCTTTTATCTTCCCTTTAAAGTATGGATTAAGATGTTATTGAAAAAAATTATTACTCGAAAAGAAAATTGTGTAAAAATCAATTTAAAATTTTAGAAATTGGATTTTATCGCATTTTTTAATAGTATTTTTTTTATATCAATAAATAAGCAATTTCTCACTAAGAATTTCTCTGTCATCAAATTTATATTGTAATAAATGTACAAAATGTCTGTAAAACTACTTGTATTTATCGAGATTCTTTCTTAATTTTACAAAAATCTGATTTCAACAGCCGTGCATCTAATTGTTATTAATTGCATTATAATCAATCATGTAACAGTGTGATGATCATACAATGTGTGCCGATTATTTTTTTAAATATAATATATATACTACATAAATAATTTATAGAATCTTCATAGAATAAATTATTCTCATGAATAAACAAATCATACAGCTATCAATAAGGAGATTTATATCGGAATTGGAAACGGTCCGAAGAGATTTGTTTGGACTTTAGAAGAAACGCTAGTCGCTTTCTCTTCGAAGCTACTCGCAGAAGATACGTTCAGTCAGAGCGACAACAAGAGAGGAACGTACAATGTGCAGACCGCACGAGCATAATACACAGAATGTCAATGGTTCTCTTGGGACACGATAAACAAGTTATCGGTAATGAATGACGAGAATCGACTCGAGTGCCGGTTATTCTTTCAAGCTGTACGGGTATAGAAAAAAACTATCGAGAGAGATTCGGATTTAGCAGCGTTGTTCATTTTCTCATTCTTTCTTCGCTTGTTTATTTCCCTTCTGATCAAGCAAATTGATAACACAGAGAACCAACTGTAATGACGCCTAATTGATTACGTGAAATGTGCAGTGTTCGCGTAAAACCATTTCTGGCCGCGCAACCGTGAGTAATGAGCCGTGTATCCGCGTATAATTATTAATTCCTAGAGCCGATGACGGTTTTACAAAGTAGAACTATTCATTTTGTTTGCAAAAATCGTGTTACAATCGACGAACAGGTCGATCGTGCACGCGGTAAAAAATATATCCTGTGTAAAATTCGTAATTCCGCAGTAAATGTCAACGCATTTCGATGACGAATCAGTCTTTCGCAATATTTTTATTTTGCATCATACGCTTGGTAAAAACATATATTTTGTACGTTCGACTTAAATTCATTATGCAAACTATCGACAGATGAGATCGTTGCTGCTATTTTACGCGTGCGTATAACATATGTATTATTCGAGTAAATGCATAGAATAAAAAAACAAGAAATAAACTACTCGTAACTATATAATACACGTGCTCGATTACATTAAAAACAACGCGGAAGCATATGTCATATAAATAAATATAATAAAGTTATGCAATGTTTCATAAATCTTCGAATTAAATTATTTTCCAGCATTTTCTGATAAATCTGGAAAGAATTTTTTTTTAAATTAAATAAATTAAATTCTCGAGCTATCCTCTTTCTTCATGTTTCATATTTCTATCTTCATTATTAGACAGTAATATCTAAATATATAGTAATCAAACCGTATTAAACCGAAATGTATTAATAAGTGAGAAAAATATAATTATTGGTTTAGCAGCGTGAATTGCTGGCGCGATTAAATTCACGGTGATTCAGTCGTAGACAAATCGGGAAGAGAGAGAAAGAGAGAGAAATCGCGTTGTTCAGTGCGACGCGAGAGGCTATCGTCGGTACCGATAAACCTCGCCGTGAAGTATACCGGCTTATATGGATCCCTGGCGTGCACGCGGAGAGCGTTAGGGGTTAACGAGGGCCGATCGTGCGATCGGTCGATCTTTCCCAAGAGCCGAGGCGGCCCAATTAGAAGGCACATAAAAGCCGGGCGCATAATCAGCAATTTGTATTGTCGAAGGATAAGGGCGCGCGTGCGCTCGCTCGCTCGCGAAAAGAAGATCCTCTCTATCCCTCCCTCTTCCCGCGCCCTCATTCCGTCTTTCTCGTTCATTGTTCTCTTCTGCACGCCCACCCTTTCTTACGGAGCCACTTTGCAAAATAACTTCATACACACAAGGCGAACGACGTCAGACGAGGGGGATGAGAGGTAAGGGCTGCGCGCGGCGCATTCGTTGACGGCGCTGGCTCGGTGAGATCGGGGAAGGGAAAGACGAGAGGAGGGCTGGCACCCGATTAAGCTATGCAATCGCCAATTATCGGCAATTTGATCCGGTTATAACTCAATTTAAAGTAATTGGGCCGCGTCGAGCGCTCGCTCCTCGTGAGTCTTTCGTATGTATTAAGACGCCTCGCGTACGCACATGTACGCGTGCACTCGCGCGATTTATGTGTATATGTGCAATGCACGTACGAACGACAGGTACAAAAGAAGTAACGTGAAAGGCAAAGAGGAAGAGAGAGAGAGAGAGAGAGAGAGAGAGAGAGAGAGGAAAAGGTGAAGGAGCGGGAAAGAGACGTCCCGAGGAGCAAAGTTGTAGCGGCTTGCATTTAAGAGACTCAGCCTGGATGCTTTTAGCGCCCTTCGATGATCGTAAATTGCTGATCGGCCAGCGTGCACGTTGAAAGCGACGATACTGAAATCCTTCCTACGGCAAGAATTGATGGACACACAACGTACATACGTACGCGGGAGTAGACAAGTAGGGCGAGATAAGGCAAACGTAACTCCCTGAATTGCGTTTCCTCTATCCCTGCATCTTTCTAATTTGTCCGATATATTATTGCACCGATCATTCTCACATTCACAGTGATTATAGTTTTTATCTAATTACAATTTGATTTATAAAAGTTATTACACTTAAATCTTGAAAATTCACAAATAAAACATAAACTAGGAAATTAAAGACTTGCAATTAGATTTGACAAAATGATTCTAATAAAAGAGATACAAGATCGAAGTTAAGCAAAATCAGCGGGTTCCGGTAATAAAGCACCCATTTCTGAGAAATCTTCTTCCAGCGCGAACATTGTTTGAATAAACGTAAATAATCAAACGATGCGACGTAATCATAGTCGCATTGCCATTGGACCGCACTTTTTATCAAGCATTTTTTATTCATATCAACCTTTCGCTCATGTTTTTGTCGCATGACGTCTTCAATCGCCACTTTACCTCTTTTTTTGTCTTTCTCCACCATACCGTTTTTTGTTCAATCTTTCTTTCCTCTCCTTATACTCTCGGTATTGACAAACACTGACTTTTGTAAAATAATCGCGCTTGAGCGCAGCATCGTTACACCGGTGGCCGGTTCGCACCCGTTGACAAATTTGACGAGACACGCAACCAATCGGTCTTAACCGGCGTTAATCGATACAACGATCGGTTCATTAGGCGGCTCGAACTCGTTTCTCCCTCGTGGTCGGGAACGAACAAGTGTATCGATATTGACTTTTCGATCACGTTCAGTCTGGCGGAAATCTATACAGTGCCGTCGATGGCTTTCTTCCTCCGCCGGCCTCGCACTTCGATCGAAATCGACGGTAACTTTCCACGTCTTCACGAGCTTGAAAGCAGATCTCTTAATAAACGATATTCTTCAATTACATGTAACTTATTATTAAGAAAAATCAATTGTTTTCATTTATCTTCAATTATAAAAATTGTAATTTACTGTTCTTATAAATAGAATTCCTTGAAAGCGTGCTATTGAAACACCATTTTCTTGTTTATCAAAAGAGCTTTGAGAAAATATACTGATTAAAGAGAATAAAAAATTATTTTTAATTAGTTTTATTGTTAAATAATTTTAAAAATTTTAGATTAGTATTCTAACGCACGAGTTACTTAAGTATAGAAGCATTTGTATCATGTAATAATGCCTGTGATTGTCATTGGACAATTCATCTCAGGGACACAAGTACAAGCGGGATCGTGAAAAGCAGAATTTCAATGATTCCCAGGATTGTATGTGAGGTGCACGCGTGGTCCCAGTTCAAACGTTTGCTATTATCCAATTCCGCTCGTGTACATACTCCATGCGTTCCTTTCTCGACTAGGTCTGTTACGTGTCTTCGTACACGTATATGGAATTGGTGTACAAACTCGTGTATATACAATATGGAAAACTTTCCCTTAAGAAAAAAATCAAATGCAATTCTGTATGTGTAAAGCTTGTTGCTGGAGATAGAAAATAAGAAAAGAATTGCGAAATAGATACGCACGCGGGTATATGGCTTACTGTACTCTTAAACAAATCGGATTGACGAAAAAAAAAAAATAGACTGACGAACTTCACGTTTCAGCATTATATAACGGGCTCCTCCTCTGCTTAAACTCTCTTCCCGCAACTCATCACATTGTTCCTGATGAGAACCTCGTTTCGCGGCGGATTTCGCGTGCGGTTTCTATCCGTCGCTAGGCGCGAAGCAATTTCCGTGAAACCCCATTAACTCTTCGTAGATGAACGACGGGGAAGTGGAAGGAGGCGGCGCGAGGGTTTCATAGGAGGATAAGGAGAGAATCGTGCGGGAGGAGGACGCGGTGGATCGCACTTGTCGCTTGCCACGCCGGTGTGTTGCACGTTGCGAGAATATCGGGCCTCCTCTATGCACAACGCGGCGCGGCACGATGTTTCACCGTGAAACAGAAGGGAGGCGGAGTAGGAGGAGGACGAAGAGCATGAAGGAGAAGAAGAAGAAGAAGAAGACGAAGACGAAGAAGAAGAGGAGGAGGAAGAAGAAGTGGCCCTCGCGAGGCGAGGGGTCACAGTCGCTTATGTAAACCATATAGAAGCGCGCACTATCTAGCGGCGCGCCGTTTATCTAATAATATTATGGTGCAATGCCAGCGCGGCCCATAAGAAGCGCTCGAGATGCACCGGTCGCGGTGGTTCGCATGCACATGCACACGTACGTGTTCGTGCGAATATTCGTGCGAAGACGGTGAGGAAGGAGGGTCGACCGGAGAGAGGGGAATTCCGGCACGGAGGGTAAATCCGCCTCGTGCATCGTCTCGGCGCGCGGCGCGGCGCAAGGTGTGCGCCTTCGCGTTCATGGGGGTGTGCGAGCACTTGTCCCGATGCTATCGGCTGATATTCCGCGCGATAAGGGCCGCGTGCGCGCGTGCGGGCCGCGATATTATCATTGCGGAACCGAGCGTTTTTCCTCGCCGCGCGCTGGGAACGCACGGAAAGTGGTATACCTAGGCGGAAGGATCAGACCGCGTGGCGTGGGCGATATACGTTTAATTTCAACGAAGGAGGTTCTAAGACGATAGTAATTAATTATAGTAATTAATTATTGAATTCCTTCGCGCCTTAGAATGCGAAGTTACTTCAAGAAAATGAGCTTCATCGAACATAATATCACCATTTATCTGTATGTGCATTATAGAAATATATAAAGTCTAATAATATATATTTTATATATACTCCTGCAGAGAGAGAGAGAGAGAGAGAGAGAGAGAGAGAGAGAAATAAAGATAAAACATTGGCTTGTAATCGATTCTACTTACGAGACTCGTTTTTCAGATTCACTAAAATTATTCCGCTTGATACGATGAGATAATATTAAAATTAGTGCAGATATTAGCAAAAACAAGCCGTATAAATGCTCATCGAGAATCTCACGAGCACGCGCCCCGCGATAATTCCAAGGCAGAATCAGGAGTCATTAGACACTTGGCGTTACTCTTTCTCCAAGGAGCGCGCGGTAAATTTTTTTCCTCCCCTCCTCGGACCCGTCGCCAGGAATGGTCATCCAGCACGCAACCAGTAGCACACGCGACGCATTAATTCCAGCATTTTTCTGGCGTCCCGGCATTAACCTCTAAAGCAGGCGCGTGATTGCGACCGATCACGCGTGCTGTCCGTTAAATCGCCTATCGTTCCACTTTGCGCGCGCGGCGTGCTCTGAACTTGTACGATTTTTGCCTTCTTAATTCGATTCGGTCGTGCCGGAATATAACGTTGCGCGATATATATCCCCGAAGAGGAAGGCGCTCGTACGCGCCGCTAACGATCACGGGCAACCACTCTCGGCATTAAGCTCGACCATGGGACCGTAATGGTGGTCGATCACGCGTGCCCGATCTTAAATCGTACCCGCTTCTTCGTAGGATCCGCCAACATTTCCAATTTCTTGTATCACATTAATACGAATCGTTTCATCATGATCAAAGAGCTGCGCCAACGCTTTTGGCGAGCCGTCCGTACTTACTTGATTTTGAAGATCATCACAATTTCATGATTCATGTAATCTCTTCCCTTCAATATACGAACATATATCAAATAAAAAAAATTTTATTTGTATTAACGGCTGCCAAAATCATTGAAGCAATTGTTTCTAGAGCGATTATACATATAAATATGAAGACTCGATCAAAATAAGCACTTTCTTACTTGTATATTTTTCTACAATTAGCCATTACTAGTAATCGAACTAAATTCATTAGGGAGCTACGCGAAAGTCGAACTGCTCGTCTATTCGCGGCACAAATGTCGATTATCCGCAATACGTGATGCCTCGACGAATTGGAGAACGACATCTCCGGAGGTCTCGACGCGATGGCAAAAAAATGCAGGAGCACGCTCGGAACGGGTCGATAAGGACGCCAGATGTACTTAGAAAGGTATGCAAGGTATGCTGTTTTCTCGTAAGCGAAACTCAATTGTCGTACGGTATAAAGATAATTGCGCGCAGCCAGCGCACCAACCGCTCGAACGGACGGCGAGCGAGCGAGCCGCTCGTAAAGATCGATGGTCTCTCGATGAAGTTGCCGGGCATCTTCACGCATAAGCCCCGTGGACGATGCGTCGAAGGAGATTAACGCGTTAGGCGAGGCGCTGCTAGGCGATGGATGTACGTCCGGACTCGTAGGAAAGAAAACCGGGGGGGGATGGGGGAGGGGAGAGGTAGACGACGGAGAGGTATCTAATCCGCATTGAGACGCGACGCAATGCGCTTTGCCATTCGAGCGTAATTCGAACCGGCAAACTTAATTACGCCGAGTCGCAGAGAGCCTAAGGGATCGAGCGAGCGAGGATCGCGCAGCGCTATTCGCCCTTACCGACTTGTCGGATAATTAATTAACGGCGCGACTGTTCCTCGTACGCTCGCGAAATCGGGTACTATTGGCTATTAACGCGAAGATCAAAGACGGTTGAATCGTAATCGCGAATTATCACGACGCAAAGTGCCGCATCGTCGCGTTATCGATCTTGAGATCGAGGTGCGCGCGTTTCGCTTCCGCGCCCGAGAGTTCGAGCCGAGCGACTCGACCGGCAGCTCGACACACGTCGCAATGTGCATAATCGCTGCTTTGTAGAAAGTCACCGACGGTAGTTAAATATTTATCGAGAAGTCGTTTCTCTTTGCGGACAATTAGCGAAGCAGAATCCAGCCGCACAGCGAATGCCAGATTTATGCCAGATCTCCAAAAGTATGGATGTGCCTCGATTTTCATCGTAATCACATAGTCGATAACGATGCTATTGAAAGTTTCATCGAACGTACTTTACGCAATCAACAAGGATGTTCGTTTTTCAGAATTGGGAATTCTCGAGCACGAGAATTTACGTAATCGGTGCGCTTTAACGGTTGTCGCGATTCTTCGTCGATTTAGAAGAATGTCTCGTAATATCGGATCGAGCGGATCAGGATGGCACAAAGAGTCCACGAGATGTCCAATAAGAACATATACTTGCGGTAGTAAAGAGATGCGAACGTCCTCGCGACGACCATAGCCGAGCTTAGGAGGATCACCCGAGCGATCGGGAGACAAGAAACGGGGAGAGAGAGAGAGAGAGGAGAATATAGAAAGAACGGGACGGACTAAAGAGAGCGAGTTGCCCCATGAATATTTAGGGCCCCGTACTCCCGCAATGGAGTATTTATTCGTGGATGCCGGTTTTATATCACTCAACGAGGAGAGCGACGACGAGAAACCAAGAGTTCTGTTTACGCCAGAAGAATTGCCGGCTTCTTAAAGGGGCTTTCCCGATGGGGGATCCGCGAGGCCGAGTCCCTGGCATTGCGCCTTCACGTCCGCGTTCGGTTAAAATATTGCAGCGATCTACTGACCAAGCGGTATTAAACGTCCCAGTACTGAAAACCTCAGTCGATTGTCGATAGAAAACAACTTCGATATATCCGAACGGAAGTGCTCTTAACAAATTGCTTGCAGCGCGTTCGAAGAAACTTATTCACAACAATATTACAATTAAAAGTTTTCAATTTATTATAATATAATTGATGTTAGTTTTATAACAAAGAAACTTACGGATTTTTTATAGTAATGAATAATTACTTGTAAAATACAAGAAGCTCCATAGAGTCAAAGATATTTTTCCAACAGTAACAGTAAATAATTAATAATAATAAAGATGACCCTCAATTCCATTTCAAATATAAAAGACCAAGTGAGAGATAAGTCAAAAGTGATTAAATTGAGAAAGTATCCGTTATTGCGATAGACGATTTTATTTGCTTGTGTACACAATACGGATTGCCATTCATGACGAGAATTATAAACCGATGAAATATTCCAACGGAAAACGAATGAAACCGCCGAGAAAAGAATTATTCAGTTCTCATTCGCCTTTCACCGCCGCTAATTTTCCCCCGAAGCCAACGCATCGCTCGCGTTCGGTTGAAATTCAAATTCCTAATTACCATTCCATTCCAAGCTGCTAATTTCCACGTCATTCCGTCGTTGATGGACGAGTCTTTAAGGAACGAGGTGATTTCATCACTCGGCACCTCCGGATCGACGCGACGGGAAGATTCCCCTTGCGAACGTCAATCGCAATCGGAGCTTGCACGCAACGGCAGTAACTATCTCGATCTCGCTAGCGTGCTCGCGATTATCGACCTATTCGTGATTCATAGATCGCGCGCATCGAGAGCTTCGAGCTCCGCTACAAAACCCCGATGGGCAGAAAAGCGTCGGGCAGTAAAAATTGAATTAAAACATCGACGAGATCAGGCCGAATTAATTTCGCGCGATCCTCGACCGACGCAAATCGCACGAAATGTCGCCGTCCTGACCTTTCGCATCGGGCTCGGTTTCCGCGATTTCACCACAACGCTCGCGCGGGAGTGCTGCGCTCGTCCTTTTTTTATTGTAACTGTAAGAAAGGAAGAGAGACAGAGAGAGAGAGAGAGAGAGAGATCCCTCCGGAACCGAGAGATCTGTATCTATATAGAGAGAGTATATCTATAAGATACACGATCGCGCGCGCATCTCGCGAGGTGAAATGCGACAAGAAGAAAAAGCACACCGTCTGTTCTTCGCGGCTCCGAAAATAAAGAGACAGATACGCGCTAATAACTAAAGATTCGATAATTAAAGCGGTAATAAGGGGGCACGAAATTAGAGAAAGCGGCGTGTCGGAATTACCCTGGATATACGTAAGAAAGGGAACGAGAAGGATCGAAGCGAGAAACGAAAAGAGAGACTGCGAAAGATGCCCGAGAGCGCCCGAGTTCCCGATCGTAATATCGCGTTAATAAATAATTCCGTACATGGACGCGGATCTTTAACTCGGCTAATAGCCATGCCACGCGGGGGCATTTTCCTAGTTATTTTCTCGTGGATATTCGGTCTCAAGGTACATGTTAATGATCCTGCGGACGGTACATCCGTCGTCATCGACGACCCGATAATGATGTCAGACGCGTGCGGCTCCCTCCACACACGACCTACTCCGCTCCTGTAAGTTGGAGAGTAACGGGATCGGGCGATGTTTTCTCGATCGTGCTTTTGTCGTCGCTCGGCTTATCCGCCGTCTCCGTGCGGTGCGCGAATTAATATTAATACTGTTAAAATTTACTAAAATATTAACACTGTTAAAATCTCATTATAAAAAAAGAAATCAGTGTTGCCACGAGAGACATACAATTTCGCTAATTACTTCCATCAGCTTGTTTCCACCATCGATTACGAAATTATATCACGCATTATTTTCTGCGTATACACGTGTTTTCTCTCTCGCGAGCGAGAAAGAAAGGGAGAGAAGCTGTCGGAGAAGCGGTCGATCGATAAATTACAGCGGGGCACGAAGGAGAAGGCGGCTCAGGAAGGGCGATGCGCGTTACCAATTGCCGATGATCGCTGATGTCGCAGCAGTTAACGGTCTCCAACGATCGCTTATTCCGTTTCTAATAGTTCCACGAGCCGTTTATTCGCCGTGGAAAATTATCCGCCGTAAAGCGAGAAGGCGAGAGCAAAATTCGAAAGGCTACACGCTCGTCCACTCGCGGAATGCAGGCACCTTCGCTCTCGCGTTTTGCGTCGACACGAGTATGACGTGCCTGAATCTGTCGTCGCGAAAGGGGACGTCGGGGGTGAAGGGGGAGGGGAACCGCCCGGGCTCTCTCCCGTCGCCGCCCCACCTTGCACACGGTCCGCGTAATAATACGTTGCCGCCGTGGCCCGACCAATATATTAATTACCTCTCAATATATTAATTACTGACCCTATAATCTCGCCGGGACGCGCCGTGGGATCTCGCCACGGAATGTTCAAACGCGGTCCAACGTTCCATACGGCCGTGCACATCTTCCATTCGCTCTACGTTCGCCGGTCTTTTCGTCATGATCTCGTCTCTCTTTTCCCTCTGCTCCTTTCATCTCTCCTTTCTCCATTTTTATCTACATTTTCTCTTTTCTCCTATACGTTCTACCGTCCACATTTTTACGACTTCCCCGACTTCATCGCGACGACGGTTCGGTGCGAACAAGCTACTTCCGAAGGTACCATGCACTCAAGTGCAAGATCAATCGATCGATCAGCGAGATCGTTAGCGATTAGATAATTATATTTAATGGGATGCCGTACATGGAATTTCAGAATAAAACAACGTGAGTTGCCAATTTCGAAAAAAGATAATGTGCATATTTCAAACAAAACCAACACCACGTAATACGCATTATAGGTACGTATTCACGTACAAGATAATGATTTTGCCTAGACGAATGTTTGTGTCAAAAAAATCGAAGTGTCGCTGGCGTCTAAATGCTTTATACTTTCTCAGATTCTTATTCAAAGTAGAACTTACATAAAAAATTTCATTGCTATAAATTTTTAGACATTCATTCTAATTCACTTAATAAAATTATATGCCGCTCATAGAAAAACATATACATGGATTTCAAAAAATAATTCGCTGAAATAAAAGTGCAAATATCAAATAAAATAATCTCTTTTGGAGTAAAAAAAGAAATATGCAACTTCGCTACAAAGGTGCGTATCTAGATATACAAATGTCCATATCGTAGTTTCCAAGTGATTCGAGTTAACTCACGAGTTCCGCCGAGATCGATGAAAGCGGGAAGATCGTGGGCGAAGGACGGCTTGCATAGCTCGTAAACCTAAAAGGCGATCTCGAAGGGCCCGTATACCGGGAGAGCGGGTCCTTCGATGGAGCGAACGATACCCGCGCGGAATTCAAATGAGACGCCACGAATCCCGCGAGTCGTCCCGATGCCGGTTGGCGCGCATTCCGACGAGCGAGCGGGGCACGGCGACGAGTCACGAGCGCGCGCGGGCTCCGCTCTCGTGGAAGCGCGGGGCAACGACGTCGTCGCGTCGTCGCCGTTCGTCGGGCCGCTGCTCCGACCAGACCGACGTCCGTCAAGATCGCGTCATCGCGCGGGGGTCTCATTAAATCAAAGCGAGCGATCCGTCGGCGTGATAAGGGCGCCGACCTGTCGACAGGTGGATTCGTCTCCACCGCGCCGAACACAGAAGCCGTACACGGGAGCGGCCGCGATGGGGCCGCGATAGGGCGGCTTAAAAACTCACACGGATCGGACGTCACGAGTGTCACGCGCGCGGCGCTCGTTTCTCGCTTGTATAACTATGTAAGCGATCAACGCGAACTCGATACGACGGTTGATGTGATTAACAAGCCGCGCGGGGGGAATATTAGGCTTTGAACGGAATCGCCGATACCTGTGCTTCGTTTAATAGCTATACACACACGGCGGAGGATATAAGTATACGTTTCATCGTATCGTATAAGGGAAGAAGACGACGACGCTGAAAGATCTATATGGTAGTTGATACGTTCGCGTAGTGCACTTTCTCTCGGTGCTATTATTTCCTTCCGATCCGTACCGAAAAACGCATAGCCGTGTCGAATGTATTAATTTAACGTCCTTCCGTTGATAGACTCGTAGATCAAACGCGCCGAGAGAACGGAAGCGCATATAATGTCCAGTAATGGTTCTGTCTTTCTCTGATGAAACAATGTACATTAGAGGCGATTTTTAACGGTTCGCCTTCTCTATCGAGGGATTGATCGTAATTCGTATTTAATAGGATCAGGAAGTCATCGATAGCGAAAATCAATTAAACCGCTAATCTGCGCGCCTAAAACCGATTCTTGATGAGGAATCGAACGCGACTCGCGCGTACGCTGCGTAATAACCATCACTTATCCGTAATTACCACCGCGAGTAATTTTAAATGATCTTTATGATCACGACGTATAGGATAATGGTAGGTTTGATCTAGGACCACATGCGACCAACTGATCCGTACCGCGAGCCACGCAATAGGTACCGTTTTCCACGCTTTGTTCGCCGTGAGAACGACCTTCGGCAGCGCCAACGAAAATTAGAGGCGCAATGCCCCGTGTATGATCTGTGAATATGGTCCCGGGAAAGGCCACCACATAGGTAGTCCTTATAATTCGGCCGGCCCGCGCGCGAACCGTCAATTATACCGGATGATACTCGCGTCTAGTATAATCTCCGCCAAACCACTCAACCTAAACTAAGAAACTGGATACCGATTACAAGCAGCCGAGAGCGGTGCGTTAATGATCCGCCGACGTTAGATTTAGAAATTGGATTTCGACACCTGAACGAATTTCAAAATATATTTTGTTATATTCAAAGTAGCTTCGAGCGCTTCGAGGGAGAATAATTTACGACGCGCATTAACGATATTTTCTTATAAATTATAAGAAAATTGTATGATAATAAAATTCAGCTTCATTGACAACTTAAATGTGTATTTCATTGATATTTGCAAAATGTAAATATGTTCTTAATAATTTTTTTGAAATGCTATTTAATAATAGCTATTAGTAATTCTAAATCTTCTAAGTCTGTGCGTGTGACGGGTTACTTTAAAATAGCAAACAACAGGCTAATTAGAAGATTCCTTTCCTATGGCGATCATCTTTAAGACCAGCCTCGTTCCAGCCGTTTACCCATTCGAATCGGACGGGAGGCAGTTCGCGTAAAGGCTACAATCATCATACTTTTCGCACGATTATTCCTATGATTATAGATCAACTGGTTCGCGTGCTGCAGGATTTCAGAAGATATTGCCCCAGATATATCTCTGGCGGCGAGCAATGGGACGCCCGCGAGAGAGGCCGCAGGAGCGAGAAAACGAGTCGTGATCCACCACGACGGTGGGATCTTTTGCTTTCTAATCATCTTCAAGGTTAAACCTTAGTGAACCTGCCGGCTCCTGCACGATGTCGGTTAGAGCCTTGTCCGATGCTCTCCGTCTCCACCTCCTCGCTCCCTGCCTCTCATATGTGCTATATAGATCGTCGTATAAGGGTACGACCTTAAGCCACGGGAATAAGACGTCGTCGACCTGCTGCTCGCTGGACCTGCGATTGTCTCTGTCGGTCGAGGAGCAGCGTGGATATTTCTATACCGTTAAGCGATCGGAACGCCTCGCGCTCCATTGTCTCCGCGAGCGCATGCACCTATATGTTTATCCGTGCACAAAGAATATTTATATCTACAGGCTGGCACGCCGCCGAGAAAGAGACAGAACACCCCTTTTCTTTATGAGTTAATTACCGTCGGACTGTCGATACATTCGTGTCGATAATAATGAGCTATGACAAGAATCCTAAGCTTGACAAGGCAACGGAAAATACCAATTCTTTCGACAGTCAGATCTCACATGTGTATATAACGTACCGATGATAAATCGAAGATCCAGTGATATGGATTTTGCCCTTCCGCCAAAACAACACGTAAAAACAATCATTATTTCATAAGGAAATGTTCGACTAATCTATTACTAATAAATTAATTACTAACGTATCATACTCATTTATTCCGAATATCTCGGAATGAATATAAGTATGATATGTTTCTCATGACACACATTCTTATTACTAATTAAAACATAATTTTCTCTCGGAACAAATGTATTTAATATCTCCGCTTGCATTCCATATGCTACGCACGTAAATCTTAAAATATCCTAGTTTTTGCAAATAATCCTTTGATGCAATTTATTTTTCATAGTAATGTCGAACATTTCCCTGTAAAATAACGGAATAAAATGTTATATGAAATAATTATATGAATAGTTTAATCATATTTTAATTAGAGACGTACATTAGAGGCGTAATATTTTTATACACATTCGTTGCCTCATCTTAAAATAGATAATAGTTTGACTCACCAATGAACAGTGGCAGAGTAGCACAGCGACGTTTATCTGTAAAATGCAAATATAGCCAAATTATAGTAAAGTTCCTGAAGTAATTAGTATTTCAAAAAATAATTATTATACGTATTGAAATATTTATTTCTCTCTCAAATGATTATTTAATAAAATAGTATTCAAAACAAAATCTTTTTCGAGAAATGCTTTTGTTAAATATATAAAAGTATATAATTTTTATGTTATAATATTCCTGTGAACGATTAAATTATAAATAATTCAAATTAGATTAAAAATGTGAGAAATTAAATCTATAGTATATATCATATACTTTGACATGTAATAAATGTTCTATTTAATTAAACAATTATTAAAAAATTTAAAAGAACGAATATCTCTCATAAAATAATCAAATCGCGCTTTATTCACCTTAAACATTTTAGACAATCTATAATTCAAATTTTAAAAGCAGAACTTTTACTTACAATTTTATATGCTGTCTATTTTAACGTGTATATTCATATGTGGACTTTAATGCACAATAAAATTAAATTTATGCGCGTTCTTTAATCCTTCAGATGTATCCCGTATTACATTACAGAAATTATAAATCAAATCCTACTTTGAATTCCGACGATCAATTATTGATCGTCCAAAGTGAGCTTTACATTGCAAGAAAGAATGCAAGAGAAACGGCGCCGCGGAGTGCGAGGACAGTCACGAACAATTGATTCCACAGATAATAAATAATCAATAAATTATTTACCTCACAGTTGCTCCGCCGGTGCCCGATGCCTCCCCGGGCTCCCTCCTCCTCCTCCTCCTCTCTCGGTCATCCGCGTTGCTGCTCCAGGCTCTCCTTGGCACTCACACACAGGGTCATAGAGACACAGACGCTCACTCGCGAGAATAAGGTTAATTACGAATCGCGGGATTACGATGATCGCGCGGCACTTTGACACGGCACTCCCGAGGTCAATCATACGCGATGTGCGCTTCGTTACACTGGATACGAAAAGTATACCGACGTGATAGGACGAGACAGAGATGCGACGCCACGATCCGCGCGGCACCCGCGAGCTAACCTCTCCGATCGCCACGGCGTCGCTCGGCTCGGCCGACGCGGCGCGATAGATTTCGTGCGAATTAATAAATTAATTAATCTCGCGACATACGAATATCGAATCACGCGAGTATCGAATATCGCTAATCACGATTGTACGGACTAATTATACGATATGCCGCTCCGATTTGTGGAGTGTGATTTGGAGTAAACCGACTCTATGCCCGCGACGACCGCGACACGATTCGCGAGTCGTGCCCCCTAATCGCTGTATGAAGGATTGTTCGAAAATACGTAACGAAATTTAGCGTCGCACCTCGCGTGGGGGTTCTGCGAATTTCCATTATCTTAATTTCCACGAACTGGGGCGATTCGCGCGTTCCCAGCACTCGGCGGCAACAATTGAGTATATTACGCAAAAAAGGCTCACATCAGAGTCCTATCGAACGAGAAGAATCAGACGTGGTAAGAGATACGATAATACGACGCGGCACCCGCGAACTAACCTCTCCGATCGCCATGATAGCGCGCCGGTCGACGACGCGACATTGGCGCGACAGATTTCGTGCGAATTTAATCTCGCGACACACGCGCTCGGACGCGTCGTCCACGCGTACATTACGCGGCCGACGAATATCGAGTTGCACGAGGCTGATTTCACGATTGTACGGACTAGGTATAATTACGCGCGCCGCGACGCCGCTCCGAATCGCCGCTTCGAAATCAACCGGAGTCAACCCACTTCGTGTCCGCGACGACCGCGACGCCGCCGACGCCACGATGCGACGACGCTTCGTCACTGATCAAAATATTCAAATATGGCGTCGGTAACTACGGCCTCGTATGTACGACGCGACGGACGCGAGTCGTGCCTCAATTCAGCTACTACGAAGAATTGCTCGAAGAAATACACGAAATTTAGCGTTAACACCCGCGATATACCTCGCGCGAGAGTTCTGCGAATTTCTATTATGTTATTAATTTCCGCGAACCGGCGCGGCGCGGCGGCGCGACGCGGCGTCCGGCGATGGAAAAGATCGAGGCTCACTTCAGAGTCCTATTATCCTTCGGAGTTCTACTTCACGTAAATCGCGCGAAACACTTGCCTCGACGGACGTTTTGGTGACATCGTAACATCGAATTGCGCGGAATAGATAGCTCCTGGTTCCATAAAGTTCGCGGGGGGACAAACGCGCATGGCGACTTTTACGTCTCGTCGCGATCGCGTCTGCGGCGGGGTAATGAAACGCCGCGAGTGGCTCTGCGGCTCGTGCCCCCGCTCTCCCCTCCACCCCCTATTCGTCCGTCGCGTCGCGTCGTCCCGGTCGTCCGAACGACAACAAGCTGTTGTGTATGCATACATCGCGCGTCGTACGTCGCAAAAAAATAAACAAACTCGTCTCGCGTGCCAACCGATGCGACGCTGTGATATGAAATACTTATTTCATGCAACCGCATTAGAAGATTACGCCGATATTCTGATGCCGACATATGTTGCTCTTCACGTCATTAAACAGACGGATGTTCTGCGTTTGTTATGGACTTGTCGGTGTTGCATAAGGTAAGATTAATGTTAATGTTAATATCGTTCGATTAAAAGCGTTTTGAAAACTTAATGGAAAAATTCTTATGTTGACGTGTATATATGCGACGTATATATGTACATATTCAATTGCCATTTGATGTAATAGCAAATCTATCGACTCTGTTACTTTGTAAATAACCGCATGTGGTTTTTAATAATAACGTATGTACGGTTGAAAATATTAACTTGGAGTTTTAATTTAATAACTGTATACTTTCTTTAAAGAATTGTTAAACGCAATATTTATATTTGAAAGATAGATTTAATTTTTTAATTAAAAAAGTATTTATAGGGAAATGTATATTTGTTAATATTACTTTTCTAAATTTTTTACTTTCAAAGAGGCTTGAAATTAATATGTGATTTTAATAAATAAAAAATTCTGATCTATTTTATATGTATAATAAATCAAGAAAATAAAACTAAATCGCTGTTAAATATGTATACCGCGATTATTTTTTTCCTTGTTTTATTAGAATCATATATTAATTTTTTTCCGAGTAAAAAAATTTAAAAAAGCAATAAATAATAATTTAATTTTCCTAAATACTTTGTGATAAAAACAAAATTAGTAGTGCACTATTCTGATTGTGTCGTCTTGAATATTTATTTTTAAATCTCAATTCAGATCTGCTTGAGTCATTTTGTTTTTTATCTGATTTAAAGTTATATGAATGCGATCTTTTTTTAAATCGTTTTTAAACATGTTTAAGAGATACCTACGTAATTTTTCTTAATTTTTATTATTAATTTAATACGCCATTTAAAAATTATTACTGCATATACATATACGATAATTTTTTAAGAATTGTTAAACTTGAAGAAATTAAAATTAAAAATTTCATAAAAATTAATTCAGAATTTAGTTATTACGCTTCAAGATTAATTCCAATTTTAAGGTACTAATTAAGAAACTATTTATAATTACGATTAGAAAACGTGCGAGTTTTTTATTAATAAATTTCAGAATCATCCTCTCGTCTCTCTATACGACGATACAAATAGTAGCAATCTTCTATTTGGAAAAGATCGGAATTATTTTAATTTTATTCTGTAATAAATATTTAAATTCGAGAATAAAATAATTAAAAATTTTTTCACATCTCGCAATTCAAAAATTGAATTTAATCAAAATGCAGCCGCGATCTTTAACCCTTAGAGTTAACTATCTTGAAATTCATGCTAATCGAAAAGTCTCGTTTATACTCATCAGAAATGTGTCGCGATTATAAATATGATATTATCATATTAAATTGACGCTGAAGTTTCATTTATTAAATCGCATTATATCTCAAACTGGTTTCGACTGAGTTTCTTCAGCAGAAACGCGATTATAAGTACGAGCTTTACGCTGAGGAAAGATAATGTTTTAAGTGTTGTTCGTCAACGCTTACGCGGCTCGTTCCTTTTACGTTGTGCGGTGTCTAAAACCACCCAAGTAGCCGGGTGTAACCAATCCTCGACCAGAGCACGCCGCGTGAATAGGTGAGAACGAATCCAAGCGAATATGTCTGTCGTGTTACGACAAAGGCCGCGCTATCGGGGCCCCGCGCTCGCGCAAGATAAGTAAGTGCTTTAATTTATTCGAAACACCTCGGTTATTAATCGTCCGCTTCGTGGACCGGGACGGGCCCCGGAGGTGGTGCCCGGCGTGGCCCCGGGTTCTTGGGGGAGGGGGAGGAAGAGGGGTCGGGGGGCGCGACGAGAAGGGGTTAAGAGGTTGGTCCCCCTCCGTTGCGTGAGGTTGCGTGTGCCCGCGCACGTCGGCCCTTGCATATATGTATACGCGCGGTTATATACGCATATAAATACGCGGATACAAATAACGAACACGCGGTCGTGTCTCAGCTGAGCTCGTTGGAGGCGCAACGCACCCAGAGCTGAACCAGAGAAATGTTTTAAGCGAGGCACTCGCGGCGCCCACGCTCGTCCGCGGCACAGACGCGCCGACACGCGCGCGCGCACACACCGCGCTGGGCCCTTATTTCAGCCATAAATTAATGTTCTGTCTTCTGCGTATGCATAATTGTACGAGCCGCGCTACCCGCTTCTTCTTCACCTCCTCACCCTCTTCCGTTTTCCGTGTCTACACAGACCGGACGCCGGGGCCGTCCACGACGACACCGCCGACGCGGTTGATATCAATGGTGATGACACGTAACGAGGGCTCTAATGGATACCGCGAGTGCGAATATACGCAATGTATACCGTGTACGCGGCATTAACCATGGACCGGATACGCTCCCGTGACATGTTACTTGCAAGGACAATATCCTGTGCCATATCCCGCCTGCGATTTTTTTTTTCGACTGGCTGTGTTTGTACCAACGCGTTATATTTATAATAGAATAATGATACCTATACGAGATAAAACACAATCTCATGTCTCCGTATATACGAAACTAATGATTGTAGTATTTGTAGTTAAGCATCAGCGAGTAGTGCGATCAAATAACTTGCTCTGCCTTTGATAAATTATTTTGATTAATGACTTCTCGATTTTTTCCAAATTACAGCCGTTGATATACGTGAGAAGAAATTAGCTAGCACCATGACGATTACCAATGAATGACCAAAGAGATAGCTTTTTTTTTGTACATAGCTTTTTGGTCAGTAATAATTGCAGAAAAGGATCGCGTATACAAGACTACCGAAAGAGTCCTCCTCGGCAGTTGAATTAGCATGTGGGGGACGGGGGAGATCACTTTCCATTTGATTCGTCGTATAAACGGAGATAATAAGGATGGGTCTCACGTTCTTGCATTTACATTCGACCTATTGTCTTCCTCTCTCCGGGCTGTCTCTCTTCGCTCAATAAGCCCGAGGCCTTCGCTCTTGAACTCGCCACGATTCGCTTTCGATGCTATTTTTGCGCGTCGTCTCCGCCGTTGTATATCTACCGTTGCCCTGGTTAAGGCGAAGTTACTTAATGTCCCCAACGGTCTTCGAATACTGAGATAACCAAACAAAAATGTCGCTCCGAGCCTCGAGGCTGCATCGCGCAGTATCTGTCACACAGTAACGTTACATTCCACGCATAACAATTGCGCGCATTATCCTCTCTCCCTCGTTTCCTGTCCTACGACATCGACGTCTCCTGGATCATTCACGAATTGCGACGAAGTTCACTTTCAGTTACGATATTCAAATAACAGCGTTCCAGTTATAATTTCAATTATTTTTAAGACGATTTTACAGATTTTATGAAAGGAATGAAAATGTATATATTACCGTAACTTTAAAAAATATTTGGGAAAAATGTTCGTAGCTGCAATCGAACGATTCGTCGAGATCTTTAGCTTATTGAACAAACGTATAGGTATTGTCTGCGTGACTGTGCGAAAAGGAGATGTTGGAAGCAACGTGATCGCGTGCGCTGCAACACGCGGGAAAATAATGAAAATAACGTATAGGAAAATGGTACCGCGTTTGGTAAAGCAGCCGCGTACGTGTCGCTCGGCGGGCACACGCTCGGTTTCCACGGTGGTTCTCCGCGAGCCTTGCACTCCCGTCGAGGCACCTTGTTATGCGCTCTAGCTTTTATCTCTCGAGTCCCGCGGTGACGAAGCCGACCTGTCAGTCACGTACCGGGGTACGTACGCGGGATTTGATTTTATCGGCCCCGTGCTTTTGCATACGGCGCCGGTGTACCCACGCTGGTACACATGTGTCGCCTCTTCGTGATGCTGCCTTTTTCATACACCGTCGCGCGGACGCGCAGGCGACGATAACGCCATTCCGCGGACCGTTTATCTCGCTGGTGAATGCACTCGTGTCCCGCATCGCCGGGAACAATTCAAATTATGTTTCTTAGAAAACTAAAGAATTCCCGTTTCTTAGAATATACTATAAATTTAGCAGTCTATTTGATTGCCGTAACGGACGGTATTATCAGGCAGAAACACTAAAAAAAAACGTTCCATTTTTTCCATTTTTTTACAATGTAAAAATGTATATTAGCAATATTTATAAATTACACATCATATATATAATCTTAACACCTATATAATAATTATCATTTCCGAAAAAAAACGAGAAACCGAATATAGGATAATTTATATGTAAATTATAAAGTCTATATATATAGAGACTTTATAGGAATATAGGATAATTTATATATAAATTATCCTATATTCGGTTTCTCGTTCAGTCTCTATATATAGAGACTTCATGTAGATTTTATTATTATTATTGTTATTATACAGGGACAATTTATAAAACTTAATTAGGTATAACAAACGTGGTCTCATTTATTTGGTCTCTTAATCAGTAAATTCGTGCTTTTGTTCGCCACAAAGTAGACAACAACGCAGTAACGAGTGAGTAACGTGAATTACTTCGTCGGACAGCGGTCTGTATATAAATTGTGTGATTTTAATAGGCGGTACACGTCGAATGTCACCATTGGGAAGGCGGTCTCCGTACACGCATCACGGTCGTGCACCAAGTACATGAGAGCGTATGGCTCGCGTTTAAAGCGGCGAATTAGCGTCGCGCCCGCCTTAATATCGACCAGCACGACTGTTTCGGAACGTACCAGAGTGATTCGTTCAAGGCCGATCCGAAAAGGCACGAAGATCAACACAAAGAGACCATCGCCGCGGCGATCGCGAGCGTAAACCGCAAGTTTTTGAGGCTGATGAAGAAACGAATGAGGAAAAAAGATATAATCATAGTGATTTGTGGTGATCCGCGGAGAAATATAGCGGCAAGAAAAAAACGCGATATCGTGTGCGATAAGTAAATCGAGGGAATCGTGTAAATTAAGAGAGATCGTGTAAGGTAATGATGATGACGCGACTTCGTCGTGATGATTGTGAGAGATCGCGAGCGCACGGCGAAGGATACAATATTCTACTAAAATGTTTATACGATGCGCACGGACGGTTCGAGCGAAAGAATGCCGCGCAGAAGGGAAAGTGAAAGATGCGGAGTGTTTCAAGGATACGCCAGCGCGCGGGTATAACCAAGTTACTAATTATATCGATTAACGGGCTAATGCATCTATTCCGCGCGGATTAAAACTGCCCAAGGACTCCTGTCCTTGACTTTGCCAGCGCCTTCTCAGCTAGCTAGGTTTTCCGCTATGACTCTGTCTTTTTCCTGTTCCCTCTTGTAACAAGATCGGATAATGATCTAACTCCCGAACCTGCTACCGGCATACACTTATACACGTGTCTATTGAATACGTAGGAAAATGAGATTTGATGCTGGTCCTCCTGGAATGGAAGGTAGTCGAGCCTTAATTAAAGCAAGATAAACCATCGCAGCATAATTTAATGAAGTTTCCAGAACTTCGACCGTGCAGGTCGATCTTCCTGGAAGGAGCTCTGAGACTTAATTAAAAAGCTAAATCATCGGGACAGAATCTCTGCGCAATAACTTAACAAAACTTCCGAATTTTAGCTGCAGTATCATAAACTCTTTCTCTTTCTCTCTCTCTCTCTTTCTATCTCCCTTTCTCTCTCCTATCGCGTCATCTCTTTATCGCTTCGGTTTCGTAATACAGGTAAAGTCAAGTACGATAGAAAATGAACGTTTGAGCGGTAAGCAAAAATACTTGTCGCTTTATCGAACGATCGGAGATAACCATGCAGAAACGTAGTGCAGCGGACGACGATTGAAGGTGCATGCGATTTGCGTTACTTTTACCAGCTCGAGATCTCGAGGTTACACACAGCCGGGAGAAGAGTTTATTTTTACTAGCAGGTGATACATTCTGCGCGCGCGTTCGGCCGATGCTAATAAATCCTGGACGTGTCCTGGACGCGCGCTACGAAGTAACGCGATTCTCGTAATTATTGATTTCGCAATGACCGACACGATCGAGTATATGTCCGAATGCGGTGCGCGAATGACTTCGCCGCTCACATATACTCGCGCCTCCATTAAAGACAATCGCTGAAGAGGATATATTCTCGGGGAATGATTAAGTACGTCCATGATGCACGGAGCGCGCGGAATGAGAATCGAATGATCATTGATTGATAACGGTGTATTTGATGCCGATGTGAGCTATACGAAAGAAGGCGATAAGCGCGATGTGTGTTGTATATGTATAATGGTATGTAAAATGGGAAATGGGAGAAATGTGTCGCCATGAATGCTGCTAACAATAATTTATTGTACACTTTTTCCCAGCAATAAATTGTAATTATAATTTTGCGAACGACTGAGCGAATAGAAGATATATTAGCTAAAATCAATTGAAAATTATTTTTGAAAAAATTCAAATTATTTAACATTATAAAACTTAATTTTTCTCGTCTATTAAATTTCTTTCGCTTAATTATTTCTTCTATTATGTAACGCTTTAATTAATGCTGTAAAAAAGCAAGCGCAATTGATGATAGTGGGATTTTGGAAACCAATAATACTTAAATGACATTTAATCCTTAGTGAGAATTCGTTGAATCCAGGAAATACTATTTATTTAAATAAAGTAAAGAAGATAGAATTTCTTAAGGGATATTAAAAGACAGACATGTATTTATTCTATAATACCTCGGCGAGATATAATAAACTACACAACTATCTTGTCCTTTTATATATCGCGCGATGCTTTCCGCTCGAAATCGACATTCGCCTTAGAGAAAGATCATCATTTTGCCGTGTAATTACGCCGCTAGGATAATTTCCAATCCTCTCCCGTTTTCCCCAGCGTATTGTTTTCCAACTCGGTCAATCGAGATGGCCTTCGATTGAGTATCGAGTCGAGATAGAATCAAAATCTCAGGGCCACTCTCGCAGATTCGCTACTCTCTCCCTCGCTAGCGATTTGTAATATATTCTCGGGAATTTGTCAAGATCGCGAACACAAGATCGTGTGAACATATATCCGCGACAATTTTTTAGTTGAAGAAAAACCAAGAGCGGTTTGTACCATAATGGATTTATTTCCATGTACGAACAATTATCACTGATATAATAAAAGAAAGTTTCATGGTAAAGTAAATGACATAGCTGACTCGGTACATAAATTTTATTACAAATATAAATCTATAGAAAGTTTAACTTATTACCTAGGAATATAGCTTTTCTCTCTTTGTAGAAGAGTGCAATTAAAAAGGAGTGCAATCAAAAGGCTATTCCGGGTGCATAACACTAGTAGCTTTTACGATCTCCTCCGATGCTGATTGAAAGAGAACAGGTTACAATAGTGCGCAGTTTGCGCCGGTCGATTCGTCGCAATAAATCTCGTTTCTGCAGTGCAATCCGTTAGACGGTACCAGTTGTGCGGGAGGACAAGGTAGAGTGTGTGTGTGTGGGAGCCGGTGCGTCGCGCGAGTTCGCGTGTGTCACCTCTGGCATTGCGCCTTTACTGCGACGACTCGTCGTCAACTCGTCATTATCTGCCGACGATGATTACAATTATTATTCCAGTCGGCCAATAATCATATCCCGTATAGCGTAACCCATTCGTCTACGATTGCGATCGGCGATCACGTACGCGCCGTCCCCGTCTTTTGCAGCGCGTCGCAACTTTACCACGGCCAGCACTCCCCTTCCCTCGCGAAATTTCCGCGATAGCGCGATCCTTCCTTCGTCGGATAAGCTATAAAAATCATGAAAATGTGGAAAATCACGGCAAATATGTATACCTTAAAATATTTAAAATTGTGCAATTTTCCCCCATTAATCGCGCGTTTCATTATGACAATACGATTTGTGATTAACATTCGATCGTTTTCAAGATTAATTAAGCCAGATTTTGAGGTTGTCTTAGGTCACGTCGAAAGGTACGTTCTACAATTTCGAAGGACGACAGTGCGAGATTCGCGGATATGCATGCCGTGTCGCATCGGTAGGATGGAACGCGCTCACGCGTTCGTCGTGAGTCAGATATCCTCCGGGTTTCAGCGTGCCGGGTCGGGGGTCGTCCGCATTTGCTCCAATCTCCACCTGTCCCCCCCTGCTTCAGCCGCCGTGCCGGGGCCGCCACCGCGCGCCATCGCTATTTCTCGCAGTCGCATCCATCGCATCACCGTGTGTCTCGGTGTCCTTGATATTAGAATGGTCCAGGGGAACGCGCGCATCTCCCAGTGACCGTTACACGGCTGCGCCGTCCGTGTATATACGTACGCGGGCCTAGCTAACCACGACATAGACGCGTAAGATCGCCGGATGACGACATCGTTTCATTATCTTCCGCCGAGTTTCATCCGATTCACTCCTGCGATTTTACGATCCTTCTTTTTTTACGATTTCGGCGCCTGAGCCATGACTCGCGGCGCAAAGATCGATGGGCAGGAACGATCTGTAGATCTCATCAATTGACGTTGCTCGACAACTTCGTCGACAGCGGACCAACGGATCACGTCGCATTGTCGATGTTTTTTTTGCCGCCGATATTTTCGGGAGATAAAAGGAGGAAGAAAAAAAAAACGGTTATGTGCATAGACGAAATCGTAGCTCGGGGCGATGCGCGGTCTTTGTTGCGCTGATTCTCAATCGATTAGTTCATAAGACGAAGCGTTTATTGCTCATTACCAATACCAGTGTGCGTCGCAATGCCCGTCGTCGTGAGAGAGCTCGGTGGAGATAGTTGCCGGCGCGCGTAATCGCTCCCGAGTCCGTATACGCCGCGTTAAAAATCATGCTCTTCTCGAATGGCACTCATCACGGCGCACAGCGACGATGATTACCTACCTAGCTTTTACATATTCATCGCGCTCGCAGCCGAAGCATGCGTTCTGTTATCGACAAATACGTAAAAGCATGGCAGGCGCATTACGCCAACTGACTCAGTCGTCATTGTATCTCAGGCGAAGACTAATCGCCGAGAGATAATCTTCGTGCGATGTTCTGTACCCGGAGTCCTTTACTCTCCCGCGATATTGATGGATGAACGTTGCTGACAAATGGAGATTGACATGTTCATAGAGTTGTCGCGTGTAACACAGATGAAATATAGACGTAAAAACATCGGCTCCGCCGTTAAAAGTTGCTTAATCTTAAAACTTTTATTTTATGAAATAAAGCACGGCGGATAAATTTGTTGAATTTCATTGCGGTTTAAGGATTACGCGGGTCGCTTAAATGGAATAACGGTAAGGAGCGCGAGAATTTTTTTTTCTTCCACGATTCGCGAAGTTATGTAATACGATAAGGCATGTGGAGATCGAGAAGGATTAGCGAATTCAAGAGGAGTAATTTGCGAGGATGGTCGGACAGCTCGTAAGCGGAAGCGGCGAACGTGCGACCGTGCCGCGTAGCCTGGATTAAGGATGGTACGGGCATCGACGTAGGATCGCGTGAACGTGGCTGCAAAAAAACGCATAATACACGGCTCTTAGAGCATAAAGCGGAGGAGAACTGTTCCGAGGCGCCCGGAGCGATTACGAGCGTGGAATCCGCGCGAACCGACGTGTGGCAAACGAGTGTGGGCAACGGCGCGGCGCGGAGCGTCCGATATTTTCGACCGGTCGCGACCGCTGCGATTACGCAAGGTGAAGAGGCGGGTTAGGAGATCATCGTGGCCCCGCAGCCGGAGGAGACCCAGTTCTCATCTATTAATGCGCAATTACCGGCGAACAATGTGATTACGGGCGCGTTTTAAAGTCGTTACGCGACGCTTACGGGCTGCCGCTCCATCGGCTCTTGCACTCTCAATAATGCCTCTTCCTCTTCTGTCTCTCCTTTTTTTCTCTCTTGCTCTCTTCCCCTTCGCCGTCATCGTATCGCCACTTTTAGTTTCACGGCCGCGCGGTGTTGCGCTCGCGCTAGAAATCGCCCCACGCTGAAGTCGAGCGACGAAAATCAATGATCGTCTAATTTAATACGATGAACGTCGGCGGTGGCAACCGGTCCTCGGCAAGGCCAAGTTGATCTTGTCGAGGAAGATCGATCGACTGCACTTAGCAAATAACTCGACCGCGTGCATTGTGCATTAGCGAAGGCGAGGTTCAAGGACGTGAGGCACTCTGAGCACCACAGAAAGCAACCGTCGGGAATACGCGTTTCGCCAAGTTCCGGTATCGAACGGTCGATGAGTCATCGAATGTACAATATAAGATGAAATAAGTGGATGATCGGAGAGATATAGAGAAACAGTTAACAGTTCTGTGAATTGATCTCGAGAGTGTCGATCGTCACGCGGATAAGGGTAAGAAAAATTTCTATCCGAAGGCACGCACGTGTGCGTTTCATCGCGAGTGAAATATCTCCGTGGTTTCGTCACGGTTTCCCACTTTTGCACCCGGAAGCTAGTTAGTCATCGCTCGTAAATTTTCGACCCGCGCAAAAAAACTGGATCGCGAGATGCCGTAATGCGCCTCTCGAACGAGCGCCCATCAGGGTCCAAGGATGCGCGCCGTGTGCGCGCGAGGCAAAAGATACTTAATAATGCATTAAAAGATGTTTTATTAGTCCGTGCTGGACCGAGGCAGGTATCTGTTTTCGTATTTCATCGGAGCTGCTCGTACATTATTACGGGAGCGGGAGAATCCACGAAGTTTCGAATTATATAACACGCGCGCGTTATTATTGAAACGAATACCGGAGCTTAACCACCAGTGAGAATATATATAGCCGTTTAAAGCCGCTTTTGCAGGCTCTCTGTCGCGTCTTTTTGTATACTCTGTGTTCCGTAATCTTAATCCTCGTCGCTCCGAATGACTTTTATTGCGAGATATAACGTAATTAGGGATCCCGCAAAATTATCTGCTTTCGACCCGAATAGCAGTGTATCACCGTCGTCGTATGGCGAGAGTGTCTGACGACGTTGAACCGTTAAACAATAATAGTCCCTAGAGGCGAACATCGTCGCGCGTTCACACGGTCGATATGCTCGTAAATTTGGCATTTATACTTCGTATATCGGAAATAAGATTCTTTTGCGCATTCGTCCGGAGAAAAGAGTACCCGGCGCTTTTACGGCGCCGCATCGTCGGGATGACACGCGAGCGTGTCTCGAAAAGTATATATTTTCCTCGATTCCGGAAAACCGACGTAGCCTTAAATTTCTTCAATCTCGGAGAACCCGTAGAAAAATTGAATCATCTCGTCGTTCGTTGAATTTATCCCGTATTACTTGCGCACAGGCACGTCGATGGCTTACGATGCTAAACGAAAGCAACGTACAACGAATACCGCACAAATTGCTACGCTCGTAACAAATTCATTAATTAGAGACCATGACTCACGTCATCCTATCTATCAGCAACGCCTTCTATACGCTACTTTGCGGCAGGTCTTTATACCGGACGGAACGAGGATAATGAGATGTTTCTCATAACTTTTTTTGTTCGGCGATTTGCAAACAACATGCGAATTATATTAAAATAAACACTTTGCACGTATAATAAAAATAAAAATATAATCTCACGCCAAATTAATGATATTTAATAAGGAAGAGTATTTCAAATACGTTAATAGAAATATCTAATATATTAAATAATAATTTAATTATATTGAGTTTAATACTTGCATTTTATATAATTGAATTTATTAGTGACGGTTTTTCGAAGTAAATGAAAATAATCATTTCAGCAATATCGTTCCATGATTTGGAAGACCGCTAAAAATATTTTATATGTCACATGCGAGACATCGGTATCGCAATTAACTGCTGAGAATTATTAGCTTCGAAATGGGACTACGGATGGGAATTAAATTTCGTATCTCCCTCTTGAATTTTAGTCGGACTTATTGGGAATGAGAAAGACAGCACTTTCTGACGGTAATGAATTATCGATGCTCGGGATGCTTCACTCGAACGATTCGGGTCATCGAAAATTAGGGGGGACTTAATTTTAACGATCCGTAAGTCTTCCTGCGCCACGAATACCGACGAGCAACCGACTGCGTCTTCAATTATCGAAGTAATTCGGAGCGTGATGGTAGTAGCGACGACTCGCACGACCGCTTTCACCTTGGACATTTTCGCCCACGTTACGGCGATATAATTGGATTTTCCGCGATCCAAACTTGGCGACGGACGTAAAAACCTGAGTTAACAAGGAAATTCTATTCGTACACGTGACACGCGTGTACATCGCTCGCGCGAGCAGTAATAGTGCCGGCGCGATCCTAGACGTACCGTGGGGACGCCTTTCGGCGCCGACTTGTAGAACGAATCAGCGCGGATCTCAAGGACTGTGAGAAAGCCCAAGGGCGAAACCAGTCTCTGATTAAGTCAGAGACTGGCGAAGATGAGAGACGAGTTTCGCGGACTGATAATATTAGTCAACGATTACGCATGAATCTTGACCTACGTTTTTCCTTTCAATCTTTTATGTAAATCTCTTTCTACGTCTAAATTCATTCTCGTAAGATTAATTGCAAATTGTCAAACTAATTTATGTAATTATGATCGGTATAATTAGACATCTATATATATAAATATGTCTAATTTACATAACGAAAGGAAAAATATAACAGGCATATTAATGGATAAATTACTGATTATTAATTAATAATTGGTAAATACAATAACAATAAATTTTGTAAACTCGGAGAATTTTATAAAATTGGTGAAAGTAACGAGAAGATACAAGGAACTTTCTAAGTTTTAATTAAAATCACAATTTTTAATTTTTCGTAAAACTTTCATGAGTGTGATGAATCTTTATTAAGTCGGCGACTGGTTGTACCTCGATCAGCGTTGCATATATTATATATCTATAATGAAGTACCAATTCTTCACCGCACAATCATAAAAACTCTCGAATATACGTTAACTATAGATTTCTCTAATCACACAAAAGGCCGAAATTAAAGTAACTGTACCGTGCGAGATCGCGCACATATCTACTCAGCGCTTATGTAATGCGAGGAACGCGAAGCGCGAGCCACGTCGATCGCGGGACTCGAGCGCGTCGCGACCGGTGTGCCGGAGAGTGCAAGAATCACCATGCGAACGCACCATGCGGCAGTACATAGCGGATAAATTAATTAGCGTAATTAGTACATAAATCCGCGGGGAATGCCGGGGCCGTCACGGTTAATTGCGGCTAATGGCCGGGATCGTACGCAATGCTCTCGAACGACCGACGACGTACGCGCGGTATCCGCTCCGCTTTGCGACGCGCGCTATATCTATTTTTCATTCGTCTGCTGCTCGTGAAACCGTCGTCTTTCCATCGAGTCTTTTGTTTTTTTTTTTTGTCATTACGAGGACCGCCGCGGCCTGATCGTCGACGTTAGGCTCGATCACACACGTCCCCACGGGGAAGGAATTTAATGGTACTCTCGAGCATCTGAAAGTCGCTCACCTGCCAGCTGCCGTCCGTTCGTCGGCCGCGAGAAATTTCGTGCGCGTCTGCCTTCCAGATACTCTCACAAAATCGATATGCCGCCGCGGTATATTCTCTCTCGTGTCCTCCGCCGCAACGACGACGAATTTAATGCTCACTACACGGATATTAATAAATTATTATTAATTACTCAAGGAGCGAAATATCACCGGCTAATTACTAATTAGACATCGCGCGGTAATTACACCGCGACGGAATATAGCACACGTCGCTCATTCCTCGCCAGACAAGGCGGTCCAATAACCTTTCCATGCAAATGAATGCCGTATTTGCCGTAATTACGCGCAATCAACGAAATTTATTGATATCCTGTTTGGTTGACTATCGCTGTCGATCAAAAGGCCGACGTCGAGGTCCGGCGTCGAACCATTTCGGGACACGACCTGATTTAGAGCGTCGCGCATCGATCACTGTCCGCGATACGTTGCTGATAAATCGTCGTTTAATCGCGACAGAATCCGATCGCGAAGGTTGACGCGTAGCCAAAAAAAGAAAAATCATCACTCTTTATATTATAGACGTCAAACGTATATACGAAAAAGGCCTTGTCTTCTGAACTTTCATCTGGCGGTAAAAAAAGCTTGCTCCAGTTTGCTCGCGGCTTGTGGAGCTTCGCGAATGACCTCGGTCGGCGCGACTACCGCGAAGAGCACAACGACGACGATGACAACGACAGACGGTTGGCGGCTCATCACACGAGGTAGGATAGGCACAGGTACGTGCGGATCCTCACGAAAAAAGCGAGCGGTTGTTTAGAAGCCGCGGAAATAAATCAGCGCGGCGCTTCTGCGAGTACTTTCACGTTGCCGTGGCGGACAGGCAGGGCGAGCGGAAAGTACGAGCGTAGCAAAACGGCACAGCGGCGTTCGCGCCAAACAAGGTTTAATTGCCGGAGCATTGACATGCGTGCGGTTTGCTCCGACGCAACGCGGGCGCTCCTTTTGTCTTCGGCTTCGCGGAACTTCCGCGCGCTTCCCGGAGACCTGCCTCCACCGTACCGGCCGGCACCGCGACGGAGAAGTCCGTGATTTGTTCGCCGCGTCGCAAGGTAAAATAATACATACGCAGACAGAGAGAATATTGTAGAACCAATTGCTGAAGAAATGCGTTAAATTATGATAGTTTGAAGAACAATATATTTCAGCTTGTATAGAGTTTGCATTGCGATTACAATTAATTTATATAATTAATATATAAATTAAAATACAATTAAGTATAATTAACAATTTGCATGTTTTCTCATTTTTAAGCGATTTCATTCATCATAAAAATATTATATACATTTTTCTTTAATAAAATATCCACGACGCGTAATTTTGAAACGAAACAAGGGCTTTCCTTAAAAAATATTGAATTGTTGCGAGTAACGCGGTATTATCGCGCTGACATAGACAATTATCGACTTTGAGGCGCACGATTTCGATACGTCCGCGTCCGTTTTACTCGCGCGAGGTTTGTTAGCGCCCGTATCGCCGCCGCCGCCGAAGATCCAGGGATAACGCCACCCCCTCCGGGTCTTGGAAGGCAAAGATGCCGCGGATTACGGGATTCCTAACTCCTCGCCGGTTGCCGCATAACGTTATACCTGCCTTTAACCAAGGTCGATCGTGTCCCGACAATCGCCCGGTAAGATCGTGAGATCGGCCGGCTGATGTTGGTCGGAAAGTTCGCGCGATCGTAAGCAGCCAGAGTTCCACTTTTGATATACGTATTACAATACCTGGACTATACGGTTGGCATTAAGCGTTTATCGTCCGGGAATCACGGATTACGATAATTCCGCCGATACAGAAGTGCGCTCGGGATTAAGTAAGGATGATTAATGTAATAACAGTGTGTAATTCCAATCGTGAGATTTATTACATGTCAATAGATGTAACCGCCTTCTGAGCGAGGTTTAGAGATCGTATAGAAATTCAGCAAATTAACATTATTAATTTCCTGATTGTATCGGTATATGCACATGGCTGCAATCTCATCAAGTTGCAAAAACGCGACGTAAGCTTTTTCTTGCGGTGCGATAAACAGCTTTATCCCAAAAATTATCAGACACGCATGTGGACAGGCAAAAAATATCTCTATGCGTAAAGTCTCTATGCGTAAGAAAGCCTATCATCTTAGCCGTAAGTGATAATGATGAGTTAGATTACAAAGCATAATTGAAGTACTCTGTTTTTGAATCCCTGGATCTTTATTATCGCTTTCTTCCTTTTGCATATGGCCAAAGGCGACGGGACAGTAGCCATCGAATCGATAGGATCGCATCTGCAACGACCCCGTTTGAGTTTCTCATGATGCACCTCTCTCAAGTCTAGGCTCTCAAGGAACTTTCACGGCCCTGAAGAGCGCGAGGTCCTTGACCGTTCCCGCCGTGATCCCCTTAATAAATTATGGGCGACGATCGGCGGCGAACGCGGGAGGGATCAATTTTATCGCGCTGTTCTCGTCACTTTTTACTTTTTTGACAAAAAATTGATTACTACGTATCATAAAAATCATATTTTTGAAATATTAAACCAAAACTATTAAAGAAACCTTTTTTTTTTTTAAAAAGTACAAGTGTTAGATCGATCATCGAGATTAATCGTTTTATAACGCGTAAAGCAGCTTCATAAATTTGAATCTGAAGTTCAATGGAAATGTGCGCATATGCTGCTCATATAAAATTCTTATACAAGCCACAAGCAACGAGAAATTAAGACACAGTTTACAGCTGTTTAATGTAATGATAATCACACAAAATTTCTCCTTGCAAAATTTCTCTTTGCACAGCGATAATGATTGATTCTACTCAGCGTGAAACGGGATGATAGAGTGCGAAGGTCAGGGCTGTGTCGTTCGTAATCGAGAGAGATCAGTCGAAGCTATTCAGCCGAGCTCTCGCGAATTGCGGATCCTTCGGCGGCAATCCAGAGGATTTTGATCGACGCGCGCGAGCGCGAATCTACGGGTGAGTAGGATCGATTTATGGTCCAGCGACCGACAAGAAACAACGTCGCCCGGGGCGGGGTCGAATTGAAAAGCAATCGAGAGAGTTTCGGGACGTGGGAAGCGCACGTTTTCTTCTCTTTCTCGCGCGCGTACGAGGAGGTTACGTCGCCGCTGTGCTGCCGCGAGCGTGTCAGTGAATAGAGTGAGTGAGTGGTGAGTGAGTCACCTGTAGGAGTGGTGACTCGCCCCGCGATCGGCGTGATCGGCGGCTCTCCGGCGATCGTGTTCCGTTCGTTCTTGTTGCGCGCGCCGAGACCGGCGGAACCTCTCCTCCGAGTCTTGTAATCGTCAAAATAGATGACGTCCCGACGTTTTACACGACGGCCGCGGGTCCGTCGTCCCTAGCGCGGACGCCGACAGTTCACGGTGGACGTCGTCGATGGCGTGCTCGGAATCGCCACGGAACGAAAGTCGGTCGGGATGATCGCATGAGATACCGAATAGCAGTACGTTTCGATAATTGGAACTGTTAAACGATCGCGAACGTTCAGGGGAGATAAGATTTTGAGAGAAGTGAAGTATTTCAACGTTGCGGAGATAAAATAGAACGGTAAACTCGATTAAAGCGAAAACCTCTAATTCAGGAAAGGTATATATATTCTACCTGTCTATGTAACCAATAATTTAATAAAGGGTATAATCTTCTTTTATATATAATTATTATAAAAGCGAATTGATAAAAGTGAAGTTTTATAAATATAAATTTATATCATATAATTTATAATTTATTTTAATTTACAATTTATATTTATATTTATTATAATTTATAATTATATTATAATATAATTTATAAATATAGTTCAATTTACCCTTTAAATCCCATTTTCTATCTAAAATAAAAATAAAATTTGTTTTCAGAAAATTAGCGTTCAGTTAAAGGTACCGAGCTAATTATGTAAACGACTGGAAAAAATTTTTTGAACATGCAACAATAAGTACAGCATTTGTCCGACGTATTTACTTGCATTCGCGGTCGAGGAAGCGGCCGGCGGCCAACCTTTTCCCGGTTTCTACCTTTTTTTTTTTCGGCGCGCTGCCGATCCCTTTTAGTACCGCACGACCTCGGCTGGCCTGCACCCGCTGCTGCCGGACGTCAAACGATCCCGCCGAGATCGCGTGACGGTAATGGCTCGCTCCGTACACCAGTTAGCCGGCCGGGGAAACGGAACGGGATGAGTCGTGTGAACCAATCCCTCGATTAAGCAAACCTTGTAGTGACATTTAGCCGCGGTATTATCTGTCTCTGTGAGCTCCGGCCGCGCGTTGCGAGACGATCGAGTCCACGATGAGGCGACGCAACTTGCACACCGACGACGACCAACGCGCCGTCGCGCCATCGATCGATCGTCATTTCGCTTCTTTCCGAGCCCGGGGATCGGTTGAATGTCACGAGAATTTTCTCTGATCGCGCTTTACTAATACGAAATCACGCTTACAAAGAGAACACGCGGAGGGAAGAGGGGACGGCGGGCGGGTCATTAGGCATTTTGCGTGACGAGTTGCGTAGCATGACGCGATTAAATCTACGAGTTACGATCGTGACGAAATACTGATTATAAAACTTCCTATCGATTCTACGGCTGGTAACAACTACATTTAATTATATTTGATTACATTAATGTAAAAAGTTGATTTCCGATTATCAGCTCGAAAAACCACAGATGATCGATTATCGTGTATATTTGCGTGTTAGAAAGTCCGAGAGTTACGTGCTGGATATCTTTAATCCACTCATTCGAGTCTGCATGTAAAAATTATCGAATTATCGTTATTATCTCGTATAAAATTCAAGAGGAAATTAAGGTTGCGTTGAAAATGCAGATGCTTGTTCTTCTATCGTTATTATTTCTCGAAACACGATCACGAAACGGTCACGTTTAATACTAAAAGTCAACGCGGACGTTTATTATTATGAATATAAATAAGGGATTGTCACTCCGTGCAGATAATTAACATCTTAATTAATTATCTAATTAATTAACACCGATAATTAATTAATTAATGATCACCGTCAATTGAATAATTAAATCAATTAACAGAATAATTACATCAATTAGCAATAAACGATAATTAATTTATAAGCAAATATTTTTTTGGCGTGATTTAACTCAAAATAAGAATTGAAAGAAAAGAGATATAGTAATTTTAAACTATTTACTATGCGATTGAGAACTGATTGTGAGTATAATTCCTGTACAATTTTACTCTAATATTTATTAAGTTTATACTTTAATATTTATCAATTTAATAAATTGTGGTGGTATAAATTTAACGTTCAGATATCGTTTATTAAAATCATTTGCCGTTTAAGATTTCGTGCTAATTTGCTAAATTTACGGGTATCGAATAAATCATAGAGCTTGATACTTTTTTTTGGATTTTTTTATTGTAATATATGCAAAGTATACGTTGTGCGCATTTAATGTCAGGATTGTCGTACTAAGTGCCGTACGATTATCCCATTCCACTGATTACTACGCGCAATTGTAATTAACTGTGTTTTCATTCGTGTTGTGTAGTGTTGAGCACAACGAGCCAATCTAAGAGGAGGAGAGGACCTGAGAGGCATCGGGCGACAGGCGGAACAACCACAGGGTGAGTGAATTATTACGTTTTATTTTACTACTTTTTTGCGCGCCAAATTATTTCTCGCAACGTTCGAATGACGTTCTACACGTATTTAAGATCCTCGATCTCTCGCAATGTTCTCCATTGCGACCGGTGGTACCGGAGGATCCGAAATGCGCGCCGATTCCAAACGGCCAGATATCGGCCGGCGACGCGGGCATGGAAAAGATTGTTCTGCGCGTGAAAAAAAAATCGTGCGGATCGTCGCGCACGGCCCGTGCCCGATTGGCGATCGTGCAGCGGAGCGCGACATAGGAGGATGCGAGGATGCGTTTTAAGCGACGGCGTCGGTTAATTAACGTCGGCGTTGCTTCGGCCAGCACTCCTGTAACAGCGAGATCGCGAGACGCGATAACGGTCACACCGGCCGCGAAAGATCCTCTTCTTCCTCCCTTCCTCGCCGTCTTTTTTTCTTACCTCGCGCTCATCCTCCCGCTCCTCTTTCTCGATCGCGGCAAGCGGTGATCCTGCCGCACCAACGGGTCGTGCATCGATAAATTTCGGAATTGGCGCCTCTGTCGATCCCCGGGCCCGACCTAATTAAGCGGTTTGCCCCGTAATTATAGTCAATTAACGTCAAACTCAGTCGACAGCGTCGGGGCCGCTATCGCTCCGAGATTGCTCGATATTACGTGCACCTATACGCGCGCGAAGCGTCCACGTACGTGTCTCTCAATCATCTTGATATTATTTTATCAGGTCGATCATTTTCTCGCCCGCGGCGAGATTGCTCGTCATCCTTCAGCGGGATCGAAACTTTGTAATATCGAAGACCACCTCTTCGTATCAAAAAATTACGGAGACGAAAATAAGCTTAAAAAATATATTGCTACCTTTCTCAGCTGTGGGAACAACGTGTTTGTGACATTATGTATATTAACAATCTATTAATGTCTCGCAAGAAAAAGTTACTAAGAAAATGTTACATTTCACATTATGATATTCACCAAACACGTCAATATTTAGTTTGCCTATTGTTTTCATCAGTTATCTTATACGAACGAATGGAGATTTAAAACCACCCCGTTGAACGGAAGCAAACTACCTGGAGCGATTGCGCGTAATCAGTATGTGCCCGTGCGTCCAATAGGCCGGGGGTAAGCGCAAGCTGTCATTTAATCATTGATCATTCGAGCGTTTCGCTGTCCGCGAGGCCCGCGTTCGATCGAGGCATAATAAATTGATTCTTTCCGTCTTATTTCTAAACAATAATCACAAGCGATTTTCTCCGGCCCTCAAGCGACGTATCCTCATTCGGAGAACGTACGGCGATCGGCGCCGGTTGGTGCGCGGCGCGATTAAAATTCTAGCGCGCTCGGTGTTTATCCGAGAGCGTTTTAATGATCGCAGAGACGATTTCGTCGGTCGGGCGTTCTCTCGCACTGGCCTTAATATCTCGCACGGCGACGGGTCGTTGCATAAGCGGATATATACGCGGGATCATCTCTCTCTCTCTTTCTCTCTCTTTCTCTCTCTCTCTTTCTTCGGTGAGGTGCGCTATACGGGTCGCTCGCAAGAGAAGACGTGACCACGATGCATAGAGCGGCGACCGCGCGGCGATCGTGAGTCGCGGATCCGTGCGCGGGGCCCACGGAGAAAAATCCCATTAATTGCTTCTATGGTGATAAATTTCCCCCTGGCGGTGCACGATTCCTCTCTCAGGCCGCGCGTGTGCGCCCGCGCAACGATGCTTCCACGGTGCGAAGCGGAGCTTCACGGGTTCCCGCTCTTAGACCATATCGCCTGCTATGTTAATTTTCAGTTTAATAAGGTGCACCAGGAAGTGACACGGCGCGGCGCGGCGGCGAGCCGCGCGAGCCGAGCGCTAGCGTGGTGCGACCGCGCTGGCTCGCGTGCGCGGCGATCGCCGAGTGAAAATGTCGCGGCGGGAGTGACATTTCAATTAATGTTTACTGCCTTCGTGTGGGAAGACGTACGTCGGCACGACTAACCCGCGACTCCCGCGACAGGTGCGAATAGCGGAATTAACGGAAACGCGACCGGTTTTGCGCAGGACTCTGTGAACATCAGAAAACGTAATGAGACTTGATGCGTCTATATGCGACCATATCGAATTCTCGAGACAGAGTTAGTTTCTTCCCTCATTACTTTCCTGATTACCCATGTATAGGTATAATTTATTATTATTATTTGTTATAATAAAACAGTTCGTACTTGAAATACAAAATTTATTTTTGGTTATCTCGCAAAAGTTATAGGTATTATAATGCTCTCTTTTTTATCAATTCTGCAGATAATTATGATTATTATTACACATATTACTTCTAAGCGATTGTTCATGAAGTGCAAGTCAAGTCTCTTCCGTAGCAGAGCGGAATAATAAATAATCGATACATTTGCAAAAAGGTGCAGTCCGGGGCAATCAAGACGCTCGTTCCGCCGCTCTCGCAGATGCGCTCGTTCTCGCGCATACCTTCCCTAGCGTCTAAACGACCGGCCAATGTCATTAGTGACGTATAACCAGGGAAAACCTGTGGTTACCTCTTCTCGCGGCGAGCCGCGCGCGAGGTGGGTCCGCTCGTATTAATTTAATAATCCTGCTTATGAGTTACGAGCAGCGCCCCTATATTACTCGTCCAGTTACAACTACCAGCGGCACTGTTACCATCTCGTAACCGGCCGCAGGCTATGCGCCCGGTACTCGACGCTAAAACTCGCCTCGGAGTCTTTTAAAGCGGTGCTTCGCGCCCCGCGCCTTAATATATTGCCGTCAGACCAGGTCTTCCTTAAAAGAGTTCTGCCCTTAATAGAGAACACCCGTTACCGAGCGCGATACACGTATATAGGCAAGGATCACAACTGTGAAATCGATATCGCGGTGGCGATCTTGACGTTGCATGGACGACGGCATGCGGCAGCGACGGGACGACGATTAACACCTTTCCGCAAATTTTTCTCGCGACGCGCGCGTGAGCATTTATCTTCTTTCGCGCACGGCGGCGACGGCGGCGGCGGCGGCGGCGCGGCGTCGCGGGAAACGTCGTCGATGATCGGGCCGCGCGTTGAGTAAGATTGATGCCGAGACTAATTCAAACGGTCGCTTAATTATCCCGGCGTGCCCAACAGCCAATCTTACGCATCGCACCGTGCAATGCACTCTCGTTCCTGATCCTTCCTCCGCCTGATAAAACGCTCTCGTATAGATCGCGCGAATAAGCGAACCGGTCCAATTTCGACGGCAAGCAATTACAAGCGCCGGCAGAGTGCCATCGCGCCGCCACCCGCGTTGCTTCTGTGATTTTTATTCCTTTTTTCCTTTCTTCCCTCTTATCGTTATTATGCCGGCCATCGGCAGCTACTCGCCTCGATACTTTCGGTGTGTGACGCAACGCACCGTCGAGGAGGTGAGATCCGGTGAGCGAGGAAAGCGAAGCTTCTTCGCCTCGATTTGCTCGTTCTTCCTCCCGAGGCGCTCTAACGCTCCCTCTCCTCACGTCACGGTTCTCACGATCTCGATCGTGAGTTTCGTCCGAAAATGGTAAAGCGGAGCGGACCGTGGGCCGCGGTGAGAGCCCGCTTGTCGAAAAAATCAATTAATCTCAATCTCACGGCGACCACGCGCGCGCGAGAGGGTAATTTCCAATTTGTCGCGGCACCGAAAAGCGAGGAGTGCCAAAAGCGGAGAGAGGCTCGGGGACGGTACGTGTACACGCATCAGACGCGTCAGGTGACAGACAGAGAGAGGGACAAAGAGAGAAGACACACCACGTTGGATGTCCGACCGGAGGATGAGCCTCCGGGGATTCGCGTAAGTGGCGAAAGTATATTTCGGTCGGATAAGGGCATCGCACGCGGCATCTCGTCGCCCCGGTGGGACACTTCTTTGAGGTGTAGAGAAAAAAAAGAAAGAGAGAGAGAGAGAGGGGTCGCTGGCACCCGACTCGGTTATGATCTCGAAAACTTGAGTAATCTTCTGCTCCTTTATATTTAAGTGGTCATCATTGTATTAGGAGTGTTGTGATTGTCATTGCAAATATAATATATCAAACGCGATTTAAATAAGCATCATGAAATTTTGTGTGCGTGACGAAATTTTTAAAATTTATTTTTTGTATTTATGGACATATTCTATATCTCTGTAACAGGATGCCTTTTATTCTCAAGCAAAAATAAGTACAAATGACGTATGAATCTTTTCTTAGCGATTGTCGCATAATTGTAACCGCAAACCGCACAATGTACGAGGAATCAATATGATTCTATATACCTAGTGACTTATTACGGAATTATATATTGAGAAATAAATGAGTTGCGGTTTTATTAATGCGCAAACAGTTAGCGCCCAAAGTCCAAAAGCTACAATTACAATAATTAAGTGATAAATGATGAATATGGGAATTCGCACATAAGAAAATTTATTTATTTCTAAATATGAGTGGATACTGTTACGTGGAAATTTACATAATCTCATAATCTACAACAGAATAAATTTACACACAGAATTTGTTTCGTTCATCTATATACAGAATTCAATAGAAGAACAATGTCAATATTAAAGATTTTAAAGATATGCAATGAAGTTATAAAAATTATTCCAACATTTTTAATACATTACACTGGTAGAAAATCAGTTTATGGTTTTTTCCAGTTTATTGACTTCTAATATCGGCTCGCACTTTCTATAAAATGATTGACTTGATCGTAATCGCGGTACGTTGCTTTCACGGCGATTCGATCCAGCGGACATTAATAATGCCTTATCTATCTATGCTTCACCCACACTTTTCTATCGAGCGTTCATCGAACTAGAGCATCGATTAGCGATTAAAGGAGTCCTTGATCTAGGAGTAAGATCAGACGTTCGCACCGGCGCGGCGCGGCCGCGCGTTCCGCTGTCGACGTCCTTTCGAAAGCACCGTGACATACTGTGTGTGTGTGTGTGTGCAGTAGTTACGGTATCGGAAAGCAATCCGCGATAGATACCGCGATCTGCTCGCGATAGAATGCCGAGATTATGTATGGAGAGGATTGTATAGGTGCACATAGGGCCGCGTGCTACGTAGGTGTGCACGGAGAACGAATGGTGTATGCCGCAATGCACACAACCTTCATTAATGACTCATCTAATCGAGAGACTCGAGTCGACCGAACGTGATTGGTGTCAGATACACGAGTCACCATTAAACATCGAGCCGCGCGGCTTAATCGTTCGTCAAGAGGAAGGGATTAGAGGAGGAGAAGGAACTAAGACTGGTGCAAGCCCTCCATCCTACATACATATACATATATACGCCCAAAAAAGCACACATATATTATGAAATTTTTATTCTCTTCATCCTTTAAATCATAATATGCTCCATTTCCTCGTTTCCTTGTACGTACAATATTATATACTTATTCTAGGTAAGGAAGCGCGAATCCTTACATGAACATTACAGTAAGAGATAACAAAGCGTACTCTTACATGCGTGTAACGGTTATAAAAAGCGTATAACGTTTTCGGACCCCGAGACGAATTAAGATGTAAAATAAATTATATTTTTAAGTGTAATGCCTTTGCGCACACACGGAGACATCATATAAATTGAGCGTATCACGAGCGCGATATAAAAGGTAACGAACATTCCTCCTTTCGCGGTGCTCCGCCATGAAAAATCCGTGCAAATTAAGCGATTTCGCAGTCCCTTTTCCATCAGCGCGCGAAAAGTGAAAGCGGATAAAAGCGTTCTCTGCCGGGTGGATCCTTATAAGAGCCGGACGACGCCGGATTATATCACAATGATATAAAGTGCATTTCGATGCGTCCCGTTTGCCGGTACCTTCGTCCAGGTGGAACCGGCGGCAGCGGAGCAACTCGCTTCTTCGACCATATACGGGTCGACGGCGGACGAGAGCGGAGATTGGCAGACTTCTCCAGCTAAGATCAGCATGCAAATTAATAAAGTCCCTTGACGCAGCCGATGGTCCATCGACACCCTCGATGTATCACATGATGCGAATATCACCCGCATATCAAACGCACGCGATGCGGCCGTAGGTCTTTCCCTCAAAACCTATCATGCGTTTATCGTCGCTTATCCCAATACGCTCGATCGACCTCCCGGCTCGGCAATGCGTTCGAATTACATAGCCGCGAGCCGATCGAAGGCCTACCTTTCCTTCCGATCGCGCGCGGTGGCATCGATTTGAATAAATTTGAATAATACGCCGCGCGCGCATAGAACAATGCTAAATCAATTGTAATTGTTAATAATCGCGGTATACCGTGTCGTCGGGATACCTACAACCACCGCGCGCCGGTCCGGCGTCTCGCCGCCTTCGCTCCTCTCCTCTCCGCGAAAGGCAGTCCCGAGTTCCCGTCGTGATCTGGTTACATTGCTACCCGTTATGTCGAGAGTTCGGTGTACATTCTTACTCGCTCCCGTTGCTCCTCCCGCGCTTCTCCTTCACGAAATATACACATACGTTCCCGTACCATATACCTCGCTCCTTTCGTTCCCCAGAAGCCGCCTGGTTCACTCTGCCTTCCCCTCTCCTCCTCTCTCTCTCTCTCTTCTCTCTCTCCCCTCTCTTCTCAATATCTTTGCCGGTATTCGCCATACATAACGTATATCACCCCGTCCAAGCTTCCTGCTCTTCTCCTGCGCTGGATCTGGCAACACGGATCGGTGAGGTCTCGACTCTTTTGCATGAAATTACATCTCTACCTTTGGACTTTACGTCCGGAGAAAATATGCCGAGTTCGATCGTTCGGTAATCTTCGCCCCTGCGCACGCTCTCGCCACTTTCCCGCTTCTCTTCGTTGTGTCGCCGTCTTCTTTTCTCCCTCCTCATGGTATCAATTTAGGGTCTTAACAAATTCACGTGAACATTCGTATCTCCCGTACACACGCTCCCTGGCTATGTCATGTCGGACATATTTTAAATACGTTACAACGTATGACTATATGCAAAAGAAATTCGTGGAAAAAGCGTGATACTCATTCGTCTTGGGTGATAATTTTTTCTGCAGACAAAGTGTGGACGCTAAAATATCAAAAATAAAATTATGAAATCAGCTTCATTTATAATATATTTTTTCTAAGAAATGTTTTTTTGCAATTGTCGCGAGTAATAAACATCCATTTCTAAAAGTCTTATAACAGATATAAATTATATTGTATTGAATATTTTTTAGATCTCTGTCAAAATATTAATATTTTTACAAAAAGTTCTTTTTAAAATATTCTTGCATGAAGAATTGCGTGATGACCTTTACAATGTTCCAATAAATTCATATTTTACGAATGATAATTTAGCATTTTACCAGATCGATGAAATTACAATTTCTTTGATTAAGATTTCGAAGCAGAATTTTTTAACATTTAATCTCTGGCTGCAGCAACATTCGTGTTATTGTATTATGCCAAAAAATTAAAAAAAAAATTAAAAGATAATTTCCATTTCCATTTAATAGAAAAACGTGCTCTTAATCCAATGTAATCACGCAATTTGCGAAGCAAATTTTATGATTTAAAACTTGTCAGCTATTTCGTTAGCAAGAATAAATAATTGAAAGATAATGAGTTCAGACATATTAACTACAAAATCTGGACTATATAATAATAAAAAGCGTTAATTATATATAAATAATAATTCATCTGCGTTTATGAGCGAATAAGTATCGCGTTATTCGATTGTTAAAGTTGCTGCGCTGGACCATAATTATTTCAGCTTAGTGTCGGTTTACTGGTTTTCGGGCAATGACCGAAGTCATGAATGCAACGGCGAGATGTATGTCGAGCGTAAAGCCAGTGGGGCGTCCGCGCACGATCGTGACGCAATGATTTTACATGCGCACATACGACATCATTGTAAATATCGGTGGCTATATGGCCTCGTAAACAAGACCCCGGTATCCGAGGTTGGCCGAGAGTCGTCTCAATCTAGAATGCAGCAACGGCGCCCGTTCTTGCACGCGAGCCGGGATCTTCCCCTTCGAAATTGTTCTCTCTATAGACGTTCTCTACTTTGTTGACTTTTCTAAATCCAAGTAACACGAATTGTCGCCTACTTCAACGGATAGTCTTTCAACATTATTTTAATTCTCGCACGTGAATCATTTTAATAAAACGTTTAACGATTATTCACGAGGGCTATAAGTATTTTCTAATTAGTAATAAACGTCGTAAATAAATTTTGCGGAAAAATCTCAAATCTCCGATAATTGCATACTGCCTTAGCGTGGCAGACTCGTTGGCGAAAAAAGAAATATACATTTTAATGAGAGTACAAGTTTCACGTGCCATAGTCTCTTTCTTGGTCGTGACCTTATAAACAACACCGTATCCGATTGTAGAGAGTTGGATTTCAATCTTCCTTCGCGCGGAGCTTTCGGTGAAAACAAATATCTCTCGCTTGCTTCTAATTTCTCTTCGTGCGTTTTATTTTCTCGTGCAGTTCATTGAACGCGGATTATCAGACACTCCGAAGACAGTCTTGCCAATGCATGGTGTAATAACAGTGGTACAAACTGTTGCTGCTAATTATGATATCGCGATGCAGCTCAGACCGAATCGTTACGTTTTAATGAGCTGCAGCACTCCTGCCACGGTGACGTGCCACGGTCGCGTGTAATTTGTCGGTGTTAATGAAGCAATTAAATAGCTACTGCTTGTTATAATTATTAATGCTGCATGTTATCAATTACAGCATATGTCTTGTTCCCATTAAAAAGACAAGCAATTTTATCTCTCTTTATTTCGATAAATTAATTAAAAGTCGATTATTTATGTATAATTATTTGATTTAGAAAGTTATAAATTAAAAATATAAAATTGATATTATATACAAAATAAACATACAAATAACTAAAATAAAAAATTAAATAAACCAGTTGCGGGCGTGTGGAATAAATGAAAGAATTTGTCAATTACAAATGATAAAAAAAGTTGTTATTTATTGTATCATATACTGTTTCTTTCAACTTTTAATACAAATTAATTTAAAAATTTTTTTAGAAATTCCATGCGAAAAATTATTCGTACATGTGCGAGAAGAATACGTGACGTAATTATGTAGGGATACCAATGTATGTACATATGATGAAAAAATACGACGATTGCCAAATACTATGTTGCAGTTGGACTTGTAAATTAATTACTGGGATTAATAAATAACCTTTTGCAATCAAGATCAACGACCGTCAATTACTTTGATGGCGTGCGATTTTTCTTTTTTTTTTCCTTGTTTTAACGTAATTCAGGAACGGACCGGTATTCCGCATATTTTGTCGGAATAAGCGGCAGAGCGTCGTGAAAGAAGAAAAAGATTGATACAAAAAAAAATGATGCGACGCAATATTCCATCGATCTGGGATTTCGCAATACAGCTTAATCCAAGGCCGCGATCGACTATAAATTTTATTGGATAGATAATAGTCTTTAAAAGCGACACTCACGGCACGACGGCATGAGCACCGAGCGGAGAGCATGGACAAGAAATTTAACGCGGAGACGCGACATTTCTATTTGTCGCTGATTTATCGTCAGCGATACGCTGGAATTTCAGATTCGGTCGATCGCACGGATCTCTTTCGTATAAGCCGTTCTTCTCGGCTTAGAAAAACATTTCGCCTTTAATGCCACGGGTTCTCTCCATGCATTCATCAGAAAATATACGCACGAGTGTACTATGCATCTGTACTGTTCGTACAAAAGCCTTCACATTTTTACGTCTGAGCAAATAATTTAAATACCGTAGTACACATTCAACGATAATTAATTATATAACGATAATTAAGTCCAATTATTTCGATGCTATCGTATATTACGCTTTGCTTGCTTAACCGTAGATCTTATCGCTCGAACTCGTACCTGCGTATAAATATTTACTCATCTAACGGGACAACGCGGATCAAAATAATAGATTTATCTTCACATCTGCCACGGTCAAGCAGATTGCCGGTATACGTCTGTACCGGATATCCCGTGTACATGCAGCTCGGTGCGAGTGCAGAGCGAACGACGGAGTAGAAAGAAGAAAGTAGATACAGTTGCTGAGTATCGGATTATGCACGGTCTTGTGGATCGCGCACGCGAGAGGTGCTCTTAAACTTTGACTAATTAAAAAATATTTATTTATTTTCCAATGTCGTGTACTTTTTGCGACAGCTAGCTCGTGGAGGTCTAATTTACACGGAGCAGCAATTATATTTTTTTTCTGTAAAGTTTTTCACACACACACACACACACACACACACACACACACACACAGAGCGGCTGAAACGAAGAAACTTTCTACTCGTGGGCGGGCGAAATCAGGTCTCTCTCAGTTTCGGCAGATGAAACGCGCACAGGGGAGAGAAAAAGACATCCACGAAGAAATGCGGATTGATGAAAAACAAGATCTCGGATTTTCTCTTGGAGTTCGAAATGCGTGAAAGCGCAACGCGAATGCCGATCGATCGACTCCGATCACAACTGAAGAACGAACGGTCAATAAAGTTCTGCTATCTTTACGAGCTCGTGAATCGGCGGATATCGCTCACCCATCTTTCCTCGCCTTGAGATCGCAGAGCCAGATAATGTTACACCGTCTCGTTACGGGAACGCTGTTCGATCGTCTTAATCCCGCAAAAATGAAACGGCCATAAGATGTCGTGAAGTTGCACATAAAATCACGTTGATGATAGTAATATGTATATGGTATTATTATCTGTATAATCTTTATATCTTCTGTAAGTAATAGTATCTTAATCATAATACTGATCACAACAATTCATAATATCAATGCATTAGGTATATTAACAGATTCGTTATTGATTGTTAATTTTTAATTCGCGGTACCAAAATAATAATTTCTCAAAGAGATAAAACTGTAAGAAGAGAAATTGTGAACTAGCAATGATTTAAAAAATTGTAACATCTGCCGCATATTTGTAATTCTGCGCTTTAATTAAATTTCGTTGCTACGACTGATTCGAATTAACGTTCGCGGTGACGTTGAAAAAACGTCGTTTATTCGCGCGACGTACGTTCGCAATGTTGCACGACGTGTCTCGTATAACTTGCGCGATGATATGGATATGCAGAAGAAGATCGAAGATCGCTTCGGTCGGATAATGCTTTCACCGTGCCAATTTCCGCGAGGCATCAATGGCACCGCGGGTCGCATGTCGCGCATTTTATGGATAGGCGCGCGCGCGTGCTGCTGGCGCGGAGTTCGGGACAGGGGCAGGAATAGGAATACGAATGAGTGCGCGGGTTACTCGATCGGGTAAGGATCTAAGCCGCGGTCACGGCGGACTGTGAGAAACAGGCGCTAGCGCGGCTAATATACGCGCGATACGCGGATAAGCTCGAATGACTTCATTCGAGCGTGACAGCCGGCGCGATCGATTACGCGCGATCGAAAGTCAAAAAATGGGATCGATCGTGGGATCTTGCGCGCCTCGAATCTTTCACGGTCATTAGAGTCGGTGCGTTTATCTTGCTCGCGTAATTTTTTATTTTTATATCTGACTCGATTTAAACCTGAATTTCTCGTTAGAGGTTTGAGACACGCCCTGTCTTTGTTTACTCCATGAAATCGAGTCTGATTCCCAAAGAGTTTTTTTAATAACTTCATCTTGATATGAAGATATGCGCTTGGAGCATTATTTGATGTCTTATTTCAATCGCAACTATAAAAGACGAAAATATGGAAGGTAAAATAAAAAAAAAAAGAGAATCGCTATTTCGCATTTTGTTGAAGAAAACCGACGATAGTTTTCGTAAAAGATTTTCAATAAATCAAGATAAGGAATGAGCGCAATTAATTTTTAATATGAGTATCGGGATTATGTAACGTGAAATACAGTAAAAAATGCACAATGGTAACGCCTGGTATGCTCCCTCTGATCTTTCGCGGCTGTACGACGGATGCCGCGAGCATCCATGTGTCCTTTGATTAATGTAACGCGGTAGACCGTGCCGCGTTCATTATTTAGCCGCCTGTGCGGCGTGTGGGACGCTCACGAGGAACGGTCTCGTAATCAATTTTAATGATCGCTTTAAATAACTCAAACGCTTAAATAATTCGATTGCCGGTCGGCGAACCCGGACTGCTCTGCGTCGGTATGAAGGATAAAAATTAATTAGATTATCTCCAAATATTTGCATTTTATTAAAGTTTTGAAGTAGAAAAAATAGTATACAATTAATCTTTTTCTAAAATCGTCTTATTTAAAAAAAGAGATACTATATTATTGTTTAGTTCTCGATAGATTTCAGTTTCATTTTAGTCTTCATTTGCCGTTTGTCCAAAGTTCTCGTTTCTTAATACACACCATCCTGTCGAGAACGAGAGAGAGTCAAAAAATCGTTCGGCGGTGATTAATGCTACAATTTCGCGAGTCGCTTTGCGCAATTCGATTAAGAGCGGTTAATTACCGGCCGCTTTCATAATTTGTTTTTACGTCCATTAACGTTGCACGTGCTTTCACGCGTGTCTTCGCCCGGTATCGCGCATATTTCATCACTTGTATCGGCACGATCGCGCGCGCCGCGGCGGCCTCTTCTCGCCGCGGAGCCTCCACCACCCGAACGTCACGTCGCTAGCCCATAATAATATCGATATTATCACCGCCGTCATTATCTCCCGCCATATACGTCTCGTTAGATTCGAATCTCGTCGAGCGAGGCCACCCTTCCTCCCTCGTTCACGCGGTGAAATACGCGCGGATATAATCGTCGCGCTCCGTCACGTCGAATGCGGTCCACCGCTATACGGCTAAGCTCCGCTCAGCTCGGCTCGGATCGGCTTAGTTCAATCCAGCTCGACGCCGCGTCGTGCAATCGCATTATCAATTAATAATTACCCCCGTGTAATCGCAGTTTCGCCAGTTTCCCACAATTACGCCGCAATAATCAGCAAGAGCCTGCATCTAACTCGTAGATGTATCATGTTGGATTTAATTCACCCGCAGGCGCACTCTCGCTCTTTCGTCATTTAGATGATCTAGTGCAGCTATGAGATAAGTGAAAAATTTGTAAAATAGTAGAATAAATATGGAAACATTAAAATAATAGATAAAATAGATCTATCAAAAACTATGGTAATTAATTTAAGCCTGAATTAAAACTCTAATATTAATTTTTCTTATTTAAAATAAAAAGAGACATCAGATGTAAGAATAAATTTATCTCACAATTGAGGCAAATTAGGTCAAGTGTGTTTATGTCTGTTTAATTCTTTATTCGATATTATCCGCGGAAAGACTAAAAATGTTGCGAGGACAATCGTCAAGAAAATTGTAATTAAAGCCGCGAGCGAAATCTCACGCGTCTCGTGGCTGTATTTTGCAACGCAAGCGATCTCTGTGCATACCTCCTTGAACCGGCGTCCGTATCGACGATGCTCGCGGTGTGCGCGAGTGTTAATATCGTTAATAACCGTGACGTTTTGAAGGCATCATCGCGAGGGTAAATGAGACGCGGTGGTAGGACGATTCCTGATTCCGATGTTCGAGCGTATAATTATGCGCGAGCGTTAGTTGCTAATGTGCACGAACCTGACAGCGATATATCCATGCATTTTCGTGCCAGATTAAGTTAATTAATTAAAATTATAGGATCTCGCACAAATCTCTTCCTTTTTTTTCTAAAGGATTTGTAACGTATAAATATAAAACATTTAAATTTGTTTATATCCAAATCGAGAACAAGAAATACTGATTGCGTTGAAGCGAGATAAAATCGGTGAATATACGATGAGACGTAAAGAAATTGGTAACTTTAATTTTCCCTTTCGTAATCTTGCCGACGGTGACCTGAAAAAAGAGCATTCATCGAGGCACGAGGTGAACTACTTGTTCATATATGACGCGTATCTTCTGCCAGGCAGCTGCGTCCAAGGAGGACGTTGTTATTACTCCGTACAATTAGCTGATTCTCGTTTGCGTAATTAATGGCCGAATTGCCGGTTTATGACGGCGACTTTTTCGTTAAATTAACTTGGCCCGCTTTTATACGCGGTGTCTCGTCATATACAAACTTCGCGTATGCACACTTAATGAAAATGTACATACATTATGATAATACAGGTTTCAAAAAACGTTCTTTTAAAGTTTGACGAAATAAAATTAAAATCAATTTCGAAGCTTAAGTGAATCGATATCTTTTTAATTGGGAAATTGATATAATTTTTTTTATTGAAAATAAACTTATTAAATTTACTTCTTTAGTCTTGACAGTAAATGCTTGGCATAGTCTAATTGTAATCGATAAATTAAATTAAAAACTGGAAGCTTAGATATCAAACCACTATTTTTATGAAATTTATATTCTGTTTGATTAAATCTCACATTACGAGGAAAATGGATTTCAATTACCATTTCAAATAGTATCTGATAGTAATTATAGTATACATAATTTTTTTTGCGTAAAATAAAATGATTCATGACATTAAAGTCGTAAAGTATAAATGATAGATTGATAAAAAGAAAAATGTAATTTGAAAGAAAAATAAAAACAGTAGTGTACTCAATATAAAAAGGAATTCGAAATATTACTGAAAATTTATAAAGGATATGATTTTTAACAATTCTCATTTTTCTCTGGAACTTATTAAAATGTAGTTAAGAGCGATATCGTAAACGTTGATTATTTGTTAAGCTACATTACGTTCGAGATCCGATAAGCGTATTCGATGCCTATACGGCGATCGAAAGGCGAGCCGGACATATCAGTCCGCGAAATCCCTGAGCGCGGCTTAAGCGCGGAACGGAGCGGCGTGGAGCGGTAGCACGAGACGATCGATCGTCGAAAGGAGGATCGTCGTATACGGAGGAGGCTCTCGGGTCACGAGCATCACGAGTCGTCGGCGGTAGCGAGCGTGGTAGTCGGCCAGGCTGAATCATGCCTCCTCCACGGTATATACGGGAGTCAATTGGACGGTTACGCCGTCCTCGGACGAAGGGAGCAGCTACGAGCGGAGGCGCCTTCATCTTTACGACGAGGCGTCCTCGTAACTCCCGTCGTTTTTCCTCGCCGTCCTCCTCGCTCTCGCTCGGACCCGGCTTTCGGTCGCAGAGGTAGGTCTCTTTCGTCCTTTTTCTCTCTCTTCTCTCTCTCTCTCTCTCTCTCTCTCTCTCTCTCTCCCGCTCTCCCACGATACATATGAATACGAAATCCTCGAGCAAGTGTGGTCGCTCCCCCTCTTTCGAGGATCGAACGATTTACGTCGGTCCATGTCGAGGCACGCCTCGCGAGAAAAATGCGCGTTGTATTTACGACCGACGGGGAAAAATTGTACGGCGGTGGTTGTAAGTGATATAATGAAAGAGGTGATGTAGCATATAAGAACAGCGCGCGCGTTGGCGTGTCACCGCTCGACATCGCTCACGAAGCGTTTGAACTTTCGCAACCGAGACTACATTATTGCAGCCACGTCCATGTAATTTAACATAAATGTAATCTTTGTCTTCATAATATGAAACTATAAGAGTCCCCCTCCCCCCTCCGATCGGAATGTAATTCGCTTGCATTTAAATTTGCGGCGTATGAAGAATTTATTACCACCAGTCGTGTGTGGATCTGCGAGGTCAGGTAATTTAACACACCGTTGATGTAGAGAGAAAGAGAGCGTATCGCCTTTTCACCAATAATCAAGTATAATTTCTTTTTCTAGTCTAATCGAGCCTCCCAGGTTTGCGTCACACAAGACACGGGAGATCGATCCGACTTACAAATTATCGACATCAAACAAAGTTCCTTTTGACAGCATATCCGAACGTTTGGGAAAGAATTTGCGGTTAGAGGGTCACGCGGCCCATCACGGCTCATCGACAAGAGCTATAAGGTCGCCGTGCGCCGTGCGAAAGCAAGTGCCGATCGCTCCAATTACAGCGAGACCGATCAGCGCACGAAGAAGCGGTGTGGAAGAGGCTCCGCGAGGTATCCGCAGGCATCTCTGCGAGTACCTACACGCGGCTCCCCCGTCTCGCAACAAGCAACTACGCCGATCGTCCTTACACGCCACTCGTGAGCGTTGCGTCGATCGGGCACGACGCTGCTCCTGATGCTGGTAGCTTCGCCTATCGCTGCCGTGTAGCGCGAGGGTGAGGTTGCGCTCACGCGAAATAGCTTTCGCACGGTGACCGGAGCAACGATCGTCGATCGCATGTAGAGTCTGCCCGCGCGAAATATACGTGCCGGCATCCGCCGCGTTCGAAGATATAATTTCAGCCGTTTAATCAGCCGGAGCGCGGAGTACGTCGCGATCGGGCCGCGTGTTGCTGGCGGAGCCGTGATAATGGCGATAATTTTGACGAGAACCATTTCCCGCGCTGGCGAACCGCGTCTTTTACGTGCGTTAAGAGCTCGTAATTCCGTGACTTGTGATGAATTATGTAACACGATCATTCTCGACAAATAACATTGTGTATATACATATAGTTAATTGATAACTCTATATTTTTTAAAAATAACTTATGAGAACGTTACGGTGTATCGTAATCTTTAAAATTTTGTCGAAATTATATTTCTCACGTTTTTGTGTGATATCTTGTTAACTACTTCTTCGATGTAAAAAAAGATAATTTATATGGATAAGAGCTAAGAATATCTTGTACAAGACACAGGAGAGACGGTAGCAGATTTAGAATAGGCAATAAGCCTATCAGCTTAACGAATAGCCTTGAACAACTATATTTACGGCTCTATAGACTAAGGAGAACCGACGCGACCGTCGGCTTCCTCATCTCTCGAAAAATGGTGGGCCAATCTCGTTAAGTCGGATCAGCGAGTTTCTGGCGCGACTCTCCGGATGCGTCTGTCGTCGTCATCGCATACCGGTGCGAGGAAAGCGCCAAACGAAACGGGGTGGAGGGTAGGAGGGAGGAGGGGGAGGCACGATGGAGCCAGCGAGAGAGCAATTTGATTCGGGTCTCGGCGAGGGCGGTGGGCCCAGCGCTGACATCTCATTTGACTCTCGCGGGTAGGCTATTTTATTTAATCCGTGATTTACGGATGCGAACGAGGCGACCGCAAGGCATTCCCTCCACATGAACAGCGGTTCTCGGGCCGCGCTGCGGGTACGTAAGTGTACGAGCAGAGGGAGATGCCCCGAAGATAAGTCCTCCCCCCCCCCTCCTCCCTCGAGCAAGCAATGGTGGGAGGGGAGAGGACCGACCGAGATGCATAACTTAACCCTCCCCAGCGCGCGGTCGCAGTGTGTAGGGATAGAATTTAATCTCCACTTCGGCCGCGCTGCCCCGTACCTCTCACGAGCGGATAAAATAAATAAATAGGACGCCTTTTCGAAATATGTCCCCGTCTAGTTGAAATATATATAGAGCGGTGTAGCCGTCTCCGAGGAATTCTCTGGTGACCATACGGTTTCTTTCCTCGCGCTTTTGTTGCTGCCCTCACCAGCGATCTGTTCCTTATTTCTTACGGAGATCAAGGATTCCTGGCTGGCGCGAGCACCCCGAGGACCTCTCTGCGTGATCGTATGCGCAACGTGGACCGTACGCGCGCGTACCGGTGATTTCAACGCGCGGCATCGGTGACTTCAATGCGCGCACGCGACATAACGTTTCGTAGAAAAAAATAAGCGGCTTTATTTTTGAAGTACAATCAAGTTATATATTTTAATTAGAGGAAAAAAAAGAATTTCTGTCATAAATGTGTGTGGTTTGTGTAATTATGTGAGAATAACGTTTAGTACCACCAAGTTTCACTTTGTATCGTTCTGTCTATAAATTTCGATAATGATATTCTGCATGCTAATAGATAGATGCGTGTCGCTATATGATCAAGCTTAGTTAAATGTTAATCGATAAGAATTCTAACTAAAATGATACATTATAGTCGGATTAAAATTTGCTAGAACGAGGATAAAAAATTATACATTTTAGATGTTATTTCTATCAAGTTTTCTATAAAAGACTTACAATTAACGTTTTTCGCAAAAGTTAACGCACTACCGTTGCTCGTTCATTAAATTATTGTTTAGAGCCCCAATAAAGTATGCACATCGCAAAGCTTATCATTTTGCTCGCTGCGCGAATTACAATCTCCGCGCGCGCCTCTCGGGCATACATCGACCCAAGCAAGTGTCGACGAAATCGTCGATCCCGGTTGACGTGGTCGCGTCGCTATCGCCGCTATCGGGTCGTCCTCGTCGTATATACCCGGCCGCGCAGGTAATAGGCGTAAGAACAACGTGCGAACAGGTCGCGCCGGCGTCCCGAAGATTACAAATGTGGCGTTGACCCCCCGGTCGTTTCAGGGTCACGTGAGCGCCCCAAATTATATGGAGCGAGTCGACGGATGGCCAGAGCACGCCATGGACGTGATGGCCCGATCGTGGTTAGGTCATCACCCGCTTACCAATCGCTGTACACACACGAGCGACTCTCTGAGCGTCGCTCTATCCCTATGCCACGTATCTGCACGAGGATCAAGTCGTTCCGGTATAGATATCGCAGTCCTCGTCGAGAGCGATTTTCCCGATAACCAGAAGAGATACGCTCGATGTGACGATTACAATATCCGCAATAAAGAGCGTCTCTCGGTTCTTTTGGATAAACCATAAACCGTGTATCTTATTGATGAGTTTTTTATTTTTCATTCTCGTCTTTACAAGTCATATCAGTAAATTTATCGTTCCGAAAGAGAAAAACTTGTAACTTGATATAGCTAAGAAAATTAAATGTTGTCAAGAGGTACACAATAGTAATAGATACCTAGCCGTTTCGTTAGTTATCATCAATTCATTCGCAAATAAATTAGCAACAAATGACCTGACTTAAGTAACGAAATATATTATCTAAATGCAAAAACGAGTTACAACTTTGTCTGCACTCGAGATTTATACTGTGCAATAATACGTACTTTTACGAAAAAAATATTATCCATTTGTTGGATTAAATCGTCTGTAATGGGAAACGATGCGAGATATGATATCGATCTATCCAATAACGTTACTTACGAGATGATGCGCGGCATAAAATGCCGTACGTAACTATTAAATGCAAACATCTGGTGGCTCAAAATGTTCGATCATTTGCGTAAATCTCTCTCTCACACGCACGCACACGATGATAAATAATAATCTACGCTCTTTAAGAAAGTTCTAAGCAATAATTTAGATTCTGCGCTCGCGGTTCGGAGAAAGAGCCTCTACAATGGATGAACCGTTGTAAGGAAGATCAAAGGTTATATAATCCCTCTACGTGTCTTGTGGGAATACGATTCATCTCCGCTGCAATAGTAATGCGCGCGCCCGAACGAGCTCGCTCGAGCCGCAAGATGCTTCTGCTTGGGATTCCTAATAAACGGTGCGCCGATGATAGGTCGTAAAATTTCGCACGTTAATCGCGAAACAGTACGCCAACGCCTCGCGTGTTTCCGTCCGGGAGTGAAGCTGTCTCTCTTCCTCCCTTCCCCGCCCTTCCCTGTGATTAATTGACTATAAAGTTGAGAGAAAGCAAGTGAAAAGAAATGAAGAGGTTCCTCCACATCGATCGATGAGTCAACGCATTTTTCTTCAGCCGGATCTTCGCGCACGCGTGAGCAATATTAAAAACCTACGTACGTGTATATTCAAATAATAATTAGATGTCGAGAGAAATGTTCTGGAAGTGCAATACGCACCTAGAGTTATGTTTACTAATGAATAACAGCAATGTGAATCCGCATCTCCGTTCGCGCCGCACAAGTAGCGGCACGGTGGTCCTGGCTTGCCACGTACGCGAGCGAAACGTCCCCGCGGAGTGTCGTAACTTACCTGGCAGATGGCGATCCGAGAAGGCACCCAGTGGAGATTAGATCGATTTTTCATGGCTGCTGAGAAAATCGCTCTCGAGCGGCTAACAAGCGCCAGATGCAAATCGCGGCCGGCGCGCAGTAGGTCCGCGTTCTCGCCTACTCGCGTTCGTAACGGGGCGGACAGGAGATAATGCGCGGCTGTGTGTCCAAGAGAGGAAAACCGCGGAGAGGGAACGAGACGCACGGAGTCATCGGACGCGGAGTCTCCGTGAGCCGGCTCTGATCCAACACACGAATTGATTTCGCCCGGAAATCTGCTGCGGATACGGAAAATCCTCCGCAAAACGCGACTTGATTTGCACACCGCGCCGATATGTTTGCTCAATTAATTAAGCGCGATTTATGAGTGCGCGCGCTGGTCGACTAGTCAGGCGAATCGCTAATTCTCGCGTAACAGGTCGATAACACATGATATTTCAGTGCGGGTACTACATCACAAGCGCCGTGGGCTTATCGGGACGTATATGCAAATGACGATACGTCGCGTGATTTGTGAAGCGTTAAATATTCAGTAATTCAGCAATTCGGGTTATCCTGCCGCGCGCGATTAGCACGACGAAGGCCGGCTACGTTTGAAATACAAAGCCGATCGTCGATCATAAATATCGTATCGCGACGACGTTATCGTCGAGCATACCGGATGCTTACTAGAAGACAACGGCAAACGCGATAGGTAGATCGATAAATCGATCAGTTGAACGAGTGTGCGATTTGACATATGTTACACCAATGAGACCATTATTTGTATTTATGCATCTGCGTCACATAAATACAGAGTTCGCACGAAACAGTTTTAAGCGTAAATTGTATTACGACTCCCATTTATGTCGTGATATACATAATATTAATTAATATCCAGTGATAAACGTGTATGTGTGTATGAAATATATTCCAATTAAATATATATATATATATATATATATTTAAATATATATTCCAATAAAATATATATCTGAAATATATTCCAATTAAATATATATTTCAATTAACTAGTTAAGTATTCCAATTCCAATTAAGTCTCTGAAAATATATGTTCAACGAACATAACACTACTTTAAAAAATACGAGATATTTATCGATTTGTTTTACTGATGATGCCAACAAAAAGTTGGGATAATTTATTTTTAGAGATTAAAGTTTCGTATATTGTTATGAAAAAGCAAACTTTACATATGCAAGATAGCAGCTTCTTTTTTTGCTAGAATTAATCAAGTGACCTAGAAATGACAGTTTTAAAGAATTGTGTCAGTGTATCTGTTTTTAATTATGCGCAAAGAGATGCGATTCGCGAGATTTCAGATGATCTTTAGCTACAAAACATTTCTCTCGTTCAAGGCCTACAGCAAAATGATTTAATATTTTTCATGAGAATTTTAGCGTGTTCTGAACATTAAAAGGCCATGCTCTCGTGAAAATATTAATTAGCTTGTCGAAATAGCATCTGAATACACACAAAAAATTGCACGTGCCATGCATTTCGAAAACCGCTTTAGGATTGATATCGGTGATTTATCAGCAAAATTAATCAGTTCCGATGATTTCGACACGCGATGATTTTAATATGCAACGGACATCAATCGAATATCGAACCTATTATTTCCGAGGCGACTCGCTTCGAAATTTAATCGGGAATCTCACAACGTCGCCGCGCGGATACGTAGCGATCTTTATGGCAGGTAATACCGACGATCATCGCCGTGATCGATCATTCCGCTCGCGGAATGCGACATGCGCGAAAAGCGCATGCATCGCGCGAGCGCACGTGCTCGCCGCTTCACGCCGCGCGCGTAATTTATTACGCGATGAACGAGCCCTGCGCACGTATTTGCGCGACGGTACCGCGCACTCGGAAAGCCGTGCGAGTTAAAAGTTCCGCGGAGAGATCGGGCGATATACAGATCGGGCGCGTTCCACGCTCCCGGGAAGTCGTCGGCGCGCGGAAATCGACGGCAGCATGCTCAAGCAAGATCGCGTCAGATCGCGAGACCGTCGCGGCGAGAAAAACTGGTATAGCGGCTCCACAGATCTGTCGATGCGCGACGGTAGTGTCGCTTACCTTCGTCACACAGATACCGGCTCGCTTTTTTTCCCCTCCGCCCTTCGACAGACAGACCGATTTTACCTCCCTCGGCATATCGTCTCTTTTGCACTCTATTGTCTCTCTTCGTTTCTCTTATCATCGTTTTCTTCTGTCCGCAGTATCGTCTCTGCGCGCACGCATGGAAAGCTCTACCTCTCTCTGAGCTCTCTCTCTCTCTCTCATCGCTCCTTCTCTTCGTTCCCGCGGCTAATAAGCCGCCGCCTGCAGACATTAAAGCTCGTATTACACGGCGGTCTCGTCGGTAATTGGACGCACGTTTAGTGAGTCGGTGCGTGCCGGCATACGTACGTGCGACGATAATCTTGTGGACGAGCCTCCATCCCGGTCCATCTCGAGTTCGTATCTCACATAGCGGATTACCGAACGTAGGCAGCTGCGGAAGCTGATGATGATGGAATACATCAATTCGATATTTTTATTTTCCATACGATACGTGTATATCACACACAATCGTCAAGTTTTCTTTATTACAGCGGTTCAAAGATCACTACTATCGTTCGATTTTATAAAATAAGCGGTTCTATATAAAATGGAAATATTTTGTTACGGAGTAGTTTACGATTCAATTTAACTTAACAACTTAATCGAAAAGAAAATTATAATATTTTACGACGGTTGCGAGAAAGAACACAAGTTCGGCTCGATAAATATTGATTCAAGAAAAGTCGACGGTCACTGATAATTCTGAACTATGGCATATAAACCGACATCGGTAATCCGATCGACAAGTTCTCATGCGACATTCAAATGAGCGGGCGAGTTTTTATCTCGTGCGCCGAATACTACTTAATGGTATAATTTCGCTATTAATCTCCGAGTATTGCGTTACTCGGACGCTACACTCGGATGGAGGACGATCGGCGCGGCGTATACACGGCCGCGCGCGCGCATATATATACGCGTGTATCGCAGATACACGCGATTGACGTATAGCGCGGCAACCCACTCCAATTATGCGCGATTCGGACGGGATTTAGCGCCGTTATTCGCCATTAATTTTAAGGTCTTATCCGAAACAGTCCGCGCGCCCCACGGTCCATCGGACGGAGGACCAGAGAGGAGCTTTAAGATCCATCAGGCTTGCCTCGGATTTTACGATCGACCGTCCCAATATCGCACCGTCCGTCGCGGGGATAAATAATTCGATTTCGAAATCGTCCAAAGAGGACGTTCGCCCGTTGGCGAACGACATCGGTCGCAGCTCGGTTTCTCTGCTTTTCCATGCAGCATCAGCACTTTAAAAGAGCGCGCCATCCTACGTACCATAAAAATCGTCGTGTTATAACGTGAATGGAGCGCCGTAAATGGGTAAGAAGATGTATGGAATGGCCGCTTTCTGTGTCTCGCGAAAAGTTACTTCAGCGTTTATTAAAACGCTTGAGACTTTCTACGAGATTGACTCTTTATAATGTTGAATCGTACTATCGTGCTCGCGATCTGAAGGAACAGCGCGATTATCGGACTATCGATTTTGAAATATTACGCTTGTTTGCTATAATTATACCGAGACGGATTATAGACACAATTTCTTTAACCATAGTGTGTGTGTGTGTGTGTGTGTGTGTGTGTGTGTGTCGTTTTGAAATATCAAATTACCGCCGTCGAAACGTTGTCGATCTACAAATAAGGAACTATTTTTAGAGTGATGAGCCATCAACGAAATATTGATCCATGGCTACGGGTAAACTTTCGTAATTAGTAAGTGAATTCATTTTATTATTACTATTCTTTTAAACATCTTGAAAATTATTCCTAAAAAAAATTAGAAAAAATTAGAAAACTTTTGAGAATTTTTGCTATAAATTGACAAACATTTTTACTATTTTAGATTTTTTCTACTTTACACAGTCGAAGAAAGATTTATTTTTTGTGTAGATTAGTGGCTAGAGAAGACTTAAAACTATTTCGCATGATTACAAGAGTACATTTTGTGAAATTAAAAGTAAAATAACGATTAAAGTGGTAGGTTGATTTCGCAGATACTCACTGTGGAGAGCAGGCTATACTGAGCTGAATTCCTCGTGGAATTCCTACCAATCCTACCCCCGCTCGAATTCCTCGTTTATACGGCTCAGTCGCACCAGGTCTACCAAATATCTTGATCGATATCGTGGGGATTGTAAATCGCGGATCACGGCCGGTTGTTGGGACTTTAATCGTTCGCAGCAGTCGACGGTTTACGGCACTTTTTCAGCTCCAATAAGATTTTAAGCGCAGACCACGCGATGCGTCCGCTAGAGAAAAGATCGTATCGATTGCAACACATGTACGTCCGGGAGCGACTGAAGTTTGAAGATTTATTCTCCGGAGATTCATTCACCGTTGGCTTGCCATATGGCCATTTAACAAATTGAAGGATTCCCACGGTCAGCTCTGAAAAATAAATTAAACACGCTCACACATACACATACGAATGTTACAATATTATATTATCTTAAAACTAAAACACCATTTTAAATCAGTATCAAGAATTAAATGAGAATAAAATCAGTATCAAGCATTAAATGTGAATAAAATTAATTCTTTCACATCCGTTTAAAAAATTTAGAATCTATCGAATAGCTTGAGAGCCGCTGCTTGTCGATGCAACCGCGGGAGAATTATAAAACTATTCAAATTAGGCTGCCCGATTTCCGAAACGCCATTAGTTATCCAGACATTCGAGAGGGCCGCTCATTTAGAATTCCGTTGATTTCGTAGGAAACGATCGCGCGCGTATGTCACCGGTCCAGAAGCGATAACTATTTTTTTGGTAGTCGCAAGGCGAGTTCGGAGCTTCGAAGAAAGGAAGAGGAGCGGTTGAGATTGGGAGGCCGAGCAGCAATTTTACGTGGATATCGACGTAAAAGCAAATCCGAATTAATTCCGAACGTATAATAATTTATACCTAGTAAAACATTTATTTAATTTATTTCCATCTTTTCTCTTAGGTTCCAGATTACATCTGCTTGTAGAGAGTGTAATTTTAATCTTATCTGTCACTTTTCTTTTAATATTCATATAATTTTCCTTAAAATATACCTTTCGTATACTATATTACGATATAATGTACAACAACCAGTACATTCTCTATATATAATGCAATACTTGCTCGCCTATGAAGGCATAAAAGGTACTTAATCACTGCACTTAGTTATTATAAGATATAACCAACGCAACCGACGCAATCGAGTTGAACTAAAAATTTGTTATCAAAGTTTTAAATTTTATCTATTTTTTCACTAAATTTTTTATTTAAAATGTCTACGAATTAAAATCTTATAGAATAAATAGCATAGGAATATTATAGGTGATTAAATATTACTAAAGTTTTATTTTTTGATTATTATTTAATCTAAAAACAACATAAAAAGTAGTTTCTGGTTAACGGAAACTTTGCCAGGGCGACTGAGGTCAATGACCCTTCCTCTCTGCGATCTACTCCGAAAAAGCGAGCGCATTACTATCGAACGGGTATATCCTTTACGGCGACGACGAAATCGAGGGGGAACTCTACTTTTAAGTGGCAGAGCACTTCTTAAGGGCGAGCCCCTCTTCCCAGCTGGAAGATGCCCCGAACGCGACTCCAATCGAATCGGTAACGAACGATTCGAGATACGGCCGGGACGTTATATAGGACCACACACGAGGCGTCCGCGCTATCCTCGACCCGGTCCCACCAGGTAATGTTTCTTTTAAGTGCGAACACAAATTGTAACTGAGACGATGGGCTTCTCTCCCCCATCCACCGGCTAGTGGTCCCGTAGCCTGGGCCCCGGGTCGAGGAATATCTGGCGGATCCGATTTCAAAAGCCGTACGTTTGGATTCACGATTACAGGGGGTCCGTACTTCGGGGGGTATATCGCGACTTCGCGACTTCAATGCTCCGACAACGCATTGCGATCATTCATTTTATGTCATCCACATCTTGACAAATGTAAAATGTCTCATTGCATGATTAATGTCGTACGCATATACATATCTACCACATAACAATCTTCGCAACAATTATCTGTTTAGATAAAAAATTACTCATCTTTTTGACACGTGTTTTTTTTTGTAGACAAGTTCTTTATTTGGAATTAAATGCGGAGCATAAAAATTAATTTTAATTTTAATAATTCAATACTTAATATAATATCAGCTGATTTGTTTACAATCCAATTTACAATTGGGCCCAGGAACAGTCACTTGGAATGATTTTTACTATTCCAGGAGCGAGGAAATAAATTTCAATCAATAGTAGTTCTCTTTATTAATTGAAAATTCATATCTATTTTTTTTTTAACTTTACCTTACGTTTTTTTAGAAAATATTGAATAAATCCATACGTAATAATCTCAAATAATATACTACAAATTGTAGAAACACAGTCAATAATGTACAATATGTAAGTAATAATAGTGATTTTTAATTAGGATGTAAAAGTTACCTCATTAGTTACTGATAAAAACGCAATAAAAAACTAGGTGACTATTCACGAGTTAAAGATTGAAATTTCTAACACATATGTAAATGATACAAATTAATTCTCACCTGTACCGCGCCTGACGGATACGAGATCGGGTCGTGGAATGAGAACCCGCACGATGGTACTGTGCATCCGCTTATTTTTATCAAGCTTTCTCGCCGCCAGTGAAAGCGTGAGTATTTATACCGAAGAATAATTAGTTATCGATCCTCTCTCGGCCCAGGCGGCTTCGGACGGGAGAAATAATTCACAGAAATTATCTGCACGGTTGATTTAAGGACATTCGCGATTACGTCTCGATTACTTTCAGCAACGCCGCAACGATTTCGCGCGCGACATTTAGCACGCGGCCGCGGAACGCGGTCGTCCTCGATACGATTCCAAATAATCTTGGCAATTGATCGCTACAAGCCCGGCGATTAAATCGGGCATTTTAATGCTGCCCACCGGCGTCAGTCACTTTCATAATTTATACGCGGCCTTCCACATTTTACGGCAACGGCCGCTGCTAAATTATCACCGCGCTTATCACTTTTCGTATAATGTATTTAACATCCGCGATCCGTTTTATTAGACTCTCGATGTTCACACGAATTTCGAATACATATAGAGATAACCAATTGCGCCGAACAAATTAATGAGAGAGATAAAGAACAGTGTGTTGCGATAACATTACGAATACCGAAATATTAATGAAGTTATGAACGTTAATATCGAACCAACTGACTTGGATACATTAGGACTTGCCCTCTTACTTTCCATTATGAGTATTTAAAGTAATGTTTGACTCTTTTCTTTAACTCGGCGTCTCGTTTCAGAAAGTCCCGTTTCAGATGTTTACTTATCAGTATTCGACGATGTGTTGACCTCACCTGTGTGAGATCGTCTCTTTTTTACAAAATTTATATCGAATAAACTATAAGATTGCAATGAACTTTCGTCGATGTACGTCTCATCTCCACCTGTTACCGTGAATATATACATGCTAATAAATAGAGATAAAAATTTTAATGCATATTTTTTATGGTGCAAAATTGTAGTATCTTGTGTGCGTATATATTTTTTTTTATCATCAAAATTAATAATAACTATCCTACGCAAATCATAAAAAAGCGAAATAAAGAGAATAACATGCTTTTAGCATTTCAATCAAATTTGGATTCGATAATCCGATGTATTCAGTCAATGAAATTGTTGGTGTAAAAAGATTTGAATTTCGAATTTCAGTTCGATGGACGTAAAATTCACTATAAATCCATCAAAATCGATTTATTACATATAAACAATTTTATGAGCGGAGTACAATTTGAATTCGATCAGAATGAATCGGTTATCGTTGTCGTTAAAATCCGATGACGAAAGGCGCGAAGCGGGATACGATAAATCTAAAACGGCGGCCGCGACGAATGTTAATCCGCCGCCGTTTATGCGACACGACGCTACTATATGCAAGCGTGGTCTCGCGGGACACAACAAAGCGGAATAGATGTAACCACCGCGCGGAACGTGGGCATTTAATCGCGCGTCTTACGCGGACCACACCGAAGACGATATGCCTCGGAGGATATCATCGGAGCGCGTTATCGCGACCTATTAGACACGCTCGTCGTCTTACGACCTGTCGTAACCGAGCCCACTCTATGTCGCCTTACCAGTTCTCGACTTACACCCCTGGGAAGAGAGTGAAGAAGGGAGACACAAAAGGTGGAGACGCGGAGCGACAAAGGGAGAAGGTGGAACAAGAGGGACACGCGCGTACGCACACAGAGACAGGTCGAGGGTCAGCAGGGAGGCCTGTTCCTCTTGGTGGAGGCTACCAGCGAGCACCAATGTCGTCAGAAACGAGGCGTCAGGTGTCCTTGACCGTCGGCGACGATCGCGAGAGATCGAGGCGTTGCGCGGCGACGGTGTCGGGAAAAAGATCGTGATAATTAATCGTCGATAAAGCGTCGGAGGTGCATCAATCGTTGTAAAAGCCTCGTGATCTACCGAAGTCTTGCCGAAGAGGACACGTAAAGCGGCGACGCGGAGAAATGTCCAGTCGTCGCGATATCATCCGAATAAACGAGCCGATGTGACGTGGTGCGCGCGTTTCGATTTGGCGTTGTGTTCTGCTATGTAACATATTATACGCAAATTGCAACATTTTCAGCATCTCTTGTGAATATTTCTGATTAGATCTCTTTAGAATATATTTTGAAGATATAATTTTCATCACTTTTATCACTGAAAGCAAATTACAACAGTTTATGTATGTATATGTCGCATCCTTAGACACATTCAAATGTTTTGTCTCCAGACATTATCAATCCAGACTTTGTAGAAAGTCACATCCATAGATATGAAGTAATAGTCAATGACGAATTATTAGATCATTTGGCTATAAATAAAATCTATTTTCACGCAACAGATTCCCATTGTTAATATCGTGTTATTAAGAAGCAAGAGAACTCGTAAACCTGCGTAATTTATATAATTACAGGTATTTACCTATTGTGCGTGCGGGCCGTTCGAAGTCGCCCGCAGACGTGTGTGTGTGTTTGTGTCGCGCGTATCGTCGGTGAATAAACGCTCGCGCGCGCGTACAGGTGCACGCATACAGAGCGAGGAGGCGCGCATTGAAAAAAGAGGAGACAACCGGTTGTGCTACGCGTACAGGATCATAGAGTCTAACTCTCGAAAGCGACCTCTCCGTGACTCCACCGCGAGAAGATGACATCGTGGTTCTCAACCTCGCTCGCAAAGAGCTTCGCTAATGCAAAAATATTACCAACGATACCATTTACGTACTTTTTATTCCCATCGACTTCTCGTACGGAGGTCAACAGTCGCGGTGGAAATATCTCAAGTTCGTGGATACGTCAGATCTTACTTTTGCAGTTTATTGTTGCGATATAAGCTAAAAATATATAATATTAAATATATGTATTAGTGATGCGATAAGCTATAGCTTAGCTTCTACAGTTCTTAATCGTCTTTGGCCTCTCAGTGAAAACTATTTTTTCTTCACTGTCTTTCATGCTGTATTGAAATCATTTACAATGCTGAAATTTTATTGCAACGTTTTCTCTTGAATGCGATATCATTTACAGCCTGCAGAGAGTTGAAGACGCGCAGCATCTTTATCACACAACCGGTAAACGCGTAAAAGTACTAATTTGCACAAATCGTATAGTAATTGGAAAGCATTATTTTCTATTGTCGACGAAGGAATCTCCGTGCAGTGCGATCGCCGCGTCGCGAATCTTATCGTGCAAAAAAGTATCACGCGCTCGAGAAGTTCATCCTCTCGCGAACGGAAAAGATTGCTAGCCGAGCGGAATCGTGGACAGGGTCCCCTCTGACCCGACGGCGAGATGGCAAACGATTGGCGTGCAAGAAGCGCAGTCTGATTTATGGACCGATTGCGAGAGATGGCCGGCACATCGTATGTATACATGCGCACGCACGTATTCTTGCGCGTTCGGACGCGCATAAGACAAGCTCTCCCTTCCGGTCGAGATTCACGAGGAAAAAGCCTTTGCAAAATGCAGCTTCGCTACTTCCGAGGCCGGGCATCGGTCCCGAGAATGTCCCGGAACACGCGTCGGCACGCAACGCAGGCAAAGAACCCATCGATCGATCGGTCACACGCGATACGTCGGCGCGATTTAATCGACGAAACGCGCGTGGTCCCCCGTCGCTGCTTAGGCGCCGACGATGAATCTCGACTCTACGTTTCTTACGTTTCATACTTTTCCCTCTCTTTTTCGTACGCTCTTCCGCCTCGGTTAGTCCGTCCATCTATCATCGCTCCGTTACAGCGTCCTGTTCTTCCTCCTCTTCTTCTTCTCGTGCCCATCTTCCCCCGAAAGACAGATCCGCGAGTTCGTTATTCCCCCTCCCCCCTTTCTCTCCCCCGCGTTCGATCGCTCCTTTTTCTTTCTTCCCTTTCTTTCTTACCTCGTCTGTACTATCGGCCGGCACAAACGGAGCGTTTACATTAATGTATGAGGTCAATCGTAAAGCTCGATGTGTACATACGTCCCGCGAACGGGGTCTCGGTGCAGCAACGATTTTCTCGTTCGCCAACAGGAACAAAAAAAGACCGCGACATGCCGCAACGACGTGTACCCCGATCTAATGCACTCGCCTCTAGCCGCACGGAGGACATGAGGCCTGTGGGCCACCGTGTGCCGCGAGCCGCATGGTTGCACCGGGGACATTATAATGTGAAATCGTGACGGGAGCCCGGAGTGGTGTTCGCTGATTGTCCGTTTCATTATGCTGATCGCGGTTTCGTCGGTTTAACGCAATTAACATATACGTAGGACGTATAGGCCGGGCTCCTTTCTCCTGGCTTGACGACGCGCCGACGAACCTGCCACTGGAATGCAGCGAGGAGAATCGCAGATATGCAATATAACAGTCGTAAAACTAAACCATGAAAGGATGTACCTAAATGAAAAATATACTTGACTACGCGAGACGCTACTCTGCGTCTCTTGATATTCCAGAGAATGGATTGGAGTTGTATGGAAGAAAAATAAAAACCGCTATAAAAAATATCTTTATGGATTCTTGTCGATTAATAATCAGATATTCTGATAAATATCTGATTCTCTCCTCGCTGCATTTCATATCGATCGAAACGCAACTAACACATCATTAGAACTAATTGTGAAATGAAAAATTGTGAAAGTTCCATTCAGTATCGCAAAAATAATCCATAGAAAATCGCGACATTAAGTTTTTATTCTGCGTGTCGCCACTGCTGATTCATGCAACGATCGAATTAGCGAGGTCCGTATTAAAAAAAAAAGAAAAAAATCAATAACCATCCGCCCGACGTCCGCCCACAATGCGTCTTGTCTTCGACTTCTCATTATCAACGGGTAAGCGCGCACCGCGGGATACCCGGCATACATTCCACGGTTTTACTCACTCGGCATTTTCTGATTGACTCCAACAGATACGAGAACGTGCGGCAGTTCATTACTAAGCCGGCCGTACCGCGAGATGTACCTACCGCGCTTTCAAAATCCAGGATATATTTATTGGGCTGAGACGTCAAATTGCAGCGCTACTGCTTAGCGCCCGTACAACGCCAAGTCGTAAAACACGCAGACTCGCGACTTATTAAGCAGGCAATAAGACGACACATAGTCGCCGGGGCGGTCGACGCAATCGCAAATTTATTCGCGCGTCCGCACGGGCGGTCGCGCTTCGCCACAAGTCCTTCGAGTCATCCCCATCGTCGTCGTTGTCGTCGTTGTTGTGGTTCATCGTCGTTTACGGTTGCGTCATCGCGTCATCGTCTTCATCATCAGCTTGCTGGTCCCGGGCAATAGGCGCCCGCGCGCGCAATACACTGCGCGAGAGCGCAACGGGTTATACATCGCGGACGGGATATATATTTGCAAGGTACGTGTATTACCCGCGGAAAGGAGGCCTGGTGGAGAAGAGGTCGGCCGAGAGGTCGCTCGGTAAATTGGTCGCCACGGCGTTACCGTTGATCTACGGCAACAGACGCGATAGTTATGGAAAGGTTACCGCGGTGCGCTCGATAAAGCGTCGCGCTGCCTGTCCCCGGGAATCCGCGACGGCGGGGAACGAATCGTAAATCGCGGAATCGCAACCGCTCGCTGCGGAGGAGAAATAAAAAAAAAAAGAGGAGTACCTGCGCGAGTCGAGCGAGCGCACGAGCGGGAGATCATCTCTCTTAGGAAGATGCGCGCTACGCCGTGCCGTTTCCGTTTTCCTGCTCTCGGCACATGATCGCGAATTCTATTTAATCTCGAACGCATATCTTACGATTGTAACTCTCGAAACGAAACGGCTAGGAACAGGAAATTATTTTTCCTTTACATATTCAATCTCTTCAGAAAGATTGATATTAACGAATTATCTTTTACTTTATCAGTTCCTAAAAGGTTTTATTTTAACATTCGCTAACGTTATGTAACATTATAATAAATTATTATCTGTTATACAGATAGGTGCCATTTTATTGTTTGAGATGTGACTACATACATGCAGATAGTGAAATTTCTATAGATAATTTTTATCAACGCTTTATGATAGAAGTAAACTCAGTTCCAAATTCTCTTTCGAAGTTTGAGATGGAACAATTGATTTTCTACAGAGCTAATGCAGATTATGTTGCAACCGCGTATACGAGGCAAATCTGACGCAACGTACTCCAATTCCTCACGTTCTAACCGTGAGAAAATCTTTTGTTTAATAAGCACGTTCCCCTCCCTTCTCCTCTTGTCTCTCCCTCGCCTTTGTCCAGATCGACTTCCCGGTACACCCACGCTCGTGTCATCGATATATCACACGAGCGCATCCAGGCGATTCGGTGCGAGCGTATATACGTATGCACGGCGAATTTGGCCTCGGGCCCAAGATTCCGCGATGTTCTCGATTTACGAGAGAACGAGCAGTCCTTTTTTGGAGCGAGTCGAGCGTAGCGCGTATATACGCGCGGGCAAGAGTTGCACGACGAACGAGTTAAAGAGACTCTCGAGTTTTAAATGCATCCGCAAGATAAATTTTCCAAGTCAGATTGGATGAGCATATCACTTCAGCGAACTTCATTGGCTCGAAATGAAATGAAGACGGAAGTGCTTCGCGTGGTATGCCTGACATATCCTTTATTGCAGTCTAAAGGGCTCTCTGTTCTTCATCGTGAATTCGAACTCAGGCAAAATACGATTGCACGTGAAACACGAACTCCACGACGGGGCTCGCAATAATAGCGCTCTTGTGACGTACTGAACTTTGCAAACGCAGAGTGTGTAATAAACGATTCTCGCTCTCACCGTCTTTCCGTTTGCACGACGAAACGGGATATTTTTCGCGTCCTAAGAAGGATCGATGATCGTTCCCGCGTCTGTTCGTCGAATCCGCGCGGCAATACCGCGATCGCGTAATCTCTCAACTACGCGGGTCAACTGCGTTGCGTGGGAGTCGACACGGTTACTCGAGATGTAAGCGGGGCAATTGTATTTTCACACCGAATCGTGTCACATTGGCCGCTCGCTCGCTCGCTCGCCGTCGCCGCGCCGCCACCACCGCCGACGCATTCGCGGAGCCCTTGATTCTCGAACAAATTGCATCACCATCAACATTTCAAAAAGTTCTTAGAAAGCGTACGAGTAACGCGCACGGACGAGGAACAAAACGACGGCAAACAAGACGGCGGCTAACCGAAGGACAATATCCTCCCGAGCGTGTATAACGTAGCTATAGCTCGCACTCGGGCCGTAAAAGCGGCACTCGTATACGGTATGAAGCAAATCTACCGGTGTCTCGACTGCGATATAGAATCTGCTAAATTTCAGTTGCTCCTTTGCGAAATATACGATTCTCGCGTGCATTTGCACGATAATTTTCGGTATGGCGGCATTCGCGATATTCGCGAGAACGCGTGTCAGTTCTCTCTCGTCCGGCGCGACTCATCGCACACCTCCCCGTCCCCGACCGTTCCGAGCGTTCGCGTGGAACGCTCTTGAATAAACTCGGTCCATTCGAGCAGCATGTACCGGCGAGCAAACAACGATCGAATGCCCGCAGCGAGAAGAGCGGCGGCGAGCGAGGCAATATCGTGGCATCGTCGTAGACCTACGCCTATTCCGGATGCGATCGGATCGGGACGCCATTAATAACGACGCACTTACCGATCCCATGGCAGGTGGTAGACCGCATGAAAGTCACGACCTGACATTTGCCTGGGTTGGTTGCCCGCGCCCGATCGCGCGCTCGTCTCGCCGAGAGAGCCGATCGCGATGCGATTTTTGCGCGCGCCGCCATCGAGAGAGAAAGAGAGAAAGAGAGAGAGAGAGAGAGAGAGAGAGAGAAAAGCGAGAGAGCAATTTCAAGTGTAACGCGGGCTATCGCCACCACCGATGGCTCCTCCGCGATCTCGCGCGCACGCTGCGTACCTTCGCTTTCTCTCCCCGCTCGACCCCTCTGCCTCCTATCCCTAATCGCCTTTTCACTTTCAGCGACGTATCGACCTCTCTATATTTTCTCGAGAATCATTACCTGGTGTTTCGAAGCGTCGCATGTACTCGAATTTAGTACACGCGGCTCTTCGCTACAGATAGTCTCGAACAGGAAGCTGTATCCTTCTAGTCGTTTTACAAGTAACACGAGAATCTCACCTCGTAGTAAATATTTTAAAATATTGTACGTCTGTAAATTTGTTTATAAACTTCTTTTTATTTCTTTTTATATTGGCTCGCATATATTCGCGTAAATTGAGCGTCGTATGGTGTAATGTCTTGTTTTTTTTTTTCATCACTTTTATGATGTTACATATTATTGTCGCGTTTCGTAGTTTACTGGATCGCGAGATTGGCGCGTTTATCTCTCGCGACGGCGAGAAGTCGTGGACAAGGCGCATCATAGACAAGCGACAGCGGGTGGTGGTGCGTATCGAGACCGTTCGCGCGGTATGCGCGCCAGTTCGCGTGCTCCGAATGACCTCCGAGTGATTTTACAAGTTCGCTCTTCCTCCTGGCAACTGATCGCGATGCCCCTCTCCCCTCCTCCTCCGCCTTTCCCCGCTGCTCTGAATCCTGGTGCCCATTGAACGCAACGATGGCGAGAGGAAGGATCGAGGTGAAAGAGCAGGAATGGATGAAAACGCGCTCGCGCGAGTCGCTCACTCCTCTCTTAGAACAATCGTTTCCTTTCGTTTCATCAAGTCGATCGTAGAGCACTCGCCATGGGCGACGCCACGCACGCGGTATTCCAGCATATAATATCCGTAACGGTATGCGCACTGCAAAGAGGCAACAATACCCATTGCTGTGGCATACTGAAACTATTCGCGTGCATAAACTCATGCAAAACAAAGTCTTACGCTAATGCAATGGTAATCACATTTTTATCTGTTTATGTTAATGTATTTGTTATTGTCGTTGTGTTTCTTTTTAAAAAAAAACGTCATGATATAATAAATTATATGTATTACGCGAACAATATTCATCAAATTAATACTAATTAATTTTCTTCAAGATTCGTATATTCATTTTCGTTCTACAGCTAGCAAGCAAAAATGTTTGGCAGTATCGGTACATACTATAGTTTACCAGTTGCTTTAGAGTTCTTCCTATTCTAGCCACATCGTAGTTTAGAAACGACTTCAAAGTTCATGTGGGCAATACTAATAACGTGTACCGACATAGCGCAAGGTATTAATTGCTACGTGTCTGCACGGGCAATCCCTCGATACACATTCCGTCGTCGCAATTTGATACCCACGATTTTTTACAGTTGAAATCTCCGTTAGGATTCATTAGAGTGAGAGTAGAGAGTCCTCATTAAAACTTCGTAAAAAAAGGAACGAGCGAGGATAAAAAGATAATTATCCGTTAATAGGTTTACCATTCGCACCGCATCATGTATACGACATATAAGACATAATCGTTAGAAAAGCATCGACGAGGGAGGATAGAAGAAATGTACAGTTTAGATCCAGCGGACAAAATCAATAATATTTATTCGCATCAGAATGATATACCTAATTACTTTCGTTTTCGCGTCTTAATATTTTACCGGCCTGAGTCCCAATGTATATCTCACTCAATGTACAGTCCTTGCAATTGAGAGCATCTATTTGCCAGAAATGGCAACGGGCACGAGTGATGTGGAATGTCCATGGAGGCCTTTACGTCGATGTTGACCTTTTACGCGTCTTCGACGGCCAGCGGAGAGAGGAATGGACCCGCATAACGCTCGTCGACCCGAGCAGATTATCGTAGCAGATCGCGAGCGCGCAGCAGGTTACGCGACTGGTACAGATATATAACTCGTTTCTCGATTTGTGGCCTCGATTGCGACGATCATCGTCGCGGAATTCGCTCGCCCGTGTGTGATGGATTTTCGCGGTCGAGCGAAAACGGACTGGCGACACGGCGCGACGCGACGCGACGCGACGCGACGGTGAGATCGTCTTCCGGTTTACGAGCCAATAAAACTCATCGTCGAATCGGCTTTACGACTCGGGAACGTGAGAGCGACTACCTCGTGTCCTTTATCGAGGGAATATTAATGGGGGCCAGGCGAGGTACACTCCTCGAAAGTTTCGTTTGTTGAATTATCGCCAAATCGGTATCTTAATCTCCGTGAAAATTGCGCCTATTTCACGTCTATTTTAAGTATATATCAGCAGGCATACATTTTGCTATTATTATTGCATGATCCGTGCATTTATATATGTACGCATGTCATCGATGCTTCTTCATTATCGCGCGTAAACATTGAGACTTCTTGGATATAGGAAAAAAGAATTTGCGTAATTTTTTTTTCATGACCCTCGCTTCTCTTCTCTGTAGATTCTCAGTTATTATACGTCGTGTACGCGAGGACGTTCGTGTTTCGCGAGAGGCACACAGTTGTGAGAGGCATCGAACGATGCGCATCCGCAGTAGCACATCTAATCGCATACAAGGGCGACTTCGTGTCGTATATCGTAATCTTTCACTCCCGATGATCGCATGCGTAACGACGCGTATAGCCTCGTTACAACGCGCAGCTAGACGGTCGTCCCTGTGGAAATGGCTTTTGCAATAATTATCTTGTCGACATGCCATAAACGAGGCCTTGTGCAGAAAAGATGCTATATTTCTCCTTCTCACTAATTATTCCTCAACAGCTTACTTCAAGATGGATTGTCATCGATATACCGTCAATAAAAAAAATAAACATTTCAGATTTTATTACGGTGTTAGTAGGCAGTGACAAATTTAGATTCTTCGAAATGTCAGATGATTATGAAAAATTGAATATAGAAAAACATATATATAACACGCGATTTTTTTAATTAGTAAAAATTAAAACTGTCTCATGGATTTCTAACGTAAGCGTCTCTAACATTTTCAAGACCACAAGGTAGTTAACCGACCAAAGCTTTGATGCGCATCTCGTCGCGCATAATGATTAAGAACGGCGACTTCCGTCGATGACTAATCCAGGAACAAAGTACAATGACGCATTAATGTCGATGTTTATTACATCCTACCAAAGAGCAATGCTATCAATTGTCAAATATCATGATATTGCACTTGGGAATTCGCGTTAAAACTCAAACGCTCTTTCGCCAATTAACTCTATAAACTTGTATTCCATACATCAAAGGATAAGTACTCGATTTTAAAAGAGAACTCACATAATTGTAATATAAAGTTAATAAAATCGCATTTTCACCACATTTCAGATTAATTTTAGCACTGCGTCGCGGCTTTTATTAACTTTAAGATAGAGTTTACGACGCAACTTTGCGTCATTAAACCGCGATCTATCGTGCGTACAAAGCGTAACGAAACAGTCGCTTAAGCCGCATTAAAACGAACGAGCTGATAGTAGCGGATCGGCGAAACGACGGTTATCGCAAATATCGAGTTCCCGGTCGGCCGCTCGGCACGTGCTCTCGTGCTTCCTGCGAGATCGCACACGAGACACTTCGACGTCGCCCGTACTCCCACGCGGAGATTGGCGTGCACGCACGCGAGATCGTGCGTGCAACGGATGAGTGCGTATGGTAATGACAGGCCGAGAAATGCCGATCAGGCGCCAGCGGAAGCCCTCAGGCGATACAGCCACCGCGCGCGATAGATTCTCTCCTTGAAAGTTACCGAGATACGTGCTTGACTAAATGGCCATTTCGCGGCAAGGTGATTTCATTATTCAAGGGATACAGGGAGTGATGTGAAAATTGATTATTTGGTATAGTCGATAAGAGAATATCTTTCTCAACAATTTAATTTTAAATTGAATTTCAATAATACATCAACTAAATCGTAGGGTACAGCGGGGTAATTTGAATAGTGGGGTAATTTTGATAACAGTAAGCATTTGCAAGAATTTCAGAAAAATAAGAGATTTTAAGATACATTAATTAAGATCAATATCTGATCTAATAAAAAGTATCTTAAAATCTCTTATTTTTCTGAAATTCTTGCAAATGCTTACTGTTATCAAAATTACTCCACTATTCAAATTATCCCGCTGTACCCTATTCTTTTTTACAAAGTGATATATTTGCGAAGAAAGATTTAACACAGCTAAATTAAGCTAAATTCATTTGTAATATAATAATTATTATTTTAGTTACAGTCCTGTCTAGTATTATTTAATTTATTTTCTTCAAATTTCGAGCAGATTACACTAATATCACAATTTAATTTGATTCTTTTGAGTCTAACCTTTGAGATAAAGAGCTTACATTGTTTGGATTGTTTGTAAAACCTCGAGTCTCAGTAGCCTATAAACTCTGTATCTATAGCACTAATCGCAGATGTTCCACAAAAAAACTGACTTAAAAGCGGAAAATAAAATCGCAATCAGTGCCGGGTGAAACGTGTCTAGTAGCGAATAACGTAACCAGATGGCTGCGATTCGTAATTAAGATTTTTCGCCGCTCAGCAGACCTCATATCCGTAGGTGCTTTCTGCTCGCGATAGAATTGGTGCCGCGAGAAGTTAACACCTACGCCTTGCGATTTTACGATCGGACCATTTCGCGCCGTATCCGTGCGGCGTGTCATTCTTTTCTTCCTTCTACAATGTACAGGAGATCAATATCGGTCAAAAGTATCGAGACTGTATCGCGTTTCACGGTGCGCGAGCCCGTTCTTTTAGCGCTCTCTTTCTTCGCGGCACTTGCTCTATACGCGAATAATATTCAATTTACACCCACGAGAAACACAGAGAGAGAAAGAGAGAGAGAGAGAGAGAGAGAGTGTGTGCCCCGCGTCGATTAGTTCGGCTCTGTCGTCGCTTGATTTATCGATAAACACTTGCGGCCCCGTCGCAAAAATCATCGCGATTCGGTAACGCTATCTAGCACCGAGAATTTACGGCGTGTTTAAACCTTTATAAGGTATGCTGGGAGCGCACCAGGAAGACGAGAGGGTAAGAGTAATGGTAAAGAGAGTCGCTCACGTCGGTGCAAACTGTACCTGCATTGTGCCCGAGGCGCACCGCGGTAATGCCAACTTCACGAGTTCGCAGCCATAAAATCGTGAATTATTAACACTAATATGTAACACCATGCCTGCCGGTACAATCGCGTCGCAAAATCCCGGTTAAACGCGTCCGTGTGCCTCGGCGTGCCGATATTACACAGTACGTATTATCTGTAAAATGTATTCCGCCGGCGAGGGACTCTTAACGGCTAAACTAATCGGCGGTGCCCGACTAAAGAGTCATTTGCGAAACCGGGGGAACTGTCTTTAGTACGCCGTAAAGCAGCCGTGTCACGTTCGAACTATTAACATCCAGAGATACGGGAATTTTTCTTTTTCCATACACCAGGCTACTTAGCTCCGACACTCGTCGATTAAGCGTCGTTTATTTTAATGTCTATTGATCGCTAATATCTCGCACATTATCTAAAACGCTTGGGGAACAAGGGGTCGTAAATCCTCGCGGTACCAATTACGCGCGGAGAGGCCGTCGCGGCGCGGACGTTGTGCAGCAGCCGCCGCGCTGACGTCCCGATGATATTAATTTCCGGGGGAAATCTCATTAAAATTATTCAAATCTACTAATTCCGCGTAAAGTGTTACACGGAGGAAACGAACTCCGCGTCGTGTGTATTACAATATTTAAGATTGTCGCGATGTTGAGGAAAATCGAGGTCGAGTTTGCACGGCTGACTGTACCGCGACGCGTCTCCTCTTGGCCGGCTCGCCGTTGGTGGTTTATATAGCCGGTCTGTTTACGCCTCTCTTAGATCGTTGCAGAATGTAGCGCTGGGTCATCGTGAATGTTGATGCGTCACGTATGCATTTTAGTCGCGTCCCGTCGCGTCGCACGAAAGTTTCGCATCGATTTGCGAATCTCCCTGCAGTCCCTTGATGATTGAATCAAGCCGCTATATCTTTGAACACGAAATGCGCATAAATATAAAAGTACAATTGTAAAAAAACAATTTAAATATTCGGATTACAGACTAATGAATATAGAATATATATAGATGTAACTAAAGGTAAGAGGGTTGGAATAAAGTCAAATGAATAAAGAACTTAATGCACGTCCGTATAGCCTCTCTCTTTCTCATAATAAATGACCGCATTAATGTTTCTCCTCTCGCTCGTGTTGCGAGCTAATGAGAGCGGGAGAGAGAAATGTTTGATCCATTTAGGTGTCACGTTCATGCGAAAGACCTGCTCGTGATACAACGGAGCGGCTAATTTAATTTCGCGCATTATATCGCCGGTATTAAGATCAGAGATGCGTTTAGTGATGCCACGGTGCATTAAGTTTAAGTGGAACGGCGCGAAAGTGGCGCATTGTGTAGCGCGAGGATCGAAAGGGGGCACGTCACGCCAGAAAATGTCTTCCTGAAGGAATAGGGGGGAAAGGGCAAAGGTGGACAATAAAATCGAGTTATTATCCTCTTATTATCGTCGGCGTTGCGAAAGGGACGCGGGCGCGTAGGCTGCGCGCGGAGTCATTGTCGTACAATGTGCACCCGCTTTGCACTCGATGTCGTACATATAGCCACAGAGCGATCGAATAAATCGATCGTACGCCAATAAAGATTGAAAAACGCATGAACAATAATCGTGAATTAATTCACAGCGCTACTTTTCCAAGACGCGAATATATTTAGCTTTCAATCGTATATACACACGACAGCAATGAAGGATCGTTCTTGATTTTAATAGGTTTCGCTTACTTTACTTTTTCGTGAAGCTATATCATGCAAGACATCAGATGTTTTAGCTCGCGGAAGATCTCTACCGCGAGAACATTGAGTGAAGATCAAATCGCGCAACGTACTGATGGTATAAGGTGGAAGTTATTCCGAGTACCCCGCGGTGCAGAGCGAGTACTCCGCAAGTGGCCTTATTTACTGTAAGTAGAAAATGCCTGTAGAATTCGAGCGCGTCCACGCGGCGAACGCGGAAGAAGAACCCACTCGAACGCCACTTGTCCCCGAGAATTCCAGGACAAGTGGCACGACTCTACGAGCCGCACGACGACGACGACGACGACGACGACGGAGCCAGGGGCCCCCGTATGCAAGGTGAGGTAAAGTGTGGTCGCGTTCCTCGTATCTCTTCCTTCTTCTTCTTCTTCTTCTTCCTTCCTCCTGCGCTCTTCCCCGCTTCGCCGCGGCGGCGTCCCCGCGGTGGAGGGAACCTCCGTGAGGAATACGCGAAGCGTGCACGGCGAGCATTCAGGTGAAGCGGGTTAATATCTCGACATTGTGGACACAAGTAATGGGGGCCCCTGCGCCTCTCAGAACGGTCTCTGATCTGCGTCCCGGCGGCGATGCTTTCCGCCATCAGTGGCTCTCATCTATTACCGGCAGATGCTATTCGTGCATCGCTACACTGCATCGTTGAATTTTAAATTAGTTTCCTGTTGTTGTACAATGCTTCATCTATCGAAGGTATTATTTAAAATCTTGATATAGGAAAAATAGAAGTCAATACGGTAATTAAATTCTTATGTACATAAGTGTCAAGAAAAATCGAATATAGTTGTTTTGAATGTATGAGCGAAAGAGTTTGAAAAAAAATATATATATATATCCAAGTGTGCATAAGCATAATTACAACGAAATAAATGCAATCTTTGCATAAATGAACATACGTACTTTCGCCAGCCATTAGATTATGACTGTCAATCAATGCCTCGTACAATCAGTGACTTGAGATTCGTTAAATTGACTCCGCGCGCTTTATGTAAATCTATATAAAACATAAACGGGTACTGGCATTGTGTCTCCAGGACTTACAGAGATATGCGTGGGCGCGTTCAACTGCTCTGCACTACTCGAGCCATTCGTCACGTTCCTGCAAATTCGTAGCATCGAAGGGAGGCCCAGAGCCTTCGACACCTTCGAACTTCGCGTAGGTCGTATCTAATGGTATCTAGTGGCTCGCCTCGCGGTAAGCGGCACCACAGAGCCGACCGTGGAACATAATGCGTGAATGCTTGATTTAAATTTATACGCCGTTGCGAGCGTCATTCATTCAATGACATCCGGCCTGGGTCGCGCCCGATAGAAAGCTGTCCTATCGAACGATTGAAATATCGGCGCCGCATCGAGGACAACAGGCGACGGAGATCGACGTGACCGGGCGGCGCTACGTTAGAGTGCGTGCAGCTTGCTGCGATCCTCGGTTCGTAATTGTTCGAGATCAACTTTGAACAAATGGGTCATTTACAGATCAACCCGGTCGATTAATTGACTGGCTGGTTTCGAATGACGATCGCTGGAACGTGTCGCGTCCGCTTCGATCTCCGCTTGTCTCGCGCGTGCCGATCACGGTCGTCGCGCGCCACGTGACGCGGCCAAGTCGAGGAAAATTAGACGCGGCTTGTTTTCCCTTGCCGCGCACGTCCGACGTTTAAAGCGGGATCTCATTTTATTCGCGCGCTCGCCGCGCATCCGCGTCATTACGATTCGTTTGTTCGGGAAATCGTACGTAGCCGCGAGCGCGTGCACATTACTTTCTCTCGGAGAAGGCATCGACGACAACGAGCCGCGAGGAAGGCAACCCGGTCCGCGCTGCTCGCTGCACGTAATACACCTGCGAGGCTCTATCTAATTACTGCTCCGCGACGTTGACAACGATCAGCGGCTTAACGCGCAAAATTGATGCGTAATAATTCCGAGACGTTAAGCACAATCTCCTTGTGTGTGCCGCCGTGTAATTTCAATCTCATCGACAGCGCCGTATCGCGGCTATCGGCATGATTAGCAAAAACTTTCTCTATCCTAAATCCTAATCTCGTCTCTAATGAACTAATTAATCCGTGATCATTAAAGCCGAGCTAAAGTCGATGTCACCCCGATGTTGTTGGGATTTCCTGTAACAAGCCCCCCCCCGGCGCGCGCGCGCGCGCGTGTGTGTACGGAATCACAAGAGCAGCTGACGCGAATGTGAGTGATTCGCAGAATTGGCCTAAGAGAAGATTCATAAATAACATACCGGTTCTCTCCGTACGGAAAAGATACGATGCATACAAAATGATTATTCAATTCATCAACATAGAAGTTGAGCCTACGAAAATTGAAAACTCGACACCGTCTTTCAACTTTCACCGTTTAGAAGGTTTTACTTTTATCCGCTGGCATCTATCTTCCTGCGCGGCGCAGACCTTTTCTGCACGGCGTCAAATACGTAACGAAGCAGAGATCATAAACTATAAGACACACGACGCGCATTTATTTACCTTCTCGGCCCCGAAGACAACCGGGTAATGATTAGAAGAGACTTGGCGAGAGCACCATTACAATAACGACATGTCTACTTCAACGTTCTGAGAAAATGTTTTCTCTGGACTGGGCGACATGACAGCGAAGGAGACTCTCTAATGAAAAGGCTAACCAAGCTTCAAATTAAATTTCCGCGAGTCGCTTACACCTACGTCGCCGTACTGAGACGGCTTGTAAGACGAGAGAATCGTCTCGCCGCGCCGCGCCGCGCCGTTTCGGTTACGAAAATCTTATCCTAGAGGTAACATATATTCGATAGGCAGGTAAAAGCGGGACACGTTAAACGAAGATGAGATCCGTGTCGGATGGACCGCCTTGTCGGTCTTCTGAGTATGTAACTTCGTGGGAACAACAATTCATATGCGAAAGATATTAGTGTGAAGGGAGAGGTGTCCGAGAGGTGTTTCATATTTTTTTTTACAATGATAAATGATCACATCACCATCGTTCAGAGCGAAACGTCGGAAGGATGTGTATCACTTTGCCACATTTGGACTAGCAGCGGGAAGGGGTAATCCGAAAATGCTAAAAGAAACTGACAAGGAAAAGAAATTAATCATTAGTAAAAGTTCTGTACTTTTTTTATAAACTTGTAATCGATATAGCGACCCAAATTGCGAGTTAGTCAAATTAACTTTTTATCACGAGTCTCGGCAATCAATCCTTCCGCCTTTTTTTTTTAATAACCATCTCATCGTAAAGACAGAGTCGTGAAACAGACAGGGAGATAATTAAAACGCGGTTAAAGTTAATCAACGTAGGCATCCATGTAAGACACTTAACAAATATCCTGGAACAGTTGAGTCATCTTAGAACGTCGTCGGACCATACGATCCGGGTAGGGGTGAAAGGGTATACGGAGACGGGCTTGCGTCATGATCTGGGGATATGACCGGTATCTAACGCATTACAAGACACTCATTAACGCCGAGGAGAGTCGCTTCGTTTCAAATTAGCCGCGCGCCGACAGCAACGGCGACGAAGCACGTGTCAAATCGGGGCACGAGTCAATCAACGCCTCGCGGCGGCATCGTTAGCATGGTCCCGTCGCCTCTCCGTTAAATTCCATCCGCGTCAGGCCGTCCCTCCCGTTCTTTCGACTGTCGCCCATACGCAGTAACCGGTAACGTCGATTAATTAAGTATCGTGATCGAAGATACAAGAAAGATATCTTTCTCAAGTCTATAAAAGTATTCGGTTTGCAACGCGATTTACAATTATTAAAAAAAAACATTATAGTACAATCGAATTTCGATAACACATGGCTTAGAGATAGTCGACAGAGTAAGCACTTTTTCTAAATTTGTAAATAATTGAAACTATATATTGAACTATAATATTGAAATAATATATCTTCCTGTTATTTTTTTCAATATACAAGACGCAGGAATGAATTAATAGAAGAGAAATTATTTATATCAGTTCTAGAAATACAATTTCTAAAGAAAATGACAAAATTATACAGGAAATATTCTAAAGAAATTGTCTACCCCTTTCATAATTCCGTCATTATCTCGAAACGCGATTTCCATCCAATCCCATCTCGGTGCACGCTCAATATTTTTAATCCAAATCGCTGGAAATAATTTAACAAAGGCAAAATAACTTGGACGGGCGCATATAATGGACGGTAGCGCAGCGGTAGAATCGTCGGCTAGATTAAAGAAATGAGAACGGATACAGATTGTATCGCGAGAACGCGCCGCTTCTCTATAACCGTAATAACCAGTTAAACGTTTTCGCGACCGAGTTCGCGGAGGCGAGGCGGAGAGAACGGAAGGGAATTGTGCAGGAGAGGAGGCGGTGGACGGAGGGGGTCGAAAACTAATATCGAACAAACCCGGCAGGCCCCCGGCAATTGTGGTCGCGAGGAACAGCTCCGGCTACCGTGAGTCCCACGCCTGGAGAACTTTCGTCCGCGATGAGGCCGCCGGTATTGGCCGCCATGTCCGCGAACTCGGACTCAATAATTTCGCAACCGGTAGGACTAATTTTGAATGCCATTAGTTAGCACACGCCGCCTGGGATGATCTGGCCGGCGCGACGGATTGTTATTTCGTTCATTCTTCCTCGCTACTTTGCCCTTCCCTTCCCTTCCCTTCCCTCCCTTTTCCACGGCATTCATTTGACTTCTGCACGACGAAAGGGGGGAATGAGGGAAGAAAGAACCTCACCACCACCCTTGAAATTATTCGTTCGCTTCCTCTTTGTTCACGAATTGATATCATGCTACTGCATTACCCCTTGCAAAAAAGTATAAGTGCAGAAATTAACCCTGGAAATATACCCTGGGATCCAAAAGGCTCCAATCATTCAACTCACTTAACTCGTTCAATCAAACAGACATTTTTTACAGATATGCTCCGAAAATCTTACAAAATAAAATACAATTTTTTGAAAATATCTGTAAAAAGCAAATAGCATAAAATCAAAGAATGCTTTTAATCCAAAGAGTCGCAAATGATGCGAAAGATTTTAATCTAATCATTTTTATGTTATTATATTATTTAAATTAAAAACTCAGTTTGTTTTAAAAAAAAAGTAAAAGAAAGCTAAAATTAACATATTTCTAAAATATGAAGCATAGAAACATATGGCCAAAAGTCTATTTTTTAAAAAGTTGATGAGAATCCGTTCTACAAAATTAAAAATTTCTATATTTTTTGCAATTAGTAATATTAAATTTAATTTGCTGAGAGGCGTATATTTTTTATCAGGATCAGAAATATACAATTTCATATAACGCATTACGCATCGGACTTCAACCTTCTTCACCGCTTCTCTCGTCCGTCCGCGCCATTCCTCATCTTCCGTACAATTCTCATTTCGTCTCTCACTTCCTCCTCTGTATCCTTTTCTTGGCCGGCGCCACCTTTGATTGAATCGGTCATGATACGGACGACGATTCGTTTCGCAGCTATGCGCCGCGCACGTCCACGCACTGCCGGCTGCGAATTCCGCGGGATCGTTTCTGTTGAGCATTTCCCAGCATCGGACTGACTGGTACTAGGTATTAGGTCAGCGAGCGCGCCGAGATCAGACCCCTTTGTTCTTCTCTGTTGCGCGTAGATAAAATATACCTCGTCGTGCCCGAACACGTGTCGTCCGCTGCTATTTTGCGAGTATCGAGAACCAGACAGTCGCTTAAGATGCGTACCGTGGGAATATTAATTTTCACTTTCACGCAGTGACAAAATATATAATCAATTCAATAAATAAGATATTTAAAGTTAAAAGTTAAGTATCTCATTTAATCATATTCGATCATTCGATAATTAATTAAAAAAAATTAATAGAAGTAAATTTAAAAAATACATATGTCGTTAAAGGAAAGCGAATGTAAAGACATTTTGGACATCTTTTCTGAGTGTCGAACAATGTGTTTGTTATTTGGCGATCAACGCGGCCGGCAAGAACCGTACAACCGATCCGTATTGCTGCGGCGCTCGTATAGTCGCTCACGTAGTCGTAGCTTTGATGTATACCGCCCCGGTACATTGTTGATGCATTATAATGCATACCCGCTAAGAAGCACGCGGGTATATCGGTATTACGGCCTCGCGCGCGCCTCTCCCCGGCACCGCACCGGTTTGAGGTTCGATAATCAAAAGCGTCCTCCCCGCGCCCTCGCTCGTGCAACATGCCCGGTCAAGATTATATAGAATAGAAAGGCGCCGTGATACGTGATGGGCGTATACAATTGAAAATTGTATTATGTAAAGGAGAGGGGGCGGCGCGCGGTGGCAGATATAGGCACTCTGCGGTCCTACGGTGAAAATTTGCCGTTTCTTTCCGACCGATTCGATCGGCGACAGACCCATTCCCATATCGACGGACCCGCTCGCGTGAAGTGAGAGGGGGAGGAGGTGACAGCAAAACCGTTGTGCTCGGTATCTGGTATCGGTCATCGCGAATAGGCTGATTATCAGGCTGGACATTCTTTCAGGAGAATGTAATCTCGCCGGCGCGCATGTAGTGGCCCCGACGTGTACTATGACGAAGGAAAATGAAGCGCTTGTAGTCTTCAATAGGGCGACATAATGTAAGAGGGATTCTTTTACGTAATAATATTGAATATTATTAATGACGCGCGTGTCAAACACTATGAGCGATTGAGTCTTTCTTCGGCTTCGGCGCGTACGGATATGTGGTGTGTATACGTGTGTATACGGGTACGCCGGTAACTCTAAGCGTATACCCTCTCGAACGCGCCGTTTCGCACTGCTAAAAAATTGTTTAATGACGCGTCGTTCCAAGTCGATTGAACTGTTAGCTTGTTGATTGCTTATTAAGCGATATGCTTAATTGATTGGAACAGGATGTCATTATAGACGTTTTCGCTTAATATGGATATTATTCGATGTATCTCTGCGTGTTTCTCACGTGTTAGAGAATATGTATCTGTAATGCCATATATTTTTACATAAGATTTGCAACACCATCGTGCAAAATTAGAAAGAGGGAAATTAAAAATATTACTGCATTTGTGGCTTCGTTAACACTTCTCTGGTCCGGTATAAAAGCGGTGACACATATGGAAGAACAACCTTTAGATCGATCGACAACAGCACCTTGAACGCACCGCACGGTGCGAAAATCTCCGTAATCACGCTCGGTGAAGTGATGCATAACGCCGTCCAATTAGTACGCGGCGCGGCTTCTCTCGCAGGGATAGCGGAGTCCGTCGTTCGCGAGGAGAGGAGAGAACGCGGAGGAAGCGTGGTCAAGCTTCCGTGCTACACACCGGCGCTACGCTCCCGCTGGCTCCTACTGGCTTCTGCTGGCGCTAGTCTGTAATTTGCGCGGTCGTGCCCCGAGGATCCACGGCGTCGTCGTCCTCCACCTTACCTTCATCGTCCTCCCGGAATGATATTCTCTCTCTTTCTCTTCTCTCTCTCTCTCTCTCTCTCGCCCACTCCTCTTCGCCCCTGGGGATAGGACGACGGGCGAGTTTGTACACTATTTGTGCCCCTGTTGCTGCCCAGTAGCGATCACCGGCTTCCGCGCCGTCGCTATCACTCGCAATTACAACGCCCCCGGCCGTTTTTAATCTCGGATAACCGGCAAAAAACGTAATAACCTTTTTGCCGCGCCGCAAGTCGAACATTACGCACGGTGGGCAATACGGCGGCGGTGGGACCCACCACTCTCGGCCGGCGGGCCCACGCGAGTCGAACCCTTGATACGAAATTGGGGACTCCGCCCCCGCAGCCTGCGCAAGGAACGAGGATAACGACCAGCCTGTATGCAAATGCCTGGGGATCGCTCAGATTTCGCGAAGATTATTACGTCGGTCGTGCGTGCCCGGGAGCCCCCGCTTCAGGAATTACGCGCACGGAAACGACCCTCCCTCCACTCCCGACGCTCTCCGCAAAAAAAGTCCCGCATCGCAGTGACATTACCGCGGGCCTGTCCTAAGGGGGAGTCGCTGACAAGTTTTTAACGAGGACGCCACTCGTTTTACTCGGCTCTCGCTCATTTCGTAGTCAAGCAGATACCATTCGGTCGGTCGTTTGTACGGCCGCTTGTACGGCGGAGCAACACAGACACCTCCCTAAAAATCACTTTGCGGCGTTATTAACTTCTTGGTGAAGGAGTGTTTTTCTCCATCTTCATCAAATTCCCCGAGACTAGAAGAACATTTCGATGGTTGCGTTTGCATTCTTTGTTTGCATTTTACATATATGTATAATGCCTAATGTAATTGAATATGTATACAGTTTACAAAAGAAGATAAAGAAGATAATCTCTAAATAACCAAGCTAAGAACACGTAATATAAAAATAACGATATTATAGATTATATGTAATGTAGTTTATTTTCGCATAGAAAAATTTTTCTATACTGCCCATTGAATTTTATATACCTGTCCAATCTTTTAAAGTCGTGTAACACATTTCACATATAATTCGCAAGCTTTTTGTTCAAATATGCTATTTTTAGACATAATAAAATATCCACGCGCTTCGATAATCTTGAGATAGTAGTATTTTTCCCGTCGCATCTCCCGCCGTCATTGTCTCTTGGCACTCCTGCTATTCCTGAATCACAGGTTTGCATTAAGCGTACTTACACGCGGAGTGCGCGACAGGAGCCGGCGCGGGCGGAGGCGTCATTGTCGCTCCTTTCCTTCGTTTCTACAATTGCATCATAACGCACGAACGAGCCCCGTAGCTCGTACGGATAGAAAGCATACAAATCGAATCGCCAACGATCATTTGTCAAGCGAGAACGTCCGCAACGAGCGTGGAGCGTTGGCGCGAGAGCGGCTATCGTACCTAAGAGACCGCGGATTACCGAACAGGAACATGCAGAAGCGAACGAAGAAGTAGTAGGAGTAGGAAGAAGAGGAGGAACAGGAGAAAAGGAGGAGGAAGAGGAGGAGGAGGAGGAGGAGGAGGAGGAGGAGGAGCGCGAACGGTAATGCTGGTGGTGGAAGAAGACGGTAAAGTCTCCTTGCACCTACTGTATCTCGCCTGGGAGAGTGATATTTCTATCGTCGACGTTGAAGCAGGAACGTGTTAACAATCCTCGCCTCGGCGTTCAGCGATTGATGGCCGTGGAAAGCAGGATTTATTAATCTCGACTATTATCACTGTCCGCCGCGCCGTGCGGCGCGACTCTATCGACATTTGAGTCAGGTGCAAATAATGGTAAGCGATATTTTCGTAAGGAACTGCTTTTCCGGTTATCATCACGTTTTCCAGATAGATTTCTATGTCCTTACGCAAATATCATTTGCTATTGTTCATTGCTATTCTTTTTTTTAAGCATCTCACCTCACGCGAGCCTATCCCGCAAAATTCGAACTTTTCCCCACGACAGCTTATTTATTTTATAAACGACTAAACATGTGCCGTTCAGACAATAGTGGTGATAATAAAAACGATTTATTACTTACGCTGGAATCGGTATGATTATGCGGTTTCTATATAGATAATTACACGAAAAAAGTATTTTCGACATCGACTTAACAGACATTGCACTAAATTGTTTCTGTATTCGATGAATAAACGAATTTGACACAATGCAAGGGATACATTCGACGAGATAGAGAGATTTTGTATTACTCACGCAAGTTGCGCAATTGTGACACGCGAGCAGTTACTTTCATCGACCGTGCCGAGAACGAGCGATGGCGGTTGAGAAAGATTGGAGGAATCGAGAGAGAGAGAGAGAGAGAGAGAGAGAGATGTCGATGCGTGGATTGCTTTATTAAATTTTGCGCAATGCAAACGATTTTCTAGCTGCAGCGATGCGCGCGAACCAACGCGACGTCCCAGCAATAAATCACACGGCAGAATGACATCGGCACGACGGTTCCATCGGTACCTTCGGTTCTCCAGTGTCCATCATCCTTCCCACCCTCTTCGATCCCTCTGGTATGTTTCTCACTTTTATATCACCTCTGATCTTGTCATACCTAAGTGCAGAACTGAATTGTGCTCTGAGTGGTTTGGTTACGTTCCATCACGAAGATTACAGGAAAAAGCTTTCGGATAGAACAACAATAATGCCTATATCGCTAAAATCTCCAAAAATAAAATATTTCTCAAAAGAAACAAAATTTATCGATTTATTTTTTTATGTATTTAAGAATATGAGAAATATTAAAAATTTGAAGTCTAGGTTGTCTGTAACAAATCTCTTGCTCTCTCGCTTTTTCCTCGCGGGCACGCAGCCAAACCCCGCATCATTTACTTTACTTACGTGAACGCGTTCTAACGTGGCCAACGGGTGATTGAGTGAGAACACAAACACGTCGACCGAGGCATTAATTTAAAAAGCGAGCTTCGAAATTCCGATGGATGGGAGAGCCGCCACCCACGACGATCGAATTTTCGCTGCGTTACCTGGGATAATGCATTCCGCGCGCGTAGACTATAATATAAGGATTGGGCAAATTATCCCTATACACGCGTAAAATGAGATACAAAGGTCGTGTTACGATAATGTTTATTCTTTCGAATCATTAAGAAATCGATGGTGCGCCGCGCACGGCTTCACGGTACATTAAAATCGAGCGCACGTGGGCCATTTGTTGAGAACGAGGCAGGAAACGTGCGCGTAATATGCTACAGCGCCATGCATTGTATCTCATCGGACTTAATTCCCGAACTTTCCTTCATATGTAAAATTCTCCGCTGATGTAAGCTAAAACTCTACGACGTGCACGTTATTAAAGGTATTTCCGCATCAAGATGAAAAAAATCGACGTAGATCAGAATGTGATCGCTCAGGATATCACACGCTTAATATTCCCGAAAAAAAATATCAGGTGCGATTAATCACGACGCCCGAAAATTAGATTTCTGCTCGGGCCCGATAAGATCCGGCGCGCATCATCAGGGATCTCGACAGCCACTTTATCCCGATCGACGTGCCGGCTCGTTGAGCACTGGAAACGTCTATCAGGAAATGTCGAAACGATGCCGAGGGATTGGTCAGTCGCGGGGGTGGAAATACCCCGCGGGCCACTCCGAGCGAGTCCGGTGTATACACAAGGTTACGATATTTCCGTGTGTACGAGTGGCTCTCGAGTGGCTCGCGGTAGAATGATTGATAATCGATCGTGCCGAACTGGCTGGAGTCTCGCGCATCCAACGAAGATGAATTCGTTCTGCGCCGAGGCCTAATTGTGCGCAGTCAGTGGTCCACCATCAGTGGACTCTGTACCGGGTTAAAGCACATCCGCACCTACGCCGAACGAGGGAAAAACGAAGAGCGCGAGCAGAGAGCGAAGAATAAGAGAGAAAGAGAGAAAGAAAGAGAGTGAGAAGACATGAATCCGGAGGACGAAGTTGGAGGATCGGTGAGATGAGAGAGTAAGAGAGACGAGAAGGAAGAACAGGTCGCGATAGAGGAAGGAAGAGGCCGTACGGAGAAAAGGGATATGAGAAAGGCGGCAGCACCGGCTCGTGCGTGGCTAACTAACCCGCGCTGACCCCCTATCGATATTTCCACCTGGAGTTCGACCCCTGAGAATTCCATTTTTTCGCGCGCGCATACGTTGCAAGTGAACGAACGAACGAACGAACGAACGAACGAGCGAGCGAACGAGCGAGCCTACGAGCTCTTCCGAGGAGCAGCACTGAAATTCTTTCTTCCGAGACTCCGACTCTCTGCCTCGACTATGGCTCGATATCCGCGCGCGAGCGAGCGAACGAGCGAGGCGCATAAAACCCCGCGGGGTTAATGCACCGCTATAAATATAACGCCGTTGAGCCGTGCTTTGCGCGAAATTAATTACGTAACGTATTTACGCCGATGCGATGCCGTTAGGCGTGATCGAGGACCCCGTGCGGCGAAAATGAGACGAGTCCGCGCCGCACGGAGATAATGAATTATCAGTCGCACGGCTGGTCGCGCGATCGCGCCGTACCGCGGCAAATTGCACGCGTTACCTTATTCTCGCTTTGGTCTTATGACGCACTCTTTAAGAGTATCTAAACACCGGTCTTTGAGTACTTCCAGGTCGTAAACCTTTGCGCTCGCAGTCGCGAATGCGGTAATGAATTTATCATAAAATTATATTTATATATACAATAACTTGAAGATTAAAATGTATCGCAACTTTATTTTGGGGCATTTTTTATTGCAACTATCTTTTTAATGCTACCAAGAGCGTGCTTTAAAAGATATTAATTGTTACTTTTATATCATTTTATATTTACTTAATATTTCATGTTAAAATAATGAAAATCTTTGAAGAAGAAAATCATTGTACAAATAATTTTTCCTAAAAGGAATTAAAACTGGCTAAACATTATTGTTTAAATTTTCCTAAACAGCGTTGCAGTTTGCAATATCATAGTCTTGCTCTATAAATTTTTTCTCTAACAATAAGATATTTATTTGGCCTATCTTTCAAAAATAAAAATTTTCTAAGTTGCATTTAGCTTAATTCTTCGGCTGATTCTTTGACAGTTACTTAATACACTTAAGACTGTTTAGAATAAATATAATAAAAAGATAAATGTAGGACAAATGTAACATCGAGAAGCGAGAGTTAAGCTTATTTGGGCAACAAAATCGATCCATCAGCAAACTCGTTATGTCAAGCGTACTTTCTAACACCTTATTACAAATTCCTTCTTAATTGGACACATGAACTCATCGTAAATTTCTTCCCAAAAATTTCTCCTTCGACCTTCGACCTACCGTATCCCACAAATTGGCATATCCAAGTGCGAGCGGCGAATTAGGTCTTTTAATCATATGATAAATTATAATAGAAGACACGCACTGGTATCGGTATGTAAAGTTGCGCGTTCGTCGAATAGAAACGAGGACATTTCGGTCACATTTTATTAGAGGGCCGAGTCGCTGACTTCTATAAGCGGTCTAACGAATTTCAACCGACAACTTTGACTGGCGCGACACGCGATGATCGATAGCTGTGCTAATAGATCGGTGTGATCGATAGATCAGCCACTTGCGTTTAGGGAGAGAAAGGATTCATTTGCCACGGCTGTCGACTCATTACACGAAGAACAGACGCTTCACGTTCTGCGTTCGCGTGTCATATTTATTTTTCATTTCGCCGGCTCGACGACTACTTTCGAATCTATGACGATAACCCAGAGGGCCGTATTTAGGTCAAAAAAATTGTGTAAGACGTCGATCATATAATCTACTTAGCGAGATATTCAATAAGAGATTTTACACTTCATATATGGCTTTCCTTATTTGCATTTTCCTTCTCGCATGCACGCTGCACAACGCGAAATTCACTGTTGACAAGTTTATTAGAGAGAGTTCCGTGTACAACAGGATTGTGCGTTTTAGATTATGTTGCTGGGACGCGCGCGCACTCGTGCACGCACTCGCTGAGAAGAAGAGTCGCGCGGATTCTCTCTCCCGTTAAAGGTCGCGCAACATCCTCCGTTCGGACACGTTATAAGTATTTTAGCACGCTGTTTGCGGTTTTCTACGGGCACGGCTTACTTACGACCGCGGCGATCTCGCCTATTGACGGCTGATTAGTTTATGGTGATAAGACTTCAGTCGGGACGCGTTTGCTCTCCGCGGAGCAACGCGGCGCAACGGGACCTCGCTGCGAGACAAACGGCGATTGCATGCCCGCGGGTGAACGATGTGTAACGAAGTAGCCAACTATGCATCAATCGTCGTAAAAGCATCGCGGCGCGATCTCTCGCGTCGGAAAGTCAATCTCTTCTGGCGTAATCTTCGCCGTTGGATAATGGACGTCGATTCGTTTGTGCGACGAGCATTGCGGGCCGAGGCAAATCTCGCCGGCACCGTTACGCGCGCGAAATGCAAACCTGGATCTGGAAATCGCATATTCATATCCCCCTAACGTGGCAGGTGTCACAGTCGAAGTGCCGCTGCCGAGATCGGCGATCGATTGAAAGGAAAGAGAAAGAAATAAAAAAAAAGGGAAGAAAGAAGACGTTGTTGACCGATCTCGCGGGAAAAGTCAGCCGCGGCGTGTATCGCTGGCCAGTATTATCGTCAACCGACGACTGTGTCGGCGCGAATGCAAAATTTCAATTGTTAATCAGACCGCACCAGCGGGCAGCCTTTGTCGCTTCTGAAAATCACCGCAGGGTTTCGCGGCTCGCGCCAATTTCGCCTTTCATCGTGATTGCTTCCTTGTACGGCGCCGACTACCACGTGAGCGGTGCCCATGCGGTGAAACTCAAATTAAAATCCCCGCCGATGTCAGGCGATAATGATAACGAACCACGTCGGAGGTGTTAATAGCCTGACAGGCGTGGATCATCGATTTCGCAGTGACAGAAGCTCCATCGACTGTTTGCGGAAGGAGGCTTGTAGTTAATCAGAATCCTTTCATCTCTCACGCGCATTCGCTACGGCCCTAAGACTCCCGAAGCTCGGACTACACCACAGTCGCCGTATAATTTCCTATATTACTTGAGACATGAATTTTTATGTAAAATATAAGTCTTTAAGATACGCTGTGAAAAAGCTTTTACTGTCTTGAACAAATTTAAATTCAATGATTCTTATATAAACTTATTATTCAAATGAGATTGTGCAGATTCTCCAAACCAATTTAAAATAAATTATTTTATTTTAAAGTAATAGAGTTTGAAAGTAATAGAGAATAAAAATAATCCCGTTCAATTTACTGAAATAAAGCTAGATTCTAAGAGCAATTAAGTAGAAAGCGAATGTAAATGCAAAATGTATAATTGTGTCATTTCTAGGAAACGCGTTAGCGCAATTTCTCGGCGTGCATATTTAATTCACGATAAATGCACTTTCCACGGAACTTTTGGTCGCCGGCGCCTCGTACCCGAGCAAGATACACAAATGCCGTGTATAAACGAATTCACATAATCTCGCTCGCGGCACGGCGCGCGTTTCGTTCGTGCCAAAATAAATCAGCGGTTCGGCGGTATGAAAAATAGCCCCGCGGCGTCGTAGGTGTATATATTCGGGTCGCGAGGGCGAACGATCCTAACAAATTGGTCCCGAAGCAAATGAGCCCCACGATGCCGATTTATTATTATCTATTTACGATGCGCCTTAAATCACGCGTACTCGAGAGCCGTCGGCATCTCGCCGGAGAAATCGTGAAGAGAGCCGAGAGAACAACAAGAAGCGGATAGTAGTATCCGAGGCGCATTACGAATCATTTAACCACCCGATGGGCCCCGTAACTCCGAATAAAGTGTAGCAATAGTGCGCCAAGTGTTATTCCTTCAGCTCGGGCGCAAAACGTGCACCTTCTGTCTATAGTAAATGTCCATTCGTCTTCTCGTCACGCAGAAGATCCGCGAAATCATCAACGATATCTTTTGAGATATCGATGTAATAAATTGCGCACCTCTTCCATAAACTCTTCTTTTTTTTTTGTAGAAAAATTGAATAAGGTGTTAAAAAAATTCATTAAAAAAAATTATATTTACAAATATGTCACACTGAAAGCATTCTATATATAGTGGCACACTTAAACGTAGTTTCAACTTATTATTCCATCTCTAAAAAAGAATGTATTTCATACACGAAAAGATTTCTCAGATTCATCACGACGCACAACATGCGGAGGCATCGTAAATATAGCGTAGACGTCATATAATTTTAACAGCGCATCGAAAGATGACGGAGCAAACGCAAAGCGCGCTTCGCATTCGCCGGCGAGCGGTGGGCAAAAAAATGCAAGGACACCGATAGGTCCCAGTTTCTTGCATTGTTTGTGATCTCGAGCGGTCCCGATCGCGCGCGCGCGCGCGAGTTTCGGCCTCGGCGAGTATCCCCTGGCGGGCAGCGAGGCATCGGTATACCTATCGGTGACGTATTGACAGACATGAACAAATGACACGGCGCAGCTGGGGGGGTGCCCGTGGCAAGCCTCGGCTAACAAAGCGGAGAAGATCCGGCTGTATATATCGCGCGGCCCGGCCACGGGACATTATCATATTATGCTCGTTTGTAACTACAAATTGAGTTACCCCCGCGCAAACCCCGCGGCAGTCCGCCGCGATCTGCGTGTGGACCACTCTCATTGTCAGATACGCATCTCGGAGGAAGGTCGGCGAACGTCAATCCGCGAGCGATACCTTCCTCATGCGATGGATTCTCAACACGCGTTGGAAACAGGTCGACGGCGCGGCGCGGCGACCGGCAGTCGCCGGCGGGTGGTCGGTGGATTCCCAAACCCCCAGCCTCCTCGCCGCGAGTATGCGAGATGTTTTTTAAGGTTCGCGTGAAGCTTCGACACGATATCCTCTGACATAATTGGGATGGAAGTTCCGTGCGAGTTCCTACGAGGCATACGAGTTTTTCGCCGTAATCCATATATATATATATATATATATACATGCGTAACGAATTTCAACTCGTCATTTTTTCTTTAGGACTATCTTAGCAGTTAATAGACCAGGAATTTTTATGTAATTATGATGTCTCGGCGAAAGTTAACGTCACACAACTTAATGACATGCATACGTAAGTCCGTCATAGTCTACACTCAATCTGAGTCAGGTCGGGTATCTGCGTCAAATCTCTCTCGCTGGCTAAATAATGTGGACCACAGACAGGCACGTTTAGCGTTAGATGTAGATTACGAATATGCGTCATAGTGCCTACACTTCCGATAGGTGTATGTGTGAGCGCCTGAATGAATTATACTTCCGCGTTCGAAGAAACCCTCGCGTATGCGCGATACAGCAAAATATAATCGAAGTTACACTATTTCAAATTTATGTGTGCGAATTTACGTGACGCGTTCAATAGCGCAGCGCGCTGCATAAGGGGTATTACGTAATACGTACAAAGGTCGGTCCGCTCTTGGTTCCTGTATATGGGATTACGAAATCGTCGTAATAAGCCGCGAATAAATAACAGATAGTATGGAAAAAAAAACAGCGCGAGAACGAGAGGCTTCACGAAGACGCTCGTCCGGCGTTAAATCCGGCTCGTTCCCGGCAGATGAGTAATCCTTGATTTGACGCGACAGCCGTGAAGAAACTGTTATACATTGTTCCGTGATCATGGCTGTAAGCGACGTGGGCGATTCCCTCCCGTTATATTCATACTCATATATACACGCATCCCGGTGGGCCTCGTTATGCTTATGGGTCGAAACGCTTTGACGACTCTCACGAAATTTCTCATACCGCCCCGGTGTGCTTACCTTGAAGACCGTCGCGCTACTTTGTTGATTTCGTCGAAAAAAAATTTTATGCTCCGAAAAGCACGCCCGTAAACGTCGCCTTTTGTTTATCGGCGTTTCAACGGTATCGAGGGGATAATTTATCGTTGATACAACGGTTCTCTCTCTCTCTCTCTCTCTCTCTTTCTCGTCGAGGAATAAAGCCGATCCTGCAAGGATAATCATTAAGAATTGACGTAACACGACGTTTTATGACCAATATTTTTCAGCATATGAATTGGGCCCGCTAATGATTGCTTATTCGTCCGCGCAACTTTCACACGTTTTTATTGCCCCGTTTATATTTATCCGCCGGCCAGAATGAGCTGTTCAAACGTGGCGATTAAAGGCGTCAGAATATCCGAAACTGTTCCCGAAAACTCATTTTGTCGTCAATCTTCGTCGTTGATCGTTTCCGACAGTTTTTCGCAGAAGCAATAATTGGTTGTAACATCGTTCGTATAAGTAGCGTCAGTTTTGCGGTTTCTTTTCAACTAAAAGCATTCGTAGTTGTGAAATCTCAACCATCTGCATCGCATAAATGACGATCCGTAAGCACTGATCCGTGAGTTGGAGAAGAAACCAGTCATTCAACGCGCCAACAGTCGCGCGAGAGACAACGGCCGGGACGGCAAATTGCTCGCAATATGTCGCGACACTCCTCCGCTATTTCCGATATCATCCACGCGCGATGTTTCGCGTTGAATTAGCATAAATCGTCGTGGGAGGACAATAAAGAGAGTGCGTCCAACGCGCCGCGAGCGAGGAGATCCGCGCGCGTTTTACCGCGGCGCGCCGATGCACGCGCTGCATTCGAGAAGACTTGCATCTGTATGCATCTGTTGCGCAAGAGAGAGCCGACGGTAGCTTCCTCCACGATGGTGCACACTCCGTTTCCGCTGGCCATTTAGGGCCGGCGGCGGGGGTTGACGGAGGTCGTGTTCCAATTACTCAACACACGAGGGCACCCACCTTCTCCACCTCCACTGCTACCTCCATCTGAGCGACGTCGCCGCTACCTTTGCTCATCGAGGATGCAACGGCCGGAGAGACGACAATTGGCCGGTGGGAGGACAAACGATCGTTTACCTACGTGCGCGTCGGCTCCATCGACTCGGGTTCGCTCATATTACGTTATATATTTCGCCACCGCTTCTTCATAGGGTCCGACTCGCGCGCGCGCGTATCGCACCGAGTCGGCATCACAGACATAATTTGATATCGTACCCGCCTCGTTTCTCGCGCGCCCCACCGAGGCGTAGAAACTCATATCCCGCGCGCGCTCGCTCGGGCGTACTTGTCAATTAGCGGGATTTAAATTGCCCGACGTGTCTAGATCCTTATGCAAGGCGTGTTTCGCACGGTCCGAGAGAGTGACTAGTGTAATTAAACAATTTATAAAATTTATTATTCCACGCAGATCGCATTACATATAGGCGAACAGTTTAATTAAATGCTGTCAATTGCTCGCGTCTTACATAACGGGACAAAAATTGAATTTTTGTAAATAATCTGTCGTTACGTAATCACGAAGAGATTCTATTATCCTACTTTTATTAACGCCGCGCAATTTTATTGAGTTTAATCAACTGGTTGTCCGTCAAGCGGACACGGAATTCGCGAGACGTTCTATGAATTCTGTTGTCCCGTTTCGGGATGCACGTCGAGAAATAATTAAAAGGATCACACCCACGTGCGAGACTGCCTCGCGGAGGCTTACATAAACCGCGCGCGCGCGGAGCCCGTAGCGTGATTCACACGCGCGCCCTTTCGCTCGTCACCTATCAATTAAGAGATCGAGAGCGCGTTCGCGTTCACGTCCGCTCAGCGCGGCGAGCGAAAGTACCGCGCAGGAAGTATTACTTACACGCTCGACGAGGCGGGCAGCAGCCGCTTTGGGGATATCGGAAACTTACGAGCTGGTTCTCGCCTTATCGCCTACGCCCTATCGCGCGCGGATCTAATACAATCGACTGACGGGCATTGATATCGTGTGACACGCGTTCTGCATCGTAATAAAATGTATTAACAGTGCTCGCTCGCTTTAATTTACCTACTTGCTTACGCGGCTCGCAGATATATATATATATATATATATATATATATATATACGCTCTAAAGCCAAGCCATCGAATAATTATCACAACATGTCCGCGCGCTTTCCTTCACAAGGTACCTATACGCACCCACGCGTCTGAACTCTGTTTTGATTTCGCCGCGACTGGCCGTACGTTACGAGACCCAACAGCGCGTTGCGCCGATATATATCGGCGCTCGAAGAGTTAGTCACCCGTGTAACGTGCAAGCGTGAGAGAATCGACGCCGTTCGCCGCCGAGTTCACGCATATGAATCACCCGGCGGCGCCTCGCGCACGATCGGACTTCCGGCGTCGATTTTCCCGCGATTCCCGCGAGAAATCACGCGGGAAAGTGGCGAGGTAGGTGCGAGATAGTAAAGCAGAAGAGGGATAGATTCCCGTGATATTGGTTTGAGAAAATGGTCGAGACAATACGTGGTGCATCAATACACAACCGCTAATAAGATGATCATTACGACGTCATGTATTGTAAATACATGATGCGGAAGTCAGCGAGATTTCACGGTGAATCTTCTTAGGCCGGCGTAGTATAGTGAAACGCATCTTATTGGTAATCAAACTGACGCATCGTGGCATCGTGTATCAATCTTCTGCAGACTATACGGTATATAATATTGCGGCTCATACCGATGCTACTTTATCGTAGCTCTCATGACGAATAGGCTCGCTAAATGCGAAACAATCCGGACCCAGATGCAACTCTTGTTTGCCGCTATCACTTAAGGAAGAAAAAGACTGACGGCACGATGCACTTGGTGGCACGAAACACATATATGTGTATTTATATATATATATATAATGCGCGTGCATACAAATATATAATATGCGCGTATAGACATAGTACCTTCTTTGCCAGAAGCAGTTACACTGATTGCCGTGTTTTCAAACTCGAAAGAACTCCTCCCGGTCCCGTCCGTGGGAACCCACCGAGTCCGCAGACACGGTACGGACTACGTACGTACATACGTATGTACGTACGTACGTACGTACGTACGTACGAGTAGACGAGTGTGGTCAACCGTGGAAGGAAGAGCAAGAAGAGAGAACAAGAGGGAGAGGAAGCGGAGGCAGCCGAGGGAAAGGGAGCGAGACCAGCGAAAGAGTGAGAAAGGAAGTCACTCCGGGCTGCAGCTCATCACTCGCGAATTAACCCGCCGCTTCCAGTACCACTTCTTCCACTTGCGGCATCAAGCGCGGCCGATTCGATCTCTGATGAGAGTTTACGAGCACCTAGGGTAGCTCTAAACGGTAACGAATGGACGGATCACGGGGCTCGTCGGGGCAGACTCGTCCGACAATTCCGGAAAATCAGAATAGTCGGCGGCCGGTAACCGGCGATTCATAGCTATCGTCTCTCATCTCGGCTTTCTTGCGGCCGAGGAGCATCTCGCCCGACACTCGGCGTGTCGGGAGAGATCTAAAAACGCGCGACACGCCGCGCAAATGTAATGACAAGAAGAAAAATATAATCTCGAGAACTCTCCGTGTTTTCCAGGAGACGCGTGCCCCTTGCCGCGGCGCCGACGTGAAATAAATACGCTTACGCGGCGCGTGTTACACTCGATGAAAACGCGGAGGCGGATAAGTCGATCGGAAATCCGCGCGATCGCGCCCCACCACGGACACGCAAGGAGCTCGCGATACAGATCGGAGATAAGGTCGAAAGCAACGTTGACGTATTTATGCACGAGCACGTCGGTCATCAAGCAGCTCGTGCGCGCACCTTTCCGTAGATCGGCGCAGATATACGCGTATCCGCGCACATATATAAGCGCCTACCGTGCCTACCGTGATGGCGTTACCCTTTTGAACGATCCTCAGCTTTTTATCTCGAGATCCCATTGTCTCGCATCTTCGCCAAAAACACGTCGCGTATACGCGTCGGCATAATTTTTCAATTTGCTAGTCCCGCCCCGAGATTTCTATCTGCTCGCTCCGAGTCCTCGTCGGGGTTGCTCCCTCGGAGGTGGCGGGTGACCGGAGGTAAGGGACGTGTGTGGTTATAGGACCGATACAGAGGAGAGAGAAGGACACCGGGAGAAGGTCGAGAAAGAAAGATGGGTATGTGGGGAGGGTGGTCAGTTCCTTCGTACGTGACCTTTCGCACGAGAGGACAGGAGCCCCCTCGCACGAGAGGCACCTCACAACCGCTTGCGCCATAACTTTCCGTGCACAGACTTGTATTGGTTCCCCCCGATGTCCACGGAATCTTAAAATTCCTTCGGCGGAGATGATCCTTCCCGTGTGGAGTTTCCGAGGCGCGCGACTTATTCGGATGATTGACGACGTTAACTAACATCGGTGTGTCCCTATATCCATAAAGCAAGGCCAACGGATGACAACCATATAAACCGCGAATCGCTAATAATAATTATCATTAATGCGCCTATAAAGCAGCGGAAAGAAGCCGAACATTAATAAGGGCCGTTCAAACGCACGCGACTCCTAGCACGAAGAGAGGTTACAAGTTCTCTACCGCGGATGATCGCCTCGAACCGTGCTTGAACCACATCGGTTTTCTCGTGACCCCACGGGTCCGAGAGAGGTTTCCACGCGCGTGCAACAAAACACTTTTACCCGTTATGTCATTTTATATGACGGCGTCGCGTCGTGTCGCCAGCAGCGAACAAAATATCCACGCGATTGTCGCCGAACCGGTAGGTGCAAGACGCGATTGTCTCTTCGCGATTCCGCGGTGCGAAAGGATTACGATTTTCGTCGTTCTCTTGCCCTTCGAGTTTCTCTTTTCCTCTCTTACCCGCCTTCTCTCTCTGTCTCTCTCTCTCTCTCTCCTTCCCTCCCTCCCTCCCTCCCTCCCTCCCTCTTTCTCTTTCGTTTTTTCCATGTGTATCCTTCGGGCGAGGTCCTCCACCCATCCTGAGAACCGGCGCGGGCGGAAGACCGCGGTGCTCAAAATCGATGATGCACTACAAGAGATTCTAAGAGTAATAGATTAAATAGATGAATCCCTTTCGCGAACTAGCTAACACGTGCAGAATTAACGACAGATAAAAATTCGATCAGCCTTCTTTCTCGATAAAGGATCTTACATTTTTCAGAGTGGCGTCAATCCGCGAGCGAGGAGTGCCGACGTTGAGAACCATCTTGGTGTGTCTGCGACCTGTGACCCTTCGCCCACACGAGGACGCCATGCACCGCAACGCGATGCAACGCGATGCAACGCAGGGGCCAGGGGCTAGTGGGAGGGCGGCCGCTCGTAGGGCCCGGCAACGGAGCCCGCGGGGACCCGGGGGTGCCCTCGGTCACCGAGCCTGAGCAGGCAAGCCGATCGCGCGCACATCGCCTCGCGCAACCTGCAAACTCGTACCAACGGCAAAAATGCTCTCCCTCGCGCGAGACACTCCCGCGTACGTATCTTAGCCGGCAGGCTTTACCCTAAAGCTCGCCTTAGCCGCTACGCCTGTTCGCTATGAAAGAGAGAGAGAGAGAGAGAATTTAACTGTGATCTGAACATGGATGTAAGTTAAAGCGTACAGTTATTACTTGTTTAAGATGTGTTCCTCGAGTTTTATCGATAGATAATTCCATTCAATACTACATGCGTTCCTAACATGATTATAATTCGATTTTATTGGTAATTTTGTATAGGACACGTAAGACTTTCAAAAGCATTAAAGAGTTAAGCTTCAAATTAGAAACGTGCAAAGTGTAAGTATAAGCCAGCAAGTGCGTTTGTGAGGATGCTGTGATTCGTGAAAATCAATTGCGTAAAACTTTAACGCTGGTAGAGATAGGATAAATTCAAGTGAATGTGTTTCACACGCGATCTCGTTCGGTACACTGGCCGGTTTATCCCAAGTAATATTTACACACACTTTACATAAGTATGCAGTGATAAATACTGATCATGCGATAAAATGTGATTTTAAATCGATCGTCATGCAGTAACATATCAGTAATTTACAATGTATCTACTAACTCGGTAGGATAATCGGTGCTCGATTAAGGGGCAAATAGGTCCACCACGACAATCCGTTATCGGGAACCAGTTCTGCTCACGTTCTCGCGGAACGCGAAGGAGTTTAACGCTGGACCGTTCTGTCGTAGGTCGACTGAACTCGTCCAACGGAACGAGCGTGACAACTTTGTCATAAATACGGCCAACTAACGACCGATGTAACTGGAGATGTAGACTGTAAACCCGGCACCATGAGAACATCAAGTATAATCATAATTCATCATTTTATTGCAGATTTATCGTTAAAATTTTTTTATGTTAATGAAAAATTGAGTCAAAGGCTGGAAGGAATTAACGCTAGTCTCTTGTGGTTGCATCATCCGGAATGTTTCTACACAAATAATTTTAAAATGTATTAAATTTTAATTTTAAAGAGCGTTTTAATAATTTTCTATTAGAAGAGACGATATTCTAAGAAAGCTTCATTAGATCTCGAGAATAAATTTTGTATTATCGAGTTGTAACACTGCAGGCGTGAGTTGTTTTCTCGTCTGGGTCTTCGGGATACGAAACCTATTGTTGGACCCGCACGACCAAGAGCAGCCTGGCCACGACTCGCACTTTCTATTCGGTGGTCGATTGTCGCTCGTGCCGCGTTTTCCCCGGAGCAAGCGGAGCAGAAGCGAGATATCGCGGCGCTTATTAGAGCCTACTTTGGGAACGGGAGGTTGATGGCGTGTTCATCGCGAGATCGGCCACGAAGCCAATCCGAATTGCAGTGGGATATTCCTCCTCGTCGAGCCAGCACCGATATTATAGGCTCCGCGAAATATGCCGAGTCGCCACGGTTCGTGCCACGATGAATGATACGCCGCGCGGCGGCGTGCTCCGGTGGTGATGATACCGCCAGCCGGAAACGGCCTCTCGGTACTTGTCCCGCGGCACAAACAATCGATCGTACCCGGGGTCTGCTACGATTTACGTAACGAATCGACGCGGAAGTCAGCCGCGTCGCGAGAGAGGTTATCGTTGGTTATGCCCGCGTCGCTTCCCGCTGAAAGCGAGCCCAGCGAAATTGTATTATCCAACGGAGTTATCTTATTGAGCCATCAGGTCTGTGCAAATGACGCGCCGCGACACAACAAAGTCACGTCCTCGTGACAGGTGAAAGCTCAGGTGGAGATGCAAATCTCATTGTCTTCTAATTCCATTCGCGGAACAGAGATATCCATAATATGGGGAACCATAATTAGTCTTATGCGTTACAATCCTAAATAAACTAATAGCTAGTTACTGTTGTTTCTTTAAACGGAATAGGATACTTTAAGCAATCGATGTGTCAGGCAGAGAGTTATCCGCGAGCGTCTTATTAAATCTGTGCAATTAATTTACGTTAGCGTGTCATCGGGAGCATGGCACGATATACCGATCTTCGAGCTATACGCAATAAATCCTACGTCCCGCTCGGATCGCAGGGCTTTCAGTTCTACTTATGCACTGGCCGTCTATCTATAGCGCCGTCGTAGGGTTACGGGGTGCCGAGTTATGGAATAAGGGGGCCCAGTGAGGGGGGGAGTGCGAGAGCTGGCATGAGTTACGGCCGACCCCATAAATCGCGCCTGGGTCACCTGGTAATTGGCGGGGCTCCAATTCTCGCACCCAATCAGCACTGCGAACCCGATGACGTCATGTATTATCGGCGATTTACACGAGGAAATTAGAATCACCGCACGTGTGCCTCGCCGACATTATTTCGCAATATGCCGGCGAGATTCGCTCTATGAATCTAACACACTAAATAAACATGTCGATATATCTTTTCTTCACGGACAAAATATTTTCCGTATAAAATTAATCGCCGAGTCACAAGATTAATCTCTTAAAAAAAAATTGTCTCTTCTCAAAGCGCAAATATTGATTATAACGCAAAAAGAAAAGAATAATTTGATGTGCTGGATTCAATTTCGTAATGTCATAAATAACTATCCAGAAGATCGAATGCAAAATTTCTTCATCACCTTAATGTCAAGGTTTTTAAGTGTCAAGGTTTTCGCATATTGCGCATGTCGCTGTCATATCCCGTCTTATTTCGCAGAAATTTCGGTGTCTCCGTAATATCATGCGGCGTTAATCCTTCCATCGCTTTTAGCAGGCTGTTGTAATTGTCGCACGTAAACGGCACCGTGATAAATAAATGAGAGAATGAGAGAAATGTGGGCGAACGAAGGGGGAACGTACGAGGAAGCGCGCGCGGGAGCGAGCGAAAAGGCCAGCGGATCTACAAGTCGCTTAAACCCTGTTAATAATCCGACCAGCTGTTTCAAGATTAATTGCCTACAATTTATTCGCCGCACTGTTAGGTGTCGTTTGCACAAACGGCCGTCAGTTAGAACGATTATCCGCGGGAGGCTTCCGTTACGACCGTTCTACGCGAGCGAGAACAATTACGTCCCCGATAAGATGGATATGTAACGCTTTATCGAGTTTCTCGTCAAGAGCGTAGAAATAGACAGCGTGTATAAGGCTACTTTCGACTTGCGAGTTTCGTGAGTTTGCGAGTAATAATTCAAAAGAAAGTCAATTTGTATGAGACGGTCCATAAGCGTACAGCCACTTATTGTCCGCATTTATGTCTCAGCAAAAAAAGATCATTTTAGAAGAGCTACTGATTATTCGTTCGCACGGAGCTATAAAATGAATAGTTTTAAGACAGTTGGGAACCGATGATAAATAATAAGGTAGAGCATCCTCGTACTTAATCGACCGTCCACTGACATGTTTCCGTTTTCGAGGTTCACATTCACTCTCCTCCACGGATCTTTGTTTTCTTGTCGACTTGTCCGCCGTGCCCGGCTTTTTTTTCTCACAACCTGCCAACCCAATCTCTCGACACTCCTCGGAGAAATTGCACGTGACAGTGGTCATTAGAAAAGCTAGTGAGGTTTTATTAAACAGCAAAAGAGTATCATCGATATCTCGCAGGAGCACGACACCGAAATGACTGGTTTCGGTAATCGCGGCGCGATGGTCCACGTTTAGAAAGTTGAAGATCCATCCATCGTTACAGAGGTAAGAGAGCCCCGCGGACAAGAAGCGCGCGAATAACTCGAAGAAACAAAAAGGAACTTGCGCGGAAACGGTAAGTGATGAGCGATTAACTGCGGTCCAGTTCGAAGGACACTGATTCTCGAGACGAGAAAGAAGAGAGAAGGAGAGACATCATAAAAATCATTAGGATTCTCTGTTAATGACTTCCTCGCTCTTCACAGAATAAACGGTGATCTTTATGATTTTGTTGAACACTATATCTAGGTATTTTCACGGCGGAAGAACAAAACAACTAAATGATAAAAAAAATGTTCCCGCTTCTCCAGATAACAGTTTATCTGTATTAAGCCGGGATCTCTCGGGACACGTAAGTATACCGCGAGGCAATTTACAATCTCAATTTGCAGTTTGTACGCTTCTAATTTAAACTGCGGGTTTCGGCAATCTCCGCGTTTCTCATGACGACAATTCAACAAGCTTCTCTCGATGATGCCCACGACACCGGCTGGGACATCCGCAAACCTGGCAACTCTAGTGACCGCAAATCCGGCCTATTATTCCCCGGCAACATTTTCGTCTTTTTTTCTTCTCCTACCCTAGGCATGCCCCGCCGGCGGTCCTCGTCATCGTCGTTAACGACATCGTTCTTCTGCTCGAACCGGTAGAGTAAAACTCCGCAAGCGCGTAATGGAATCCGCGGATTGTTGCAAGGCGACCGGTAACATCGGTCGTCGCTCGTCCGCAACACACGAATTCTAGTCACCGGCGCGGCGCGGCGCGGCGAAAGCGAGAGATCGTTTGCAAGCACGTGCACGTAAAAAAAAAGAAAGAAGGCATGCGATCTGTCGTTTGCGGAGCAGGACATGAGAGATGCCGGTAAAACGATTGCCGCAAGCCCGAATCTCGTTAGCGACGTGACGGCGGCGGCCGGCTCGGAGGTTGACGAAGGCGCTCTCAGGATCCGCGATCCGCGCCGCGAGCGAAGCGGCTAAACATCCGTTATTTATTGGCTCGACGCGGCGTGGCCGCACATAAATGCAACAATCTTTTAGCGCGAGATACTCGCTAGGAATGCATATTTCGCCGGTTGGCTCGCCCACGCCGACGCTGGTCGGTAGGTCCGATTGTTCTCAGGATATACCCCGGGCTTTGCTTTACTCAGCTGGTTAGTTCGCTGCCCAAGTGCCCAACCTTCAGCCTGGATACCCGGCATAGTTCGCCTACAGGTCCTGCACCGGCGTGCGCACTCTCCTCTCTTCCTTTCGGAGCGAGATAAAACGCCGCGTTCTCTCCCCTCTCTCTCTCTCTATTTCCTTCATCGCTCTCACTCTTCACGCGTTGTCCCACTCCCCCTTTCTTTGTCCCTCATTTCTCTCCCGGCCCGTCTTCTGTCCTGTCTCATCTCATCTTGCCTCGTCTCGTCCCTCGTCTCATTGCGCACTTCTCCTCCTGCTCCTCCGTCGAGTCCTTTCCTCGCGCGATTCGCGTGTGACGCATCGCAGCCACCCTGAGAAACGCGCCCACGCAACGCTCAGGCTCGCTTGCGATTCATCGCCTGCAGGCTACACCTGCCGTGTTTCTACCTGTACCGGGTGATCCCAAAATCCGGGTTCCGTTGACACCCGAATTGTTTTTATGTATCTCACGATTATTTTCTACCTGATGCCAAGAAATGGTATCAAGATCTCAAAAAAAAAAAAATGAAAAAGAACGCGAAGTTAAAGGATACGTATATTAAACAGAGAATTATCGCCTTTAGCTTTTAAGTATAACGGGAATCTGTGAACAGCATCGTTGAATATGTATGCAGCATTAAGTGAAAATATATGACAATTATTTTATCACCTTTTGTAAATTTAATAGAAAATTAATAACGATCATTTCTGATTCATCGATGGGTCGATCGAGGAAATCGAGAGTCTACGGGACGTATCGCCAATATCCATATACCTTCCGCAAAAGCGATACCGGATGTAAAAGGAAGCAGACAGGAGGGAGAGATCCGCAATACACGTAATTACAGGTTGCGCGTGCGTGCACGCAGAGAGCGCAGTCCCTTCGTGCCGGTCGAAGGAGAACGTCCCGCTCGCGACGGTCAGAAAGGGGCTGGGCGCCGTATACTGATTTATTGAAACACGTCCCGGCCGTATAGTCGCTAATCGCGTTTTAATTATTAGACGCGTCCCGACCACACCGTATGAAAAAAAATTCGGGAGTCGAAAGGTCGTAAAGCCTTACGTTACCCCCCAAAGACCTGGCGATACTTTGTATAGATAATCCTTCCTCCGTTGCGGGACACTTAACAGGGAAATTCTTAAGAATCTTGAGAATCACAGCTGCGATGGTAATCGCCAGATGAGATCTTGTCTACATCAATTTCACTGTCATATCGTAGCTTTGACTTTACTTTCGCTTGAAACGAGAGAGAGAGAATTTGGAAAGTTAATGCTAAATGTTTTCCGCAAAGGAAATGCCAGAAACGCAACTTATAAAAGAAACTTCTCAAGTAGAGAAACATAACTAGGATATCTAAGTGAGTAAATAATCTACAATCAAAGGTGCAGTAGTAATAATCAACGCCGAGAGTTGCGGCAACGAAGCGATTATCTCGCAACGCTCGAAAGCGGCGACATTGTCATTCGTTATCGAGTACGATGCGAAATATCAGAGCACCGCGCAAGTCTACGCAACGCCCCGTAGAAACATCTGGGGCTCGGGGTCGTAAATCTGACCGGGTGAAACATATTTTATTGTGCGGACGTAACGAATGGATGCTCTTGCGCGCATTGCGCGCCCGCCACTGCAAGTGCCGTCCTCCTGCTACGAAAATATTAATGCAACTTCATCAATCATACTGCATAAACAGTGGGTCAAGAGGAGAATTTACCGCTCGCAGCGGCGACCAGTGTGCGCGGCAGCCTGACGAACATAATCGCGAATGATTTTTTAAACGAAACGTCATTTTATTATCGAACGTATACTTGTCGTTGGCTTTCTCAGGAAATGGATTGTCCGGGAAAATGAATATTTTGGTTTGTAAATTTTGCCAATGAATAAGTCTGGACGACTTAATTCTTGACTTCTTGAATATAGCTTGAAGACAATGAAACAATCAAAACAGACATTTTTCACTTGATATATCACGACATTTCGTGAAAGAAAAATAATTTCATATTAATAAAAAAATTTAATGTCAAAGCCAAGGTCGAGCGTTTCAAGATATTTTATGCGGCGGCTCTTTTTATTAATAGTAAATTCAGATATAAAAGCTATACGTGCGTAAATCGCGCGTTAAATTTCAACGCGCGGCTTAGACACATTAAACGCGTGTCAAAGGAACGACCTCAATTTCTCAAAGAGAGCTAATCTCGATATAACCGAGAAGCGATGAGTCAACCGCATGTTTCGCCCGTTTGAGGGCCCTCGGGCATATCGCGAGCGCCGAGAAGAAAGGGAGGCGAGGGAGAGGACGTGCGTGAGTTTCACCGAGCGCGTATTCCCATGGGGTCACGCGGCAGATTTCTGGATTACGTACGATCCGGGCTTTTGATAGAAACTTATATGGCAAGGAAGCGGATGGCGCATTCGGCATTAAGGAAGTACGTGAGTCTAGAACGCGCGGCACTTATGGGTGCGTTTTCATATCTTTCTCTCTTTCGCGGTGCGCGTCTCCTACCGGTCCATGTCCTCCGCGTATATCCTACCTTTTCCCCGCGCGCGTTCACGAATTGCCTAACGTACCTACATCCGAAACATCATCCAGTAAGCATCTTTCTATTCTTTCTGCGTAAAATAATTTTACAAATTTTAATATCTTCTTAGTCTCACATTGCGATTTGCATGTATGGTTTAATGTAACGATGCCAAACTTTACGATTAGTCGAAAAAGAAGCATTTTTGGATTCATATTTATACAATCAATCTTACTCGTTAAAATGAACGGAACGAGCTTCTAAGAACTGCAGGCTATTTAGAAATCATCCTGTATAGCCCTTAAGGAGGATATTCTAACGGTGCTGAGGGGATAAACATCCTCGGCCGTATAATTGCAAGAGTGTTGCGTAACGCGTCGTTTGTGCGTCGGGTCGTGTAGGGTCTTTCCATGGAATCGTCGAACGTCTAGTCCCAAACGGCCGCGATTTAACACGACGCATCTTTGTACAAGATTCGTATACACGCCGGCAGCGCCTCTCGGTGCGTACGATTTAGCCGAGGTGTAAATCACGAAGGAAGATCGCATAGGCACGTACCGGCTCGAAGGAAAGCTCTCTTCTCCCTGTTTCTCTTTCCCTCCTCTCCACGCGCACCTCCTACCCGCCGTCCTTCTTCCTCTTTCCCAGTCGTCTCTATTCGCGGTCACGATGGGAGCAGCTCTTAGCGGGGCCATCTCTGGTCGCTAGAGCAGGCATCAGCTGCCTGACAAGGAGTATAATTAATCCCTAATGACGCTGGCATAAATCCATCTCGGTAGGCCGTTTGCCCGATCGCCGCGGCTCGCGCGCCGCTGGGTTTACTAGCGAAATCAGCGCCAGCTTTGTCGCTGTCGTCCATTTTCCGTGTTATTTATGCGCCCATCACTGGAGCCGCACTGCCGCAAGTTCGAACTGGCGGCCGAGAGGAAAGCTGAGAGCTCTTCCTTGATGAATCCGCTTGCGTCGCTCCCGCGGAAGCGCGAAACGACCTTCGCAAGGAGCTGCCGTTACATTAGAAGACATTACGCTTTTCGAAGTATTTTACGATAATTGATAGAACAGTCTTTCCTAATTAATATTTATGGCGGTATTAATAAAACTGAGAATTACCTTTCGTTTCAGAGGACCTTTAGTTTCTTTTAAAAAGTATAAAGTAATAATTTAAGGAGAAAAATAGTTTGTTTTAAGATTCAATTTGCTCGTAAACATATATATTCTCAATTACATACGATTATACGTACTTTACTTGCGCGAATTTCAACTGCTGTCGACAATCACGGCGAGCATCATTGGCGACCTCGCTTGCTCGAGCGTTTAAATTACCGACCCGGTGAAACGCCGCGAGACAATGGAGCGATAAAGCCGTTGGATAAAATGCAACGCCGGCTATAAATCGCGCGATGATCCAGTTTACAGCGTACGTACACCACCGCGGGACATGAGATGCGGTTAACGTCATGGAATTATAATTTCGACTTATATCGATTCGTGCATATAATTACTCTCGAGATAAAGTCAAGGCCTGAAAATCCCGTCCGTATCCGACGCGCGCGATCTTTAACATTGTTATTTCGCAATCCGTGCTTCTGCTTTCCATTTCGTAAGAAGATTCGGTCTGATTCATCGTATTCTTTAAATTGCGTATCATTATATGATAATTATATGATAATTAAGAATCACGGATTCCTCTCCAATTATTAGGTATTCACTTCGTGTTTTATTTGAAATACCGCAAATGTAGCTGAAGTTGCGAAAGCCAACAAACAATTAATGGAACACAGGGCTGACCAATGTACCGATCCCATGTTTATACAATTCTAGAAACGATTTTGTGCAATTGACGAATGCACGGATAACTAAAGAAAGAAGGGGAAAAGGGGGCGAGGAAAAGTAAGTGAGAGCGTTTACCGATTCCCGGATAGCGGGGGTCCTTCCTGGAAAGGATCAGGCCCGCACGCTCGTTCTCTCGAGCACGAGCATAAGCGCGGGGAGGGAGGGTACAAGCGTGATGCGCTTCCACGGAGCCCCGCGTTCGTCCGGAACGGACTTGCACCGCGCGCGGCGCGATGGCAAGCAAGAAGGGCAAGAGGGAGAGAAGACGCGCGCGCGCTCGCGCACGCGGCCGTTGTGAAGAGGGAACTCCGCAAAGAGGGAACTGGCGTACCGAATTGATGCACACGAAACGGCATGCCCGGAATGTTATAATCGCGAACCTTTGAACCCAAAGCCGAGACTCCCACACCACCCGGGGATCGCGCGAGCGCCGCGCCGGGCCCCGTTTCCATCGTTGAAATTACTCGTGTTACTCTCCTCTTTCGTGCCGCGCCGGTATCGCCTGATACGCTTCCACGAAAGCGTCCCGGTCGACGCGCGGCGGCGATATAATAATTCTCATGCGTTTCCCCTGGGTCGCACAATAACGTACCTCCGATACGCTCCAGACGCGGAATAATTCGGGGGATTAGCCTCGCTCTTATCGCATCCAGCCGAGATAAATTCTCCCGCGTTGCCCGCGGGTTGCTTAACCCGGCTCAGACGCGAACGAGAAAATATGAGGCCGAGTGCGATGAAAGTTAATCGCGACTTATCGCGCGATATTCGAACGCGATATGTATATATATGTATAAGCTTTACGAGCGAGAAGTCACAAAACGATTCTCGCCGAAACGGGAACTCTAACCCGTACACATGGCACGCGCATATACCTCTCGAAACGGGGAAAAGAAATGGAAGGGAACGGACCGAAAGACGGATAGCTTCGGAGAGTCCGGAAACCTCGTGGCGTCTTGCGAGACGACGCGCGTGCGAGTCACCTTATACTCCCACGAATGGCCTACGGGTGAGTCCTCGCTGCCTTCGTCCGGGCGTGCAGCCGCGGTGGGCGTTACGGTAATTAATTTTTGCTTGATAATTAAGATATCCCGAGAGCAGACGCTGAGGTATACCCCGCGGTAGCGTCATTTTTCAAACGCCGGGTATCGCGTGCTCTCGCTACGCGTGGCCTAAAAACACTAGCGACCGTGTCGAAGCCGTGGCGACGACGGCGGAAAGGCGCTAGCCCAAGGCGTCCAGAACCACATTTTGTTTTTGCGATTTTTTTTTCTAATGCGCAGCTGTAGACGATACGTTAAGATCTAAACCGGCGTCTATGTTAATTCTGCACATTTGCATCTTTTGCGATGTAAAAAAAAAAGGTACTTCAATGGGGCCCGGATACGCACGATTAATCGCACCGCGTCATTCTTTATCACCGCTACACCGCCGACTCTCTCGGATATATCATAAACAAATAACGTTTTAAATCGGTGAGTTCCGCCATTAACAAGCATCTACGCCCACGCAAAATTCGCAACTAACGTGCACGGAAAGCCGCGATTGTGAAAGTTTCATCATCGCGGTATAATGTATATTTCATCGATTGTATATTAATTTCCGCGTAAACGTTTCCGTCGTTTTTTCGTCTCGCTCACGTCGTCGCAACGTTCGGTGAACGGCGGAGATGCGACGAAGAGGGGGAGAAGACGGCAGAGCGCGCGAGGAGGAAGGAGCGCATCACGGAGCTGAAACATCTGGCCCATGGTGTTGGTGTTTCGTGGCCTCGTGGGGATTATTAATTGTTTCATCTCGGCCCTTATCCGCGCCTCCCCGTTTGCACGACTAAGCAAATACGGGGGGCGTAACCCACACGGTGATGTACGAGCTTAAAAGCCTTCGCGATCGGCCACGAGAAGCCTCTCTCTCCTACGCCACGGAACTGAGAAAGGGAGAGAGAGAGAGAGGGAGAGTGAGGGCGAGCGAGAGAGGCAGATGGGTAGATAGATAGATTAGAGAAAGCGAGAGAAGGGTGGGAGGGAAACGAGGAACGGAGTCGGAGGAAGAAAACCGACGGGGTTATCGTCTGATTTATAATTTGAGGCTCTGGGTGCACCTCCGTGGAATACATACCGACCCGATGTTTTCCGGTTCAGGAAACGTAATTGGTTGCCAGCACGATCATAGATAGCCGCCGGTTCGAATCGGGCCTCGAAAGCGTCCCGGAGCCGATCGTAGAATAGCTTCGTCTCTTCCTCGCTCGCCCGGCTCGCGCAGCCTTGTGTCCGGGCCTTGCGCTTCCTTTTCTGCCACTCCTGCTCGCTGTTATCTGCCGGAACATTTTTAATTCCCGTTTGAGATCACGAATATCGACCGGTTACCAAGGGTATAAATCAAGAATCGATCCGGGTAGCTGTTGGAAGTCAACGATACCTGCCTCTTTTACCGGGCACCATCTAGATCAAACACTTTTGCAATTAATGATTTCACTCACGGGCATTCTCCGAATCAGCTGTACGCTATATGCAATCATAAAATATATACTGTAGAAATATATATATTCTACAGACAGAAATAAATTAGATGTATGTTACTTTTCCTTTCTATACTTCTATTTTATATGTATTATATATGTAAAAATCAAAATAATCTTTCACTTAATTATCTCATTGCTGCTATAACTATACAAAAATATTTATACAGAAAAAGTTTTATTTTACAATTCTAATTTTACAAAAGCAAGAGTAAAGACACGAAGAGTAAAATGATCATTGAACAAATCCGACATCTGTCAGAAATGAATACCAGTAAAATAAGAATCTTTAATCTTCAAAACTATTAGTTTTTATTTTAAGGAGCAATCTTTGGAAAAGATTGAAATCGTTGTAATAAACGATATATACGTAACGCGTCGCTGGACGTTCGGTCGGTAAGATTAAAGCGATCGGGATATCGATGTATCTGCCAAAGCGTCGGATTGAATCGAGTTGATCGGACAGACGGCGCCAAAGATTGCGCGTGATCTCGCCACGCATGCACGCACGCACGTACGCACGCACGCACTCGCGTGCCACTCACGCATCTCTCTCGTCCCGCAGCTCCTCGGCGCACATACACGCCGACGATTTGTTATAACCGCGGGCTCGCACGGGCGCATTTGTATCTTTCCACGTTGGCTCTCGGTGCGTCAGCCTCGACATCTTCATCCTGACTTGACTCGACTCGAGACGCGAATGCGGACGGTCCGATCGCGCGGTTCGCAAGCGGGCCCGGGTCCACAAGCAAATATACGCACGCGCGCGCGCGAGCGCTGAATTATGGGGTGCGGGAACACCCACTTCCTGGTCATCGAAAGCCACAAACTCCCACGCATACCGGCACGTCTCGCTCGGACGGGACGCCGTGATGTATCCGCCGTGAGCCACCAGCATCCCGCACTCTTCCCCTTTCCCCGCGTCGTCGTCATCGCCCTTTCCCTCGAAAGCGTTCTGCGGCGCGCGTGCACGCGTGCCCTATCATTATTCGCGGAGCGATTCGTTAATCAATCACCTTATCCAATTGGCCGCCACACTGTAGCGAAACATTTCATTCCGCGGGAGTGAACCATTATACGTTCTCGAGTACCGAGAGCGTATCTCCGTCGACCAGATTCGCGGAGGTTTAAAAAAGACGTATTCGCAGCGAGATGCGTTTATCCGGCGCGATTGCCCTGGCGCCAATTCGCTCTCGCTCAGAAGCGAGATCCCCGTTGCAGGCCCCGGTCGGAAATGTTCTCGCCGACGGGCGCCGAACAGGCGCCGCGAGGCGCACGAAGAGAGAGGAGAAAGGAAGCGAGGAAGAGGGTCCGTGGATGCGGACAGTGAATTCTGAGATGGGACAATAAATTGTTATGCATCCAGCATTCGACATGTCGGTCGGATAAAAGAAGGAGCTCCGGGAGACAATGCCCGTGCGTCGCCGCGCCCGAGAACCCCCTCGGCGCATCCGGTGCGTTTTCAAGGAAGCTTTCGGTGCGCCGTGACACATATCAATTGATTTTCACGGGCGCGAGTCCCCCGTGGTCGAGCCACGTTCGACATATTGCCGCGCACGTTCCTTATTCGAGCGACGAAAAAGCTCGTGGTGCGAGCGAGAATAAAGAATGGCCCCGCTTGACCGACACCGCCGTAATTCTTCTCCGAATCTCGATATTACACGTGTCGTGACGCGCTTTCAGATTTCGGTGCCTATCGCCACAAAAATGCGCCAACGAAAATTCAAAGGCAAACACGTCGGATTTGCTTATCGCTATTACAGAAACGTTGCCTATATCTGATAATTGTTGCCGTTACACAAGGATGTTTAGAAATGAAACAAGCGAGTGTTAAATAGAATACTTAATGCTCTGTAGGATTATTCTAATGTACTAGCTTGAGAACACGTCTTGACTACAATTAAAATCACAACGTAAACATGGTCGTACTCTATGAGAATCATAAGAATTCTCAGAAGAACCATCGAATTCTCACGATAATTGTTGAGCTATAAAAATAGTTATAACTTAAAAAAATATTAAGTATATAAGTTCACATCAAAATCTTTTTTATTGCTCGCGTTGATTCATCTATGTGCGTGCAAGATCCGTTCGATCTCTCGCACAATTTAACGAAGGCTGTGCCGATTTCAACGCTTAAACGCTTTAAACACTATTGCAATAAAAGTTTTTCAGCGACGAAAGTTTATTAGTAATAAAAAGCTTATTACGTAACATTATTGCAACTTCATCGAACAAAGAACGAATTTTGTCACGCAAAATCATATATTTTTAAAGAGTTTTTAAGAGTGATTGTTAAGAGATTATTTTCAATTTGACGTTAATAATCAAACGTTGCCAAATGAAAATAATCTTATGCATAGCGATAAAGTTGCAATCTTGTATCTTTTATATTTTATAATATCTTATTGAACCTTTTTATAATGCTTGCAGTATGCATTATAATCTTGATGCAGTATTACATATTTTTCAAGAATCATATCTTGCTCAATTCATTCTCAATATAGATGCTACCAATAACAAAATGATTAATACATAAAGCTTCTAACCAATTCAATTCAGCTGTACCGTCACACGTAATCACACTTTTATGTAATTGTTCTTACGTACAGATCTAATATAGATAAATTATCGGAATCACCAATACGGTAAAGAAACTAAAACTGTCGCTCTTTTGGACAGACTTCAAATTTCCCTATTCAATCTTACGAAACTTGATCACGCTCAAAGACGATATCGTGGTGAATGAGCAAACGCGATCGGGCAATCGTTGCGATTCGAAATTATTTGGACGACCGATCGTCATCGATCGCGCATGTCCCCCTGCCCCCCCCCCCCATAAATTCCACCGAGTAGCCAGAAACGTTCTCTCTCTCCCCTTGGAAACTACTTTGTTTTACGTCTCGACACCCACGTCTCGTATCTATGCAGCGCACACACACCTTCCTCGCGCTCTCGAGTGCTCGCGCGCTAACATTCGAAGCCTCCCCTACGAGCATCGTCTTACACAAAGCACGCGCGCCGTTCAATGTAAAGCGTTAAAGCGCTACGTGATTGAATTCGACAAGCGACCGGACACCGCGCCAGTCCAAGCCACCATTTCGCGCACGCCGGCCGAATATCAAGGAGAGAGATCGTTAGAAACGTTTAGAATTAGTCGCGCCTTTTGCCAAACAATGACTACGATTTTGCCGATTGATTTGAATCAGCCGGCACCGTGCAGTCATGCCGAAAGCCGCCGTTGCGCACCGCTCAAACGCGTTCCACAGATGTAATGCCAAATGCGATTCTTGACGTACGCTCAATTGAAATGCGTTTCACCGTACATTTTTACCGTTCACAATATTCGTCTCTAATGTCATGGTGCTATATACGGTTTATATAACAATATCCGAGTTATTTTCTACAAGGCTCTGGAAGCAGCTTTGCGTAATCGATCGTGAAACGCAAGGATCACCTTGATCCACGAGACATTCTCTCGACGACTGTCTTCTTCCAACTCCGTCACGGATAGAACCTAGAAGTCGGTTCGTTATCCAGTTACACATATTGCGGAATTGGATCACGTATACATTGGTTGATCGTGATTTATTTATCGTTAGGAACTCCTCAAGATGTATTCAGATTCACGTCTTATCTTTGACGTGTATATTAATGAGAATTACGCGAGACAGTTGGAATCTACTCAAACGATGTACAATAGATATCAATAATTGTGCATTCTGCACGCGCAATTGTGCACATCTGATGCAAAAAGATTTATATTGGTCATGCGAGAAGTTACGAAGACAAAGTTTACTAGCTGATGTTACAACCTCGAGAGCAATCAAAATGAGAGATGGAAATGTCGGCATTATCTTGAAAAAGATCAATTTTTTGCAATCTTATTTTTTTTAGCTATTTTATACTGCAAAGTTTTCACAGGACGAATTGATTTCACGGTGGGTAGGTATCGCATATAGACGCGAGCATCTCCGTGTTCGTCGACACGATCGACAGCCGGGATCTCTACGAATTGACGTGACGTTTTTCGATTTCAGTACGCATGTTTGAATTCCGATCTGAATCGGGAACACAACGCGCAGCGTTCACGTAATATTATCCGGCGATTCGCTCGCCTACGCCAGAAGAGCTGCCGCGCGAGATCGTGAGAAGTACTCCAGATCGGGCGAGCAGGATCTGCCAGGTACATATCGTCTCTCGACTGGCTGTTAAACTCAGATCGCTAACAAAGTGAGGATCAAATAATAACACGTTATGATCGCGCTGCTTCGAAGATAGATAGCGCTCGGTGTGAGTGAATAATTTGATAATGGCAGCGGCGGCGGCGGCGGCGGCGAAGCGTCTTGTCGTACTCTTTTCGCCCTCGCTGCCTCTTGAGAGATCGAGAACGAAGAGCGCGGCCGAAGAGGGAAGATGATCTCCGATCGTTGCCCGAGATCTAGCACTCGTCGCTCTCCCTTTCTCGCCCTCGCTTTCTACATCCTCCTTCCTGGTCTGCTCGTCCTCCCTCTCGACACGCCGTTCTCTTCCTCTCCTTTCCGTTCTTTCATACTTCTCGTCCCTTGGCTCCATCTTATTTTCACGCTCCCTGTCTCTCCCTCTCTCTTTCTCTCTCTTTCTTTCTCTTTCTCTCCCCGCCGTCCGCCCACGAGATCCCCGACCTCTTCCCTCCCGATCTCGAAAGATCATGCCGCGAGATGCCAGGGCTGCTCGTGATATAGCCGGGCGGACGGGTTATACCACGAGATCGCCTCCGCCGTCTCGTGTAAAGGGATATTCCGGTGCTTCGGATATTTTTGTAGACGGCCTTAATGGCGGATGATTGTGTGCCAAAGGTAACTCCAGGTGAAAATGAACCATCCCTGAGCTTCGCCCTCCTCTTTCGCGCAACGTGATCGACTAAAAGGGCTCAACCGCAGCCTGGGAGTTTTCGCTGCGCTCGTTCTCATACGTCATTCGTCTGCAATTTACGCCGAGTACTCCAGAACGATGGACATCAAATGTAGAAGTAATTTTCCGCACCAAGATTTGCAGCATAACAGATATAATAGAATGATAATTAGAAAATGAATAATGCAATAATTAACTCTTTTAAACTTAGTTAATTCTTATCGCAAACGTTCGCATACATCATGAATTTTTTATGCGCGTTTGACAAATTTTATCGAAAATGTTTCCTCATATACCGTTATAGTTTTCAAGGAAAAAAAATCAAAGTGCTCCTACAATGTATTGACAAATGATGCAACTATATTACTTATGTAACGGTCTAACCATGCAATAGTCGGTAACTGAAACCAAATATGTGGTATAGATAGAAATGGAAATATATTTTCCCATCACTTTAACTTTAGAGTTCATTTTTGAAAAAATATGGGCCCGCTATTGTCAAACCCTTTAATTTATGAAGGACAGTTTCATCAATTTATTGAATCTTTTATTTGAGCACAATTGTTTCCTCATATATCGTTAGCTTTCAAGGATAAAAAGTCGAAACATTCTGATTTACCGTTACCCTTGCCATTCATCCTGTTGACATTGTTATTGCGTCACGGAAGACGATCGTGTTAGAATACTCTTCCGCATTAAAGCCCGCTGCTGTTACAAACATTCTTTCTAATACTCGTTAAATAATCGAAAAAAAAAAAAAAAGATTTGAGAGACAAATAGCGACGAGAAAGTTAATGGACGTGGCAACAAGGGCAGGTAAAGGAATCAACAACAACGGGGGTCTCGAAACGCGAGAAGGAAGAGCGGCGAGGGAAAGAAGGCACGGGGCGTCTCTGAGAGTAGAAAGAGAAGGCGAGGAGGAAGAGAAGAAGAGACGCTCGCGGCTCGTGAGGATCAGGCATAGGTAAGTGGCACTTATGTTTAATACGTGAGTGTGGATGAGTAGTCGGTCCTGCACGCGATCCTCGCGTCGGCACGGTCTTTCCTGACCTCGCGTTCGCTAGAACCAATTTCCGCGGATAATACGGGCGTTCCATAAAGTCGAGGTGTATCTCGAAATGGAGCAGCGAGCACTGGTGAATACGAGCAAATCGATCTACATATTATGCGTTCCTCTTTGACACTGCACAGAAATTCCATCTGCGTATATCTAAGAACTCTTGATTATATACAATTGAGAACGTTTATTACTCTAGATAGCAATATATGTGCGTACAAATTTTTGTAAAGTTAAAAACTCCGTGCGAATATACGAAATTCTATGATAACTGATAAATTTAAGATAAATCCAACATTAAAAAGTGAAATCGTTAACAATTAGATTATATAAATTCTACGCAAGTCAAATCTAAACTGTGAATATGTACCATCGCGCTAGCAAGGAATTTTAAATGCAAGATGCGGAGCTCTATATTTCACGTTACATTTATCAAGCCTGTGGCAGCTAACGAGCTCGCTCACGGCTGAAGGCGATAGCGCACGACGCCGATTTTTCTATCGAATGCCGTTTCGAAACTCGAAACGCAAGGTGCAGAATCCGCGATTGCACTTTTTCACATGCATTCCGCGCGATCTCTTTACCGCCTTCCCTCCTTCGGCGCAGTGGTAGTGGGAAAAGGCTCGTTTCTCACGTTGAAAGGACTTGCGGGGCTGAGGGCGATCGAGAATCCCGCGCGGCAAATGAGAGCAATTTGATTTCTTCATATCGTTTCTCCTTTCCGCAAAACGTGAATGAGAACTCGGAAGAAATGTATCATTGTTTTTTATTTTATAAAGATTTTTTTATCAGTACGATTCAGACTTTCCAATAACGAATATCCTTACATTCGAAACGCTTATATTCGAATGACTTTCGAGAGTATGGCATTTAATCCTGAATATAAAAACGATTGCCCATAACAGATACTCAGACATTCGACTGAAAGCGGAGATTAAAAGCCAGTTGAAAAAAACTAAGAATGGGTTAGGCCCATGCTCATGCATTACCCAAACCGCTAATTAGGTTCCGCCATCGAATAGCCCCGTTCTTGTTTTTATCAGACCACGAGGATTGTCCCGGCCCTCATTCTAAACGCGGCATCTTAGGCCTCGGTGGTGTACTTAACTAGCGACGTCGGGAGCAAATGGCTGGCTTGATCGGCTCGAAACATACCGCGTTAATGACCAGCCGAGAGAAGTACGAGCTGCTGATCGGTGAACGTCCGTGGGAACGAAGGGGGTCATCGCGGGATGACCTTTGCCGCGACTGGCGGTGACAAATCGAGCGAACGATTAGCACATTCGTGAATTTTATGGCGAGTAAGGTGAAAGAGAAAGCTGGGGAAGAACTTTTTGTTTTTTTTATTTTTCTTTCTTCCTTTTCATAATATTGAGAATCAATCTATTTTTCGCTCTGGAATGCCCAGATTAAAAATAATCGATTCGATTGAATGTCGACTTGCAACATGCTGAAGATGAATAGAGGCTTTTAATATATATTTACAGAATTCAAGGATTCCAAACAGAAACAAAATAATTTCAGTGAATGAGGAAACAATACAAGGATTTAGTTTATAGAATCTAGTTTTAGAGTCTCGCATAAATAACTATACTTGTAACTATAGCTATATAAACAATTTTTCGCATGTCGACGTATTTCTATTCTCGTTTTATCGACTTTGTGTGCTGTAGCCGTTGTTGATATAAGCGTTGCAGATACCCATAATGCATGTGACTCAAAGAACGGACGTTGCAACTTCCATTGTCCTAAGACAATAAGACGAATATAATATGACATAATGAAACGGAAGTATCTCTCCCTTTTCGTGCATAAACTGCGAGACACTAATAAATGTTATTTTAGATTCCTTCTTTCCTAATACTTCTTTTATTTGCGAATAACAATTAAAAATTCCTTCATCTTGCTTATGCACGTTCGAAGTTATACAGATGTTTAACGAGTATAATCCACCGAGATTCATCGCCACGCTCTACCGCAGTGTGAGCCACAGCGGATTTCCAAATCTCGTCGCCGCACGAAGAACGCGAGGACGTGGAGACTCGCTGCGGCCGGGAGACTCATTTGAATTTTCCCGGAAAGGATGTGCACCGTGTGCATTTCAATCCTCGCGGGACACCCGGACGAAATATGGTCGAGACACAGTCAGAGAGAGGGCGTCGACGACGAGAGGAGCACGAGGGAGAGAGGCAGAGAGAGGGAGGAGAGGCGCTACGGTTGCACGTACGCGGATGGTGGTTTAAAAGCGAGCGCCCGGTATCCAGAGCACGTCCAAAGCGCGAACAACTTATTGTCATGTGCGGCGGCCGCCGGGGCATTTTAATATTTCCGCTGAATGCAACGCCGAGAACGGGAGTGCATTCTGGCTATGCAGGAGTGGTGGGCTACGAAAAAGGAGGCGAGGCGTGGAGTCGTTACACCGACCGCCACCGGTCTTACCCGGAGACCTGGTCCTTTTTTTACGAGCTTCCTGCGGCCGAGACGACGACGACGACGACGGCGCGCCGGCGCTCGGTCTGGAACTGCCGGCGTGAAGAGCATAAGCGAGAGACCGTATTTGAATATCTTGTACGTTCGACCGTTCCCTTCCACGCTGCGTCCATTATCTTAAGACGTTCGTTAAGAGGCTTCAGAGCATAGTGTGGGAAGCTGCGCTATACACGCTTGCGTAATTGTAATCTGTACATCTATGAGTCTCTCTTATAAGCCTGACGGAGAGTCTAACGGGGTGTTCCAGGTCAACGATGGCCTGCCTCCAAGTCAAACTACGGACGCAGCGTATATACCTGCAGGATCGCGATCGCCAGGAGCGATTAAGTGCCGGTAAGAATAAAACAGCATCAACAGAGCGACAAATATATTCCGCACGACTGTCGCGCGTCTTCCACGAGCGAAAACACGAGCTTCTTATCGCCGGTAGCCCGAAACAGTTTGTCCATTCGCGCCGTTGTAAATGCACGACGGCGCGCACCTGACGTGCGGAGCACGTCTTAAGGGAAGCGCATATATCTCGCTTGGAGAGGCGAGAGATCTATCGCTCGAATTCGCCGAGTATATACGGCCGTGAATCGATTCTGAATATCGGCCCCGTGAACGTGTATACGTGGTCGGGGTGATTCACGATATCCCTCCCGCCTGTCGCCAACCTTCGATATAAATCGCGCTGCGACTCGCATTACCTGCGCGCGGTTTATCATCAATTCGGTACGGTACAAATTGTTATACGACGCGTCGCACCCACGCTTCATGCTGCACGTACGGTAGCCGCGCCGCTTCGATAGCGGTGATAAACGATCGCGTTCCGGCGTTACCCCGCACTGAACGTGATTTTATAAAGAATTCACGTCCCGTCCTCGGAAGGGAAATGGTTCGAGGCGATTAAGAAGGCAGGAAAAAGACGAATGGTAGCTGAACGAAAAAAAAAACGCGAAACCTAGAGATGGTTATCTGCGAATCCGTCGCTTCACGTGGTGCAGCTTAATCTGGAACGAATCTCTGGAATTTGACCGAGAGACGAAACAAGCCGTGAAAAGTTTGACATTTTCACATCTCTGTGGCCATCCATTTCTTAGCGAAAGATAAAGGACAATATTTTGAGTATCGGTTATTGATTGAAATTAATTAAATTCCACCCAAGTATATTTATCTTCCCTTATCTCACGCTTTCGCCTTAAAGTTAATGTATCAAAGACACGAAGAGATATTCTATTTTAATTTTTTTCCTGCATCTTATTGTTAAGCAGATTCATTGAAAACGTTTAATTGCGTCCTTCACCGAATTAAAGTGCACGATCTCGCGGTCTTCATTGAGCGCGAGTGAAAATTACCTTGTTAGACCGAGCCGCTGCCTCTTGACGGATTATGATAATTAAAGTAATCGTCATTATCTCGTGGCCGGCGATGTTAGAAATGTCAGAGAATAGCGAAATCATTTGTGCGATTCGCACGTTTGACGAGGCACGCGGCTCCACGGAATAGAAGCTGGATGAACTTTTGATAATAACCGAGCGAATTAATCGCCGCTCGCGCGCCGCCCGCAGGAGACATAAAGCAGATAGGCGGCGCGTGCACGCGTATCGGCGAAATTGCAAAACACGCGTCCACCGGTCGTTTAGCGCACCCGGCGCAATTGCCGTACACTGTAGCAATACGAGTGTTACATCGTTCCTCGTGGCACGCGATCGAAACGGTCTCCTCCTATTGGCAACCCTAATTGCGAGAACCATGGTATTTGCGCGGCGACTTACGTAACCAAAATCGCCAATAGCGCGGTACCTGGGTTCTCGCGGGACTTCCAGAAGAGCGTCTCGATGAAGAAGAGACAGATCAGAGGGGGAGGGGAGGGAAAGATGTTAGGAGTCATCCCCTCACGCGAGAGCGATCGGCGCGGATATGCTCCGCAACGCCGCAACGAAATCTCCATTTCGATCCGAAGCGATCGTCCCTGAGTCTTGAGTTACAAGCCGAGGGGGGGGGGGGGAAGAAAGAACGAGAGAGAAAAGTGATTATCCGGCTTAGGTAGGTATAACACGCGACGCGAATGAACGGCTGATTTACTTTGATCGTTCGAGCACTTTCGAGTCCGAAGTCGGGACGCGCAGAGCGGAGCGCGCGGGCAAACGGGTCGCTTCGTCCCGAAGAATGTCGCTTGATGGAGGAGATAAACGGCGCTAATGCCATAGTGCTACATTGTCTCTCTTTCTCGAGAGCGTACCTTAACGCGGCACCGCCGCGGTAAAGAGTCCGTCGTTTTGGAGCGATTACTCGAGTAATAGCGGCGATTCTGAAGTGCGAGAGAGTGGCGATTCCGCCGCCGCTCGTGAAGTTCGTAGTTTGAAGGCTTGATAAATGACGCGCCGTGAATGATATAGACCTAAGCCACGAAGAGCGAGGAAAATTAGAGAAACTATCCGATTCGCGTAAATAACCTGCAACTGCGTCGTTCTGACGCGAGTCACGAGTTACATTAGATAAATGAATAAGTCATTTTCATACGCGCATTTCGAACACGCTCGTTTGCACGCCGAAAGAACGAATACGTTTGATTTTATTGTCAGATACGGCAAATGTAGGTATTAGTAAATATTCCGTTTTCATTTTTTCACGACAACGAGACGACGTTCATTCGAAAAGAAATATCTTTTCGTATCTCTTTGACGACGTCTCATCGCATCACCGGATACGCGTGTGCCTCCCTCACTTCCGGTCGTAAGGCTGCTTAGGTTCATTGCCATGCGCCTCGTCTCGTCCACCCTCGGAATATGAAAACAAAATCATATTCTTCGCCCGTCGCCTACCGATGAGGCCCGCCTCTCTTTCTCTCTCTGTTCCCTCAATTACTTTCGTTACCTTTCCTTCCTCGCTCCCACCTCCGTTCAGGCTCGTTTAAGCCGCGAACTTTGTCGCCTTTCATATACAAATGAATAAAGAACCACCTGCCCTTTTGCTCCGGCATCCAGGAACTCGACCGCGCTCGAGTTAGCTGCGTCTTTCGTCAGCGCAACGCAATTTCTCAAGATCGTTAAAGCGGCAAAACACACGACCGGGTAATTGCGGCGATCGTACGTTAGTTAGGTTAATAACTTTGCATTATAAATGTATTAAGCTCGGATCCAATTACAAGCGCGCGCGCGCGCGCGCGAGGGATCGGAGCAGGCGAAATCTTGCAAAATGACGCCAAGTAAATGCGAGCCTGTGAGCGCGCATAATTTCAAGGCGATGAGGGACTAGAAATGGCCGGTGAAGTAAGGCGAATCGTAAATCAGAATCGAAGTTGTACTTCATTATACCCTAGTTACACGAGCTCGGCTCGTCGAAACACGCGACGGCGATACGAAGCGACCGGGCGAATTAATCCGAGCCCGAGATAGGGGGAAACACGCGAGACCGGGCCGTTCATTCGCGGCGAATAATTGTGAATCGTTCGCGAGCGCGTCGACCATTGTGAAAGTGCGCAGGGGAAGGAGTCGCAACGATCATCGTACTGCGACAGCCCGTGATGGCCCGTTTCGAATACTTCCCGCAATTTGCGATCGTGAACGCGAGGCGCATCTGGTGCCCTCGGACGTCACGCTCTCGACCGATTTTAACACGGTTTAAAGCAGCTGTCGCGGCGCGCTTGCAATTCCGTTCGATCTTCCGCCAGTGGAGCGGAACAGACTCGGTAAATTGTCTCGAGTTTTGCTCGAGTTTACGTTGAATGTGGCAAGACGACAAATCCGAGATAGCTCAGAAAACCCGGACAGAATGCTGTGCGTTTGGATAATCAGAAACACGCTGTATGTATGATGAAGTATTAAATAATGACGAATAATTGCTTGAGATGAAAATCGTGAATTACGAAAAAAAAAAAACAACGAATATTATTTTGCAAGAATAACAAATTTGCAAACAATAAAGCACGTTAGTCTCGTATAAACCTGAACGCACGTAGCAAATTAAAATTACACTTGTAATGACAGCTTGGAAAATAATACTATTACATTACAAGTATACGAAGTACCGCGTGTCGTCGTTATAGGTCAGGCACTAAAATGTGAGAATTCGCCACTAGCACCCGCGCGCGCGGATGAAGAGGATGCACGCTGAATGGGATTCACTGTGTGAATCGTGACAGCGCAACGCGATGCGGTCGTGAACCCGCGTGCAAACCCGGAGATCGCGAGTGTCGCTCGCGGCAATTAGCCGCACCGCTGGAAAGGTCCGAAAGTTGCGAAAAAAAGCATGATCCCCGCTTTCCTGCCCCGCTGCCTCGCTTTAATGCGGACGCGGTCAAAGCGAAGGGAACGAATGCAAGGGGGGGGGGAGGGGGGAGGACGGCCTCGTGGACGGAGGATGACGGGCGACGAGTGCCCGTCACGGAAGGAGGGCGTTACGCATACGCGTAAGCGTGCGCGAGTGTGTCACGGATGTCATAATCTTACGTAATTGGGAGCCACCGGCAGACATTTGTAAGCCGCACGCATGCGAGAGCGGGCCGCTCGCTCGGCCGGTACGCACGGCAATTTGCTTTTGATTCGATACTACAAACTGTGTCGCGGGAAACCTATTGTCCGCCGCGCCGAAGGAAGGATGGCATATGCGCTCTCGCGCGAACGTATAGCGCGGCCGGATCGGCTTGAAATTGACGAAGCGTGCTTCAAACTGCCGTCCGTGCATCCGTGGAAAATTATTTTCACGCGTGTATTTTTAGAAATGAAAATACCTCGGCGCGTATTTGTCGTACTCGTATTGCGCTAACAAATCCTTGTGTTGACAGCACACAAGATAATAGATAATATATAACGTTCGGTCTTTAATATTTTTTTATACATTGACGTGATAATTTTTTTTTTTCCATCGGCCTCGACCTTTTTATTTCTCTTCATCGATACAAATGTATTTGACGTTTATCCCTTCCTCGCGACTTTGTCGTGGCCTAGCGGATGGTCAAAATATTTACTACTCGCGACACGAGGTCGAGCGATTTCTTTCGTAATTCACCTCGATGATATTCGATGGACGCACCATCCGCGACCATTATGAAATAACGATATATATATTCCAGGCGAGATCGCACGGAGCATACCTGGATATTATGAGGGCATTACGGTACGTACTCGCGCGATGCACGATTACCTCTGACTCTCGGGCAGTTTGCCCGCGTCAACACAGAACGCGATTTACAGAGCGCGTACATGATACATTTTGTCATTTAAATCTATGCCTATCGTTAACGAGCAGATAAGTGCAATTTATGATAACTGCAAGTCACGCCAAAGAGCAAGCGGTATATTATGTAAATGTCAACAGCGCGCCGCGGACGATAAGCAGATCGAAAGAGCGAGGCCAAGTGCCTCGAATAAATTTGTATGCTAGTCACAAGAGCAAAGATATATCCGCAAAAAAAAAACTGATATCGATTACCAACTAGAGATATTGATAATAAAAATTAGGACGTGCCGTATAAGAAATCAATCATTAAATGATTTATTATTTCTCGATCAAAAGATAAGTAGAAATTTTTTGCATATCAATTAATTCAGCTTAAATTCACGTTAGAAATATATAGTTGCGTATCCATATGTTTGACATTAAGTGTGCCGATGAAAAAACGCAATCGATATCGGAGTCGTAATTGTCGAGAGAGGACCAAGAGCAGGAGGGGACTTACACACTCTCTCGCAGTATCGTTCTTTAATTTCACGTTAATGACCGCGCGCGACCCCACGGGCAGAAAATCGGGGTGGTCGACAGAAAAAGGATACGGCAGAAGGCGTGTCGACGGGAAGAAGCGGCGGCAATCAATCGGTTAATCGATACTTCACTCGATCGAGATGGTAAAAACGGGGTAATGGAGAGGACCGATGCTACTCGCGATGAAACACCCGGTGGCATGGAATGCTCCCGGGTCGTTTGAGCGAGAGCGGATTCCGTTCGAAGAAAGGGGCAGGATGGGAAGAAGATGGAAGAAGATAAAGGAAAAGAGATACGGGGAGAAGAAAGAAGAAAGCGGAAAGAGAGAGGAAAGGTGAAAGAGAGAGAGGGAGAAGAAGATCGCTCTCTTCGTTGCTTAAACCGCCCCCCTAAGAAAAAGCGGTCTCGCTGGGCAGCACCGTCCCCCTTAGGGCGAATTAGCAAATCTAACGTAATAATTAAATTATCGCCGTGCGGGCCGTTGAGGCAGTTAAAGGCGTGCATTCCCATACAGATCGTGCTAATGAAGCGTCCCGCGCATACGGCGACGGGAATAAATTTGAATTTCCATTACGCGCCGCGCTAGCGATGCGACGTGCGAGTTCATATATGTGAGCGCGAGGGGGGGTGACGAACTCTGATGAACGAGCCGAGGAGGAAAAGGAACACGGAGACATACAGGGACCGGGAGGAGAGCAGCACGGAACGCAAAGGCGCGAAAAAAGCTCGAGCAAAGGGAAGGAATATCTCTCTCTCGGGTCCGCCTACTTGTCTATCTCTTATCTCGGTGCGTGTATACGCGTGGAACGTATTAACATTCCGCGGGTGTAGATCTCTCGCTCCTGCCTAACTGCACGCGATTATTGTTAGATTTTTGCATATTTATAATTTTCTTGCTTGTGTCATTGTTTTTGTAAACTCGCACGGAACGTCGCGCGTGCGAATTTTAAGATCTATTCCTATAAAGACCAAAAATCCCCGCGTCTTAATCAAGTTATACGAAAAAATAATAGTCTCTAAATTTCGAAGCAAGATAAAAGTTGGGAGGTCAAGTTTTCTTTTACCATCGCGAGTCGCGAGCATGAAACTTGGGATTTTAGTATGCAAAAACATGGATCGCAAGTGACGCAAATATATATGTATTGTGGTGCCCGCACTTTTAAGCGGATGCGACATTTAAGTTCGCATCGAGCCACCGCTCAAGCGACCGCTCTGAACAAATCGCGAAGCGAGATGACGCTCCTCTTTTCACGGTTGCCATGCAATGTTGTTTACGCCGAGCTTCCAAATCGAACAGACGTCCTGTTGGACTCCTTGTATTTCCGTGTGTAATAAAGGGTAATCATCCCGTAAGTCTCGCCTGGTAATTTCCTGGCGATTTCGAGAGTGCGCGGACGCGTGCGCGAGTGCGAGTGCTGTGAGTGAGAGGCGGACGCGACAATATATGTATATATATATATATATATATATATATATATATATATAAATGACTCCACGATATTTTTGCAACGTTAATCATCCGCTTAAGTTATTGCTCGTGGCAATGTAAAAAGAATACGCGTCCCTCGCGTTCCTTATCGGCTATCCTGATGATCATCCGTCTAACTTAGATGTATAACGTATACGTCCGTTATTAACGTCAAAGCCGCGATCATAAACGTGGTACAAATATCTGACATTTACATCGGTGCATATTTATTGGGATTACTTTGCATAAACATTCCTGAATACACATGCTCGTCATCGAAACGCCATGATTGCGAAATTCGTCTCGTTCAAAGCGATCCCGAACGATCGCATACCGGAGGAGGAGGGGAGGAGGAGGGCGGACGTAATACACATAGTATTTCCGATTCGATAAACTCGCGCTCGGAAGCTCGTGGCGTAGCCAGCATCATCATCTCAACCATCTGTTCGCTCGATCGGCGCGGATGGACGAAACCGTGGTAACCGACGATTTAGAGATCCGACCCGGCGACCAGTTTCGCTGGTCGTAAAGCATGGAAATAACACCTGTGATTATCGCGGGCTATTACCGCCTAGATTCACGCAATCCGCGCGCAAATCGATGTTAACGATCCGATCGGATGGGCCACCTTGGAAATCGGCGTTGATTACGCCGTTGGGACACGCTTTTTGCGAACGGCGATCACGTAATAGCATCGCAAAAGACGGACCGCCGCCGGTGCGCCGCGCCGCGTCCGTCGTTCATCCGTTTTCATTTGCGCGAACGAGCGAACGTCCCCGATGCGAAAGTTCAAGATGCCGATTGCGAAAACGAATGTATGTGTATACGTCGAGCCGCGCACGACGAGTGCCAAGATCGAAGCCGGGGCGCGCTATCGTGAACTCGGCATCACTTGTCGTCCTATCGCGATCGAGTCCTTAACCCATTTGCATAACGTATCGATTATTAAAAGGATATATACGTGTACAACGTCAAGAAATAATTCAATTTGTGGTGTATCGCGTCGTTTATTTCAGAGTATTTAATCGTTAAGATTAAGATATATTAAGTCATGTAATGCAATTAAACTTTTTCCCGCGATTTTCTCGTGAAGATAATGCATTGAAATGTGATAAAATTTATAATAAATCGCAGTAACAGTTTATTGCAAAGTATGATATTAATTGCAAATCGATTTTCCAAGCAGACGCTGTTTTGAAAAAGAATCTGGCATTTCAAAATTATATATTGCAAACCGTCGTTCACACATTTGTTGACAGCGAGCGGCTTGCAAAACTCGGAAAGACTGTCCGATCGTTGCGGCAGCGCTTTCGCTATTACAAATGTCCTGCGATCGGTGCCACGAACGACGGGCGTGCGAATTGGCGCAAAGACGATCAACGATCCGGAGGTGGATCGAGAGGCAATCTTAATTCACTTTTATATCCCGGCGTCTGGCGGGATGGCGAAAGAGAGAGAACGGCCCACGCTTGCCCGTGGTTCGAGAGGTCTCTCTTCGCGAGAAGCAGCCGCGACGCGAATTACGAGAACACCTGTTTCTACAAATCGATCCAATTCGCTCTCGCTCGTTACGCTACAAGGTTGTAGTGAAGTGATGTAGAGCGTCAAATTTCGACGAGCGCGTCGAAATTTCGGCCGATACGGACGATACGCGCGGCCGTCTCTCTTCACGCAAACTCGTTTCGTATTCCCGTGCCAACGTCAGGCACAATGCCACCGTATACATTCTAAGAGACTGACTCACAACCTGACTGAGTCCAGTGCCTCCTCTTCATCGACACAGGACGCTCCGCGTCTGGTCACGTTCCGTGGTACGGAAAGGTGCATTACGCACCTTTCGTACGCACCTCTATGCGCCGAAGTCGTAACCGGACTGCGTACGGGCGTTCGCGCGTACGAGCGATGACACTTAGACGAGCTCCCCTAGTCGAGCGAAGGAAACAATAAGTCGTTCGCCACGTTTGGGTAACGTTTGCGTCGGGTAGGATACATTTATATCTCTGCACCGCGGAAAATTTTATGAACGTGTCGTTCGCTGCCTGAAAATAAACTATATAGACGCGCGAGGCGTACGAATAGCCGCGTTAATCGAACGGGTGAGATCTTCCGCGTTCGTCTGGCTCGGATAGATAATACGATCGCGCGATTTGCAGAGAGATTTGTCTTCGATATCGAACTCTCACGCGTATAACGCGAGACGTACTCCGGCAATAAACTCTTTATACGCGCGAAATGTATGCACCACGTTTACGTCAGCGCGAGCACACGGCAGCCGCAGCGTACAACTCGAATCGTGCGAGAGAGCTTGTCGATGCGTATCCGACTGTCCACGTGCCGGGCGTTGCGTGCGACACGCCCAGTGCGTGGCTCGGGCACCGCACGCATATACGTGCCGCACGAACCGAGATTTATGCCATTGGCTGCGAAGCGTGCATCGTCGCGTTTATCGCGGCGGTCGACCGTTCCACGCGTGCGATGGATCGAACGAGCGCGCACCGCTCGTTCGGCTCGACACCATCTTCCGATTTATCGTTCGACGTACCGCGAACGAGATCGGCGGATCTTTCACGCCCGCCGCCGATCGTCAACACGTTCTCCTTGCTGTCTATGAAAGTTACGAAATTCAACGTCTCTCGAAAAGTAATTGGATTATCAAAATTTTAGGCAAATTAATATCTCAATATTATGTGCAACAAATTCGAAAGAAACAAAATTTCTCTAGTTATTTGCTATTTATGGAATTGCTAAAAAAAATAAGCAGAACTCATAGATAAATAAAATAAAAAACAAATACATAAGATAAAGAGTAATTGTTCTTCAAAATCATAAAATATCAAAAATTATTTCCTAAATATTGAGCAAGATAAAAATTTTTCATTGCACAAAGCGTGTATTAACTAAAATTCATCGACCGAGAACAAAATAGACAATTCTGGGCATTTGTGAATAGCGTTCGAGCGTTCACCAGCGTGTCTCGATTGCACGCAACCGACGAGACGATGATTGATCGACGTGAAATCCGGTGACATACATTAGAGCGGGAATGAAAAAAGAGGGGGTGGGGAGAAAGAAAAGGACGAGAGCCCGCCAGTCTTGGAGCGGCGACGGGACGCTTCTTCTTTGTCGCCGGCGTCGTCCTGCACGGGCTTGCCGGATACGCGCCCGCTGCATCTGTAACGAGGGATGCGCACCTCCGATAGCCGGCACGTCGCGCGCGCGTTGCATAAAACCGGGCGGTTGCATCGGCAGTCGCGCCGGTTGTCGCGCTCGCGATCTCGCTCCTGCGCTCGCTCGCGCGCGCGCGCGCGCGTTACTTATCCAGCCTCGGGCATTGAAATGCAATCCCTCGCGCGGATGATTTATACCTCGCCAATGCCCGCCCGCAGGGCAGGATGTCGCACGTCCCTTCTTTATGTCTTTATCGCCCGTCTCGAAAATATCCCGCAGCGCGCGTGAACGAGCGGGCGAAGTTTGACACGTACGTATACGCGAATCGCGCCAGACGAACGTCAACAAAGTCGACGACGATGATACGCTGCAAAACTATAAGAAAGTACTATTCATACGGACCTTTAATATTTGATTTTTACTTCATTGAAAATATATTAATTTGTCTTAATTCATCTAAATGAAAAATAATTTGTGAGATTTTTTTGGATGAATTTCTCTTAGAAAAGTTACCTCGCTTACAAATTTTCGAAATATGTCAAACTACTCTGCGTGAACTCTATTTACCATGTTTTATTTGTATTTCGGACCATATAATCCTCTGGGCGTTCTAAACACTAAACCATTAGTCCTAACTGGCAATCATTTCACGTTAGCGTTCCGGTGCTAAAATTCCAGATTGCACTTAGCATGTCGCGAGAGATCGAAACGAGATCTACGTCGGAGAAGTTTGTCGAGGATCAAGCTATAATAATAGTCGACCGGAGAATTCGCCCGGCTAAACTCGAAGAGAAAGTGATGTTATATAGGACCATATAGGATAGCATCATATAGGAGGCGACGGTTCCTTTGTTTCTGGTTTAAGATCACGCTGGCTATAGCGGGCGGGATCGCGCGATACCGGATCGGATAAGCGCGCGGAGAAACTTAGGGCGTCGTCCTAACGCGAATGGATTGCGGCGCGAGCGCCCGTCGCTCTACATCCGAACGCACTGGAAACGCCCGTGCCGGCGTAATAAGCCGGGACTTAAAAATTAGCATCTGTCGGAGACCCGGAGACAATGGCTGATTTGAATAACAATGTTCGCTACCGTGTGGGCTTCTAACTTCTAACTATAGGTTCTAGACGCGACGCGAGCCCGCGCGCGTATCGCACTTTCTTACGGCTGCGCGCCGGCGAGGCACACACATGACAATGCCTCTCTGCCCCCACGATTTCCTCCTGTGTCCCCCTCGAGAGGCAAAGCGAAAAAAAGGTTGTGCGAATATGGGGAAAAATAGCGGGCTTTCCACCTTTTCTGATGACAAAGGCACAAAGAAACGCAATAAATAATAATCAGTGTGCGTTTGTAACGGAATCTACGCGGAACGTAATAAAGACCACCGTTGTAAATCGACATTAATATAACATAACTATCGCTGATTCTTGTGTCTGCGTATTTCATCTACCTTGCCAGTTTTTCACATACAGCTCGGCGAGACAAGTACATGTTATCACGGACGATTCGCCCGATAGAGATCGGACAACTTAATCACGCCGCGGTACGAACAGTTATGCGTAGCTCACGTGTGGTATGAACTTACATACACGAGAGGTACATACGAGGGCCACATATCGATGCGCGAACGGCGGCTGACCCTGAAGTGTCTTCACCCTCTTGCTGGCGAGTCTTCTTTATGCTCGGTTACGCGTTACATACGACCGAACGTTCACGGTATACTCGTGAGACAAATATAGTTTGTGCGTGACCAGGGTGACAAGTGTCGCATACCGCTGTTCATACTCCGCCGGCCAATCCGATCATTTCGCTATGAAATACGACCCGTTCCACACAGCAGAAGTGTCCAAAATATATTGTAGGTATAAAAATATATTTGAGATGTGGATATCATTTAGGATATCGCTATGGATGTGTTTCAAACATTTCTGCTGTATGGAGGTGTTATCATCAGATTTTTATACTTGTAATAACTTATCGTAGAATTGACTTTTACAAAAAATTCTGCACTTTTTTTTATCTTTTTCCTCACATCGTCGTTATACCAAAAATATAGAGAATAAAATATTTGTTTTATTTGCTCGTAATAAATTTTTCGGCACGTTCACAGAACGAAATTCGCGGTGCGACAGACATATAATGGATCGTTGAAATCTTTTCAGAACACAGGCACCGACCGACATCGGCCGGCTCAACCCGATATATACGTGAACGCACGCTGCCAAGCGCTAAAAACCGATCCTAAACACACTACTCAACAATGGTCGGTAATCATTTCTTCTCGACCGCCGCCGCACTCACGGGCGAGCGCGGGCAGGTGCTCGCCAGTGCTTCCTCCTTGGGGCTATAAAATCCGGACGCTTCGACAGGTAAGAGCAGATAAGATAGAAGCGGACGACCTCCGTGTTTGCGGCACCGACGAATCAATTTGAGCTTCGGGTTCGTCAAGGGTTTATTGCGGGCGGGTAGATCGCGGGCGGATAAAGTTATACGGATGTCTCTAACGAACGTGCCCAAAAGAAACGCCGCCGGATGCAATTTGGAGTAGAATTTGGAGTAGTATTGCTGCGAAGGGTCGCACCGACGGGACGCGACGTCGGTCGCTTTGGTCGATGCCGAAAGCCGGGCACTGGATTCAGGATAAGGCGTAATCGCAAGCGATACGTCTTGCCGACGTGTCGTAGGCCACGTTCGCGAACCTGCTCGCCGATCGAACTCGCTCTCTCGGAGCGGGAGCGTATCATCTTACCTAGACCGTAGATCGTGCTGCTCGCTGGCTCCCGTTGAAAGCATTTTCTTCTTATTGGCCATGTACTGTCGATTTCTGGACTACCTAATCGTAAATCACGGCCGAGACGGCACACGGCGTGTACATACTTGCATTCTTGAATGTACACGCTGTAACTCGACGATCGGTGTGCAACACAGCCAAGGACTGAATACGATAAGGGCAATTAAGGTCAATAATAAGTTTTAGCGTAGAAACATTTGATATATAATTTGGTAACAATCAATTGTTTATCGATTATTTATTTCGTCGTGTTATATTTAGAATTATATTTAAAATTATATGTATTACATATCCCCAGTATTCTTTTATTATGATTAAAGTTACGTGTTATAATTAGAATTTTGAAGAATAATTAATTAGAAGTTTTCGTTGTGTTAACTTATGACAACGTTACGTTAAGCGCCAGGGATCTCGTGACGTTCGTTGAGACTTTAATTCTCCTCGATAATCGCAACGAATGCAACCGGCGCGATGACCCCGCCGCTTCTCGAAGAATGGCGCGCATTTTCGCCTCGCTCTGCCGAGCAACGAGAGAGCGAGCGGCAGGTCTCTCAATCTCGATGGCTGCAAAACGGTTTCAAGGTTCCCCCTAAGAGCTTTCCGCGCGCGAGGTAACGAGGGCGCGATGCGCGTCTCCGCGGGGCACAGGTAGGTCAAAACACTTGCACAAGTCGGTATCCCCGTTCGCCGTCGCTACGACACGTCCGGACGAAAGGAAAAGTGTAGATCTCACAAGACAGAGCGCATCGCGGCCCGGAGGTAGTGGAGGAGCTCGCCGCCGAGAGTGAAATCGCGGCGGAGAGGAGAGTATACCTACACACTCACACATATACACATTCAGCGAAGAAGAAGGATCGCCGGTTTCGCCTCGTTGGCGCGTCGCGTCGCCTGACGCAAGGACCCACGCCCGCATTGTGTTTCGCGTCCAACTTGTCGCTCTCGCGCCCCGTTCATTGTGCACAGGTCTCTTCTTCCTCGTGTTGCCATCTCGCATCACCGCCGTCCTTTCCGTGCTCGCTCGCTCGTTCGCTCTTCCGTCCAAGCGGACGTGGCGATCGGGCGACGGGCGAGCGGCGAACACCGGCGCACCGGATTAGGTGGGTAGATGCGTATGAGTCACCTGGAGCCGCAGCGCAAGCGAGTGAGATTTTCTTGCATGCTCGCGCGCGCACGCGGAGAGTCGACGCCCTAACCCACATAAATCCGTGGCATTAGCCGTCCAGGAAAGGCCTTTTCTCGCGGCGCTCGTGTGCGCCGGGGGCCCGGCTGAACGAACGCGGCCGGCCGCGCCGCGCCGCGCCGCGCCGCGCCGGTGGGAGGCCCGTCCGTCGCCCCTTTGTTCGCCCGCGGCGGATGGAATCTCGTCTGGCGTAATCGAGATTCTTTTATTAAGTCATTCAGCACCGATGATGCACGAACGAGGAGGCGTTACATTATATGCGTTCGAGCGATCGAAGGCGTTGCGCTCGCGCTTTCGGTATCGGCCGATACTGGAGATAACCGCGCCAGCGAAGTAGCGAGAGAAAATCGCGAACACGGGCGGCGAGAGTGAATCCCGATGTTCGATGCAAAAATATAATTTTAATCGATGCATTGAAAGCGATATTCGATCGGTAAAGTTCTCGGCGTGGAAAGCAAGGATCGCTATTATAGGTTTTAAATGAGCGTGGGTGCCCCAGTGACCGGATTTTTCCCTTCTAGTTCGATCTACGCGTGACAATGCTCGACTTTTCGACGAGCGTGGGCCGCATCGCTTATTGCAATATGATCGGTCCATTAACATGATAGAACATGATAGAATACCCACTGATCCTCGATCGAAATCACCGATAAGATGTAAATTAACAACCTACCTAGCTATTTCTCCCCCAGGTAATATCATATTACTCCTCGTTCTAGTCTTCAATTAAACATTTCAGAGAGATCCAAGATTTCTATAATACAGAGCACCTGAAATTCTTTCCAAGGTAAAAAAAAAAGGTAGCTGATCTCTTGCACGGTAATCTAATCGCGCTCCACAAGCGCGATCGCCTACACCGGCGTACCTATCTCGCGCAATCGAGCGAGTCAGATATCCGTCCAATCGAAGTCGGAACGTAGGTCGGCAAAAGGGAGATAGATAGAGAAAGAGAGAGGAGGAGGAGGAGGATTGCCACGAGACGCGCGGGGCGATGCGGCGAGGGAGTGCGTGGAACAATGGGAACCACTGTCCGGGCATCGGCTGGCCTGTGCCGCAACTCGCGCAGGAGATCCGATAAGATAGGGAGAGGGTCTCTGTATCGCTCGTAGCCACCATTCATCGGCGCCATCGTCGTGGGCACCTCTTTACCCTTTTCACGGCGCGGCGTATTAGAGCCATTGTGTTATCTGTCATGTCGGAGATATCCGAAGGGCCAACAGAGAGCCGGGACACGCGGTGCCCCGCCAAAGGAAACTAGTCGCGTCAGAGGCGTGAAAAGCATCTCGCGTGGGTGGCACGAGACCCGGTACCTCATTCGGGGCCAAAAACCGATGACTGCGCGGTCGATCGGAGCGCGGTCGACGACAGTGAAGACGCTCTTAAGAATACGTCTGAACGATCCGGTAGATAATTAAGTTTGTCCTACAGTCAAGTGATCTTTCGATAAAAACGATCCGCGGTTGAGTCACCGCGCGCCGTCCATCTCCCACGCCGATTACGTACGCGAGACTCGTCTAACGGTCGCGCACGATAACTCTTTCATCACCGGAAACGATTGTTATCCGCGGAGAGCGGGTCGCGCGAGCGAGTCGTTTCCCTAATCGCGCTCCAGTAAGAATTGATTTCCTAGGCGGCACACGTGCGCGGCCGCGCGTACGAACGAGCGGGGCGAGGACGAAGACGCACGCTGGGAGGAGCCGTCTGCCCACGTGCCCGCGTGCAAAGTTATATCCATTCATCCGTGCATCCACCTACCTACCTGACACCTACCCGCCTGTCCGTCCATCCTAACGTCTAATGCGTTCGCGCGCTGTTACTTTCGCGCGCCCCGAATTATTGTAAAAGGCCGCGTAACACTTGCAACGCGAGAGAGGCTCGCGCGACCGGGTCGCTCGGGCCCCAGTGCGGCGGCTGCTGTCGTGCAACAATGGCAGTGCACGCTCTGACGTTTCTCATGACGATTAATCCGCGGACAATGCGCGGTTGCGCCACGACAATTAGCGACAACACTTTTGCCGGTCGGCGAGAGTGAATTGTTGGGCGCGCGAGTGAGATAGCGAGCGTCGCGTGAGCGCCACACGCACTCTATCGCGCACGCACGCACGCACGCAGTCACGCATGCACGTACGTACATACGTATACGTATAACGCGCTCTAGCGCGGACGCACTCGTGCGCGCTACCCGGCCGCTCGCTCGTGTGTGCGTTTGCTTACGCTTACCTACGCCTCGCCGCTCGCGCGTGCCTACCGCGCTTTGCGTATGTAGAGCATGGGACCGCCATTGTCTATTGTTGCTCGTTTTATTATCCCCGGGTCATGGTCGCTCGCGCCGGCTTGGCTTGGCCAATCCAAATCGCGCTACCATCTAATTCTATTATTTTAAATAAGCACGCACCTTCAAATGTCTCGCAAACTCGCCACTGTCATTCAAATCGCCAATCGTGGTAAAAAAAAAAAAACTTGTTACAAACATTCTCAGAGATTCACTTTCGCTTCTGTACTTTGGATTTAAATTTTTCTAATTTCTGACATTTGTTAGCAAAATCAACAAACAGCAGTTTTGCTTTTAATCTAAGAAGCTATAATATTATAGAACTATAGTGAACAAAATTTTCCATTGAAAAGATTACCTTATTTCGCCTCTCAGTCTCTGCGAATGGAAATAACAAACATCTTCCTTGTGTCATTTAAGAAGAGTCATCGGCCTACTTAGGATCGTTCTAAAACTCGTCTACCTGAAAAAGAGAATGAAGAAGATAAAAAAAAAAATACTTTGTGTTGTGCCTAAGCTTTAAAAAACGATACATTTCGACGTTCAATAGAGTCATTTGGTCGCTATTGTGATACTCTATTCTTAATGCCTACATTTTATTGTACTAAATGCATCTAATAATAATAATGTAAATATACATCATTAAAAAATAATCCCTCAATAATCGAAATTGTCATTTTTTACAATTTGGAATTTCAAAGAACGCTCGCCGCGGTAAATCACGTCGATTAGAAATGAAGCGGATGAATTCGCTCGAGACATGTTTATTCACGTACGCCCGACTATTACTAAGCGATATAGCACCGCTCGCAGATGGCGGGATTGGAGGACGACGCGCGGTAAGGAGGAGCAAAATAGAGAGGTAGAAGAAAGAAAAAAAAAGATGGAGGATCCTTATAGGAAGAATAAAAGAAAAGACGAGGGCGAAGAAGGCGTCGGAACGGTCGCCCGCAGTGCCGCTGACTATTTATCATAAGATCGATCGGTATCTCGAAACGATACCGGTCCGATCGGCGTCGTATCGATTCTTCTAAGGGCTTCAATTAACGTTATTAAAGCACCATTAATCTCCGGGTCGACACGATGTACGGTATGCGCGGCATGCCGTGTCCCGCGCTCCGTCCGACCCCCTGCGATCCTCTCTCCTCGCATCCGATCCCGCGGTAGGATGGCACGGATGTACGGAACGATCCCCGAAGCTCAATCCATTTGTTCTACGATCCCCTATCGCGATCGGGTACGTGTCAAATAGCTGAGTATACAATCACGTTAAAGTAGAACACGTGAACGTGAACTATCTAAAGCGTTCTTTTTCAACGGGCTATCATAAATCGAAATATAATCGCGTGATTAAAAAATTACAAGCATATAAATTGAGTGAAGTAAGAGCTATATCCAAGAAGAGTTAATATATTCATATTACTGCAATAGCGTTAGTATTTTCTTATTTAACATTGAGTTGCACGCGCGTGTATCTGTCTAAGTACAGTCGTGAACAGGTCGGTTGCGACATTTTTTTTTTATTAGGTTTCAAAACGCATTAATATTTTGCATGCGAACCACGATTGGTGTTATACTGTCTCTAGATTAAAGATTACAAGATGGTTCGCATTTGCAAAATATTAGTTACCTATAAAATATATATCATGTATATTAAATATATAGAAACCTATAAAAAAAAATGTCGCAATCGATCTGTCCACGACTGTACATAGTTATATGAAGAGATCGTTAGATATCTCATGTGAGATTTCGTTAGGAAATACTTTCCACGTAGAAAGATGTAAGACACTGAAGTTCAATATCTTTGTCAGTGACATAACTGTCACGCTTGACTTTCTGCCAATTTGCATCCGTCGGAACTGAAAGACATTAGAGAAATATCTCCTCTTTTTTTTTTAAGTAAGAACTGTCGTTGCACGAATGCTGTAATGCTATATGCAACTGCCTTAAATAATTGCCATATGTCCATTACCGGGTAATACGCGGGATTGCACGTAAGGGGAAAAAGTGCAAAATCAAGCGTTTTTTTTTTCAAGACGGACGGCGCGGTACGGTGCGTAAATCATACCGTGAAAGCTTTACGATAGGTCGCGGCTAACATAAGTACGCGCGAGTACCCTTGTTAGCTGGCAAATTAGAAGCATCAGCAGTACGGAGGTCATTTGCAAAATCGCGTTTCACTGCGATTAAAGTGCGAGTATCTACCGAGTGCGTTTGCGTAAATGCATTAAAAAATTTTTGAAAGTACGTCATAGATTTTGCGAAAACTGATTTTTTAATACAAAGCAGCACAATCTTTTTTACAACTTTTCGTTAAGAAAAAGATTTTATAATAGAGTGAAAAATTATTTGCGAAAGCTTTTCGATTTTAAACCCTGCAGATTTCACAAATAACCTGATATATTATATTTAAAATAATTTTTTGTAGTCTCTCATTGTTTTATTATATGGTTATTTATACGGTTAAAAAATATGTACTATAATGCGTTATGCAATTACTACAAGAAAATAGAAATTCCGCGAGATACGCTTCTGTATATATACTACATATGGATCTCGCAAAGGCAGATGATATTTTTTAGCCAAAGTACCAAGTGAGACACGCATAAAATCGCATGCACGAGACACTAGCTTTTCGGTGTCTCTCCTGTTGTATGTAAAGTCGCGTTAAGCGCGTATACCTCCTCGCTCGGTCCGCGCTAATGAAGTAGACCAGACGCTGGGGCAAGAAGCACGGTCCATGCCGCACTACCGGGGCGTGGCCGCATACATGAATACGAAAAACGCGGCGGTCCCTCGAACGAACGAGTGCACGAGGCCCGAGCGCTCTGTCGGAAATAAGGGGGTATAACGTCCCTCGGAAGGCGTCATCACGATGCGTTTGGTGAAAGTAAATCGCGCCTACGAGTCCTACAGAGCCGTACGATCGTATAAGAACCAGAAGGAGTAGCTCGAGAAAACAACATTCGTTCGTAAAGCGAGTCTCACATGTAGTCATAATAAATTGCATGTATATAATTTACGAGATACATCGCGAAGATGCGGTATATCTCGTAAGAAGATTCCTTGCTCATGCGTCAGATTGCGCAATTGTTTTTTCCTTTCTAAACACGCATTATGAACGCTTTTGTTTTTCTATCATCGTCAATACGTATCGTGTTTATTCTCTGCTCTTATCACCGTCAAAATCGCGGCATCGACATTTAAGGATAATCACGTATCCCACTAATTGAATGGATAATTGAGTTTCCTCGACGCAGACTCGAGCCATCTATCTCCGGCGTGTCCGCCTTTCCATACATTACGAAAACACAGTCTAAGTATATTGTTAAGAGCGCATCGTCGCGACAAGTCGCACGGGGTATTCGTGTGCTGCGAGCCGCGAAGTTCCGTTTCCAGCGCGGGTCTCAGCGCGCGCAAAAGAAGAAACCGCCAGCTTGTGCAGCGAAGGATGCATCTGGCGCGAGGTCCCGGCTCGTCCTTGTCGATTCCGTCGCCGGAAACGCAGCCTCTTGACCCCCCTCTCCTGGCCCCATGTGCGCAATACTTCCGGCAAGCAGACAGATCACGTTTAGAAACAGCTCGGATTCGTCTTGCTAAAGAGGATCGCGATGTCTAGATAAAAATGTAATTAGCCATGTGTAAAGCTCAAGTGCTGCGAGTATGGCGAGAGTAAGGCGTATGTAATAGTAATAAAATGTAGGGCTTGCTGCGTAACAGTGGGCCAACTCACATTTTATAACGTTTTATAAAAACGGAGAAAATAAACCACAGTTCATCACTTTAACTTTAAAGTCAGTTTTCTTCAAAATATGGGTTAGTTCTCTGTTCAAGGGCATCAAGCCCTTATAGCATTATAAAAAAAGTTCTAATTATCTACTGTAAAGTTAATTTAATCTTAGGTATGTGTTAAAAAAATTTTGTACGTATTTATATAAATTACATATATTTATAAAAAAATAGGTCAACGTGGGTTGTAACATTACTTTACTTGCGGATGAGTAGATTAATTTCTATAATTAATCATCTATAATAAATTTTTACAAATAATATATAAGAAAAATATTGAAAGGTAATTCTATAGAAATTTTCGTACAGAATTAGTTTAATTACACTCTCAAAGAAATCAGAATGATAAGCATATCTTAAAAATATCGCTTAATCCATACAAATCCACATGCACTATCATACTTGCAGCCGGATTTCGCTTTGTCTAATCGCAATTACATCGAGCACGTCCTTCGCCGGAACTTTCTTGCGATCGCGATCGCGGCACCTGCCGCGGAGTAGGGATCGATCGAGAACGAGACAGCGGGACGACGTGGAAAGGGAGACGGAGCGGGGGAAACGGAGAAGCGTGCGAGGCGGAGAGGAACGCGAGGGAGGATGTCCAAACGGAATCAGGATCGGCATGGGCAGAGAACCGTGCACTAAGCAGCCTCGTCGACATCCTGCCTTTGCCAGGATTGCGACATTGGCTCCGTGGCTCGCGCACGGAAAACACTGTGTCTCGGGAGCGGAAGCAGATCTTGCGCAATCGGGCCGCCCATTGTCTCTCGAGATCCTCCGCCGCGGGGCCTCCGACTTCGGCTTCAACATCGACGTCTTTAACGCTCCGCGCCGCGTACCGACGTGAACATCTCGCGGCTATCGGGTCACGCTCGACCTTACCATGAAGCGTATCGATCGCATTTCGAACGAACGCGCTGCAATCACTCGGGTCTTACGTTGATTTCGTCTCGGTATTTCGTCACTAATTCCCTCGACCGAAATAGTCTTAGTGCATTACCTGTAAAGCAATCGTGTAATTGCATTCGCTTGCACACGGCATCGATGCTTTTAGAACTCGCCTTTATTCCTAAAGGGCCCTTTTACCTCTTTTAATTGCAGGTGTTACGCTAATGTCATCTTTAAGTATCTCGTAAGTAACCGCAATTTACGGTATCAATCAATCTCGCAGTTTCCGCGTAATAAAGTGCTTAGGTAATTCCGTCCGATCACGGGGAGCGAGACCGTGCGCGCGCGCTACGATTTTACGTTAAGTACGCAATTTTGCGAAGGACGCGTAGGCATAAGGTATAATGCTCGCCAAGGTGTGCGGAACGATTGCTACACTATTTCCTCCTCGCGCAATTTTACACTTTGCGTGGTGCACACGCGGCTGTACAGCCGCGATACGCCGCGCGCCGCGGCGTGGCGTGGGTCGGGCGCCAGAAAAGCCGCGCGTGTGAAATCTATGAATCACCATCGCGCACCGGCCGATACGTATACACAAGAGCCGGCGAGTAATCCTTAGACGCGTCTCCTCTCCGGATAATTCCGGCGAACCGGAACGCGTTTATCGCGCCGCGCCAATTACTCCGTCGCGTGGGAGGATTATGTAAAAGGCCGACCTCGGGAATGCACGCGATAGAGGTAAAATAGGTGAAAATGTTGCACGGACTACGTGCGTAAAATTGCAAAATATTCTAACGAAGCACTAACGAAAGCGTTTAATGAGGGGTTACTATTTTCGTCACGGATTGTTGCCTTTCTAACGGATAATCGTCCGTTTGTTTTTTTTTTTTTTTCTATACGATCGCACGATTGTCGTTCCCTGCATTTCCTGGCCATGCACTTTGATTTTTTTTTTTGCAACACTTTCTCCGGTCGAAATGTGAATCCGAGTTCGACCGTCGCGTCATTCTTGGAACGTGGCCGTCGCGATTAATTAAACACGAAGTAGAGTCGCACTTATCGCGAGTACAAATGGCAAGACGGATTAAACCGACGTGCCATATTTTTTTTTTTTTAAGAGCCTTTCCAAGGCAGTCGGGTGGCACGATCATAATCGAGACGAGCTTCATCCGGCAGTGCAGGTTGCTGCAGATGCGCAAGGATAAAATATTACGCGAGTGCTAGATTTAGAATGCGATAAGGAGATTGTTAATCTCCAGGAGGACGTAGGAAGAGAAGACGCGTACGTTTGTATAGCGTTACATCGCGTGTTTCTGAGTGAAATCGTGTTAAAAGTGAATGTCAAATCCCATTTCAATAGAAACTTATGCAAACGATTGACATTGAAGTCTTAGAAGATCCATACTACAAATATTTATTTGGAAAAGAAAAAAAATATGTATATAATAATTCCAGTTCTCCTCTCTCTCTCTCTCTCTCTCTCTCTCTCTCTCTCTCGCATCGGTTTCACGCATTGGAGTCAGATTCTACTCCATATTAACATGTAAGCGGATCACTGTAACATTGTCACCCTTATTCATATATATGGATGAATGAGCATCGGATTCGCGTAAAGTATCAATGTTTAACGCATGAGAGAGGAGAGGAGAACTTGACCCTCTTCTCGTGCGCACACACGCATCTACATTAACCCCCTTGGGCCTTGCCACGAGATCACATTGCGGCGCAAAGACGATTCTATTTATGCGCGCAACCGACTCGGACCTGGGGTTAATACGATGATATCACTCACGGGATATACTTACCTACTACGTAAGTCGATTAGCGCAGGAAAGCCGGAGACGAGTTTTGCGGTCGAAACCGAGCACCGTGGACCGAAGTGTATCTGCCGACGTAAAGAGGGTTGGATGATGAAACGTGAGGGACAAAACGGGTGAAACTAGTTTTCCTAGCTCTTTCACGAGATCTAGATATTTAAGCTTTTAATCCGCTGTGGAAAAAGTCCATTTCTGATACTATCTGCAAGTTGTACGCATACGTATCGCGAATTAATCTGAGACTGAGATATATTCTTGGGCATCTGTGTATATTATGTGCGGTTTACATCTGGACCAAGTTTAACAAAGTAATTGAATAAATTCTGGACAATGTTGACCATCTGATACAATAGACGAGGTAGAGCAGTATCGCAAAGAAAAAGAGTCCTTCTTCTTCTTCTTTCTGTATTGTGTTTGCTATTGATTTTTTATTATTGTAATTATATATTAATTTAATTATAAAATATTTCATTACGTCTAATAAAGCGATTATTAAAAATCGGGATATTTTTTTAATATATAAAAAGAGATGAAGAAACAAATCCGAGTGCGTAGTTTTGAATTCGCTCAATATCTATAAAAAATGAGAATCCTAAACAACTCGTATGGTACTCGCTAGATCGGCAATAAAATATAGCTCGCTACATCGTAATTATACTGGCGGGAGCCCTAAATATTTCTCTCCGCGCTTTCCTTTCGATGTCTGTCGGAATGCGGTATACAAATCGCTCCTCGAATCTTCCTCCTTCTCTCCGCCTGAAAGGTAGTGCACGCTTCGCGCGATCACTCTTTCTTCCCACTTGCCCTTAACCTTTTTTTTTCCTTCCCTTCCTCCCCGCGCTAGTCCGACTCGTGAATACGTCTACGAGTTAACGAATTTCGAGGCGCGCGAACTGGCACCCTTCTAATCCTGTGACTAACGTCCACGCCGAGAACAGAGCCGGCGCGAGCACGCGAGGATGCGGAGCGACTAGAGGCTTAAGTCTTAGAGATCCGCAGGATCTCGACTCCAACCCTGTTTCAGAGATCCCTTGCGGGAAGGGCGCGGGTTGCGCTGGACGACGTCTTTATCGTCTCGCATCCACCTCGTTTCACGTCACGTTAAGGTAACGACTCAACATCTCGTGTAGTCGCACAGCATACGTTTCACACGCAACAATATTTTGCAAAGAAAAACTTTAAACATTTTAGCTGATATTATTAATATTAGTATAGTATATTGTTTATGCAACATTTAATATAAAAAAGTCCCTGCAGAATTGTATTTCATTTCCAGTCTTCCAATTAGTCACAAGTTTTTATAATGAAATTACTTTCAACATATTTTAATCATTATCGTTACCGGGCACATAATAACACCTGAAATATTCTCATTTCATAGTATAATGAATAGGATTCACTCGCTTAGCTCAGTAGTGTACTTTCTCTTAATTAAAGATCACTTAACCAAACACTTTTTTGACTTTTAATCCATTAATTGTCACAAAATTTCGATTCATTTCACGATATGTAAAGCACTTAACCGCAACTCAAGAAAGTTGAGAAAGTATGGCATGAGCATACATTTAGATCTGTATTAAAAGAAAGTGCTCCAAAATACTCCGAGGCGTGAGCAGCATCCACTGAAGGATGGAGTTACCTCGAACGAAAAAGCTTAATGACGTGTACTATTATTAGTCACATTGACAAAGCGTCGGAAAGCATAGAACGAGCTGAGGGCTCGTCGGCGTCGAGCGGTCGAGGGCGTCTCGCCGCTTCGGCGAGACGAGAGACTCGTACCCGCGTTAAGCGCGCGTTGCTCTCTTTATTTTTCATCCTTTCTCTCTGCTTTACATACGCTACACGGTTACGGTGGGGCCATCGTCCTCCGGCCGCTGCTGCAGCATTGCAACGATTATTGTGCCCCGCTACCTTCACACGGTAGCAAACGCGGTGGCAACAAGCGACTTCTTTTGTGTGAGGATGCTGCGCGGATGTCTCGCGGCGACACAATGGCTCGTTTCAGCAGCGACCGGATTTCGGAGTCCAGAGTCACTGAATGGACCATTGGGTACCGAACGAAGGGCAGACGCGGTTGCCAAAGCCAATGAGGTACATCACGGTAATAACGTGCATGGGTGTTAGCGTATTAGGAGCGATTTCCGTTACATTGTTGAGACCATTCTCGAACCGTTGTTTCCAAACGGAGCGAGCCGATTTCTCACGTCATTGCCCTTGCACCGCTAAAAAAAATCGCAAATCGCGTATGTAGATCTAGATTCTCGCTAAGAATATTAAGTCCTGTATGTGTGTGTGTGTGTGTGTGTTTTATGAAGATTATCCAACTCTTCTTCGATCTCCCGTAATCCTCAATGCGATTCATGTCTCACGGCCGAAAATACAGGCAAGTCACGAGGCCGACTTCCTTGCAGGAACGTCCACGCCAATTAAACGAGCCGATACATATACTTGGCACGCAGACGCTATATACGTAATGGTGATTGCATTGCGCAACCTTGATTTCGCTCGTGCGTAAAACTATTGTCCGCGGACGATCGGCCCGGCCGCTTGGGCAAACGGGTCAGCTTCAGCGCCGCGCTGGCACGCCGATTCGCAAAGCAGTAAGTTTTGCGGTAGTCGGCTAAAATTCAAGGTCCCGATTCTATACTTCCGCGGTCAAGTTTGGTCGACAGGCGCGTCCTCGGCTCTCGTTTATCCGAATTTCTTCAAGGCCTCGGCCTCATGTGAGGCAACGATATATGTTCGTCGTTTTAGGGAAACCCGTTCACACGGTCGCTTCGCACGGTAAATATTACATATCTATACGGTTGACGCGGGGCCGCACTCGTTTCGGTAATTTCACAGACTAGTCTTGAGTAGCATTTGTGTTGCGATAAGCGATTACGCAAGGTAGTGTACGCTCGGCATTCATTGCCGGGGCCGCAACAAGGAATCATTACGCGCAGCCGGGCGTTACGGATATATGGAGCGGTATTTTACCGGCGCTTTAGCAGTAACAGAACAGTCTTACTTTTTCTACCGCCGATTTCTTTACTTTACTTCAGTATAATGAGAAGCGGTAAAAGAAATTAATAAACGAGACAGATATTTGAATTTTTTCGAAAGAAATATAAAGTAGAAATATCACATTTAAAATAAGCTGTCAAGGAAGATTGATGTTCTTCAGAAAGACATTATTCAGAGAAATAATAACGATTTGTTAGGTAGACCATTAGAAAATTAATTTTATTATTCAAGTAAATTTAATATGTAATTTTTATAGAGTTTATCTAGTTTTATCGAATGGTATATTGTTAAATGCTGTTGGTATAGTTACACGGACGAATTACGCAAACGAAATTGGATGATAATAATGCGTGGAGCTAAAGAAACAGGAGAAGAGAGATGGACAGCGAGAGGAGGCGTAGGGGAGAACGAGGAAGGAGAAAAAGACGTGGAGGTGGAGCATAAAGAAGAGGCGCGCGAGATCGCGGTAGCAATCGGCGGACCCATCATTAAAAATCAGTTAACCTCGCAATTACCGTGCGAGTCCCAGCCTATTAAGTGCGCGTAATCGGAAGAGGCTTTTTTGGAATAATCGTTCGTGGCGAGCGCACGGAGAAACGAGCTCGCGCAGCGGGCTCACCCGCCGATTATGCGACCACTTCGGCGGGAAGGAAGCGCTTTGTTTCGTAGGGAAGGCACGAAGGTAATAGCCGGAGACGAATGGCGAGTCTGCTGCGAACATTTGCAAAATACTGATGGCGCCTTTTGCGCAAGCAACCCCTGATAAAACTCGCTCGAGTCACGACAGAAAATTCGGATTTTTGCTTTTTCGATAACGTGTCCGTCGTGTCCGTAGCCAAGAAAATTTCCAATCAGCAGAAGGTGTATATCTATTCCTTCTTTCTATGTTAAAATTTTTAAATCGACTTCATTGCGAGATCGACTTATACACGATTTTTCAAGCAATTTTTTGTCTTTTCGATCGGAAATCACGACGTTTTAGTAACTTTTCAATCGGGCGTCGGAAGAGTTGAGCGAGAGGAAGCGTTCATTTAGCGACCTAAATAGTCACTTACAAGTCTATAACCCTTTCTTTACGTTATTGCTTCGTTAAAGCGTCATTTTCTCCTCTCCTGATTTCCACCGTTCGAGACCGCTCGGCTAAAGGCTATTTGGTGAAGTTATGCCCAGCCTCGTAAGCCGCTCACGCGCACTTAACTCCGCGCCATATAAGACTACCGGAAGAGCCGTTTGCTCTCGATATGTTCGGCCGCAATATCGAGAACTCGAATGGGGCAAGAAGAAAACAGAGCGAGGGACGATCGGCCGATGAGTGATTATGAGTTACAGACGAGCTTGTCGGCACTTAAGTGGCGCCGAATAGGGACTTGTAAGTACAACCTGGCCTCGGCATTGACGGTGTATACATGCATGTGCGAGAACCGACTCGGCCAGCAACTTCAAGAAAAGACGCGTTTAAAATCTACTTACCCGTAGCTTCGATTGAAGTGGAGAATCCGACACCTTAATCAATCCACTGACCCAACAGTCTCGACAACGAACCTGAAAAGTGTTAATCAGAACGTATTAATTCTTAAATGTTAGATATACAATCGCACTTACGCATGTAAGTGCCGTAAGTTATTCTAGTTTTAAAAAGCATAGTTTCACAAATTAAAAAAGCATCGCAAGTGAAAATTGAATACAAAAATTCAAATATTATTTAATGTTGTATCACATGATCGAGATATTATATCAACCATTTAAATTAAGCATTTAAACATGTATATATTTATTTAAAACGCTTTTAACAATCACTTTTCTTAAAACAATATAAGTTGTTTAGTCGTTTTTATAACGTTTACACCTGCATCAAGGTAATGCAAATGTATTTTCTCCAAGGAAATATCAGTCTTGCATGCAATCTCGATAAGAACGATCATATCACATCACCCGCTTTTGTTGATCGCACGCGATGGGAAGACAGGCCAAGCGAGTCGCATGGACCAACAAAGTCGAAGTCAGGCTTGTGGGCCTCGGCTGTATATGATTAATGCGACCCACTGTGGCGAACGCAATATAGAACGACGTGCCTCATTTGCATTTGCGTTTCGAGGACCACCGTGTTTGACGTCGGAAACCTCTTAACGAGGAATTATTAAGGAACAATTAAACTCTCGACGAAACTCGCAGTGTACACTGCCAACATCTCGCGAAACGAAAAACGTCCAAAGAGGAAATATTCAAGCGTCGTTCTTAATCGGTCTCGTGTTTTATCTGATTTTTTTAATGAGATGTGTTTATTTTTCTCACGACAGTTTGACAGTCGGACGATGTGTATATCCATGTTCAATTTATCTAATTTTGTGAATCGAGATCGAATTATTTCCCTTTTTACGTTTATACGTTAAGTAGATCTATCGATACAATTAATTTTATTTTAACGTATAAGCGAAACAGAAATATATTTTGTATTATAAAATATTCTTATATGTCGTTCTATATGTTGTTATAACTTTTATATGTTAATTAGCGAATTTTTTTATACATAATAATATAATAATAATAAGTAGGTAGTCACATTTTTGTGTGAAGAGACTCTTATTAAAAATCAATAAAAAGAAAACATAAACTGTTCCTTATGAAGAGTTCTTCGTTCATTTCGCGAAATTACTAAAATTGCTACCGCCGATACCGGGCTTTGCAACGTCGTCGCAAGAGTGTTCCCAAATTATTACTTTATAAGAATAAGAGGTCTCAAAGGAAACTACTAACGCGCAAGCAGCGACACGTATTCGCAACCGCGTGGGCGTTTATTGGCGACCTGCTTAACACAGGCGACAGTTAGTGGATTCAATGATCGTGTAATTGTCAGCGGGAAACCGGACTACCTCTTCTTCGCTCTGCCCGCGAGCTATTTTGCAAATCTTACTCCAAGGCAAGATGAGGTACGAGAATTGATGGAATACCAGTAAGCTCTTGTGCCAGTAATATCGTTTATTGTCAATTCAAATTTATGCAAAACTGTTTCATGGATTAGCGCGAGAGGCAAAAAGAGTAAAGACGTGTCGCAATATTTCATTGAAGTTCACATTTTTCTATGATTTTCATAAATTACAAAAAAAGAACCGTTCACTTAATGCCGTTTTCTCAAATAATACGAGTAATAAAGATGAGAAAAATATGCTCGGATCGAAAATTGTATGTATAACGAGCGCCAGTAAATGGATTTTATATCCTCGTGCGAGATCTCCCTGACTAGATTACCGACGACGATTTTCCTGCGGTGTATCGACGATTTTCGCGTCACTCGGTAATCTCGTCAAGGCATCATAAAGATGCCGCTTCTCCCAGCTGGAAACCGTTTCTCACACTTTCCTATGGCTTTCCGCAGCGCGATAAGCGCCAATGGATTCGCGGATAAAAATGATCGGCGCGCGCGCGCGCTCGTGCGCTCGCTCAGAGAGATCTTCCGCGGTGAAACGATCCTCCGCGGAGATTCGCGCACACCCACGCGAAGGGACACGCGCTTCCATGCAGGTGCGTGCCCACGGGTTCGCGGGGGTTAATGCGTCGAGTAATAATTAAAACGCCATTTCGCGTGCGCGCGCGCCGGCGGAGAAAGGCGAGAGACGCAAGGCGCGCGATTATAAAGCCGCGCTGCCGCGCCTATCTCGTAACGGTTTGGTAAATGGACCTCTCTGTGGACGGTCATATTATACATATTGCGTCGTGTATAGCGTCCGGTGAACGAATACGAGGAGGAAGATACGGCGATGAGCGCGTAGATCCAACCGGAGAGTCGCGGCGGAACGCTTCGCAGAGGTCGTCCGCGACCTCTCGAGAGACCTCTCGGGATTTTGCGTTTTTTTCTCAGATACTAGAAACCATCGACTTTCGGTCGAGTCGACACTCGATCTTCTGGCCGGTATCGCGCGCACGATCGGGGACGACGTTTTTATTAAAAAGACGATTGCGTGTGTATTCCGGATAATCTTAATAATGGCATCTCTCGTGAGATTCTCCGTAACGTCCGACACGACGCCGAGAAGGAGGAAATTTTTCAGCTCGTATCGGATCATTTTGCATGCAGATGAATATACATATACACACGCGGTGCTGATCATACGCATGTACACATTATAAGAATGATCTCGCGCGCGGGCGCGCGAGCGCAAAGCGCATGTCGCAATTAGCACTTACGTAAGAAGTAATTGAGAAACCGCGCGGCTGCTATCTCGTGGGCAAGATGTACTGTATCGGAGGAGGTTTAATAATATTATAATTCGGTGCCGCCACGATGATCCGTCTGGCACTTACATAGCGTTCGCATTTAGCGTCTACGTTTAATTTCCTGACAACCGCCGCGCCGCCGCGGCCAGGCGTCCTCGGTACGACTCAACAATCGATCCTGTCACATCACGCGTTAAAGTTTCCATAACTCACGTGTGCGTTGTCTCGATAACGTAACCGTGTAAAGCGTTTATCTCGTTCCAAGCGATTTCATCGACGCGCATGTCTTCTCGCTGATGGAAAAATTGCTTCTCTTTACCTTGTGCTTTTTCTCTTATTGTTAACGGACACGGAGAGACGGACGATCTGTCTGTATTTTATGCGTTTGCATGACGTGCGGTTTGTATATATATTAAAAAGATCTGAGATCATTAAATTAAAAAGATTAATTAATATAAAGATAATAAGAAATGCGTGAAATGATTTGACTTTTAAATCAAGTTTTTTTTTCAATGACAAGTAAAATGACATGTTGGGGATGATTGACAAAATAAAAGAATCGACGAGAATTAATGAATCCATTTTATATGTGGCAAAATATCAGGATTGTATCGAAATCTTTCTACCGATGCGAAATAAGCCAAGTCTCGTAATTATGAAACGTATTAAATTTAGTCACGAGCGACAGCCGCGCCTCGGAGTCTTTGCCCTAATCATAGGCGATTAGACGCGGTGAAGCGTTCACGAGGCATGACAAAGAACGAAGTGTCGATTCTTGCCCCTCGCCGGCAATTATTAATCGCACTTAGCGCTAATGACGACCGCGCGGCGTTCGTATATGTATGCTAATGAAGCGTTCCTCTATTTTCCGTAGGGATAATATAACATTGGACGCCGCAGTGATTAGCATCGGCTCCGCGGTGCTGGCCCCGGCCGATGAGGCGATTCCTCAGGGCGGCCGAGCGGATGAGTGCAGAGGGGAATATTCCTCAATGTCGCACCGAACCGATGAAGACCTCACCTGGGTCTCACCTGGACTTCATCGGGGGTGGCCGCGGGAAGCCTTGACCGCGTGCCGCCGGCTTAATCTCGCGTTTTAGCACGAGCGAAGAAGACTGCGATCCCGGCCACTTAAACGTGCGGTCAAAGTGCGACATCCGGTTACACGTTAACCGGCGTCACACCGGAGAAATATTACGCTGCACGTTGCCCTTTCATATTTTCATGGATTCTCATTAATTTTCTTGCTCGCAAGAAATTCATGGCATCGTTAGCAAAATGAGTTTTCCATTAGATTGCCTCTTGTAAGGATCGAGACAAGAGATCGACGAAAAGGCGAGAGCAATATATGTAGCAAAGTACATTTTATATATGTACGTTCTTATTAGAGCAATTACACTTATTGTAAACATTTATTACATTAATTTAGTAAATTAATGTAAACATTAATTAGTAAACATTAATTACATTTATTGTAATTTAATCTGTATATAATCTTAATATATTTATCAGCGCATTTTATTTTTTAGTGCCAAGCACTTTTTCCTTCAAAAGTATGTCCGAAGCATAGCACATTAGTCGCGTAACATAATATGAACAATTAATGGTACTTTCAGTAAAACAAAACTGGAATAATTGTACACTTCAAATACCGATTAACTACGTAAATTTATTGCTTCGTTGCCACGTCGCGGCTCGCAATACGCGTGAAATTGATTTAAGATTAAACGCGCGGCTATTAACAATGAAAAAATCAAAGAGACGCGCTAAGAGACGCAGTAAGCATTTAACCCCAAACGGTGAAACATATGTTATCTGAAATACGTTTATGTGAGAAGGCATGAAAAGGAAACGCCAATGCGTCTTGTAAATGCAGTAAATATTCATTATTATCTCATTTTTGTTATGGAAAGCTGAGATTTTCCAACCCCTGGAGTATCGCATAAAACTTGCGAAACGGTTACAGAACGGCCGGAAACTGCGTTGCCAAATATCCGCGGCGATGTACTATTCGTGAGGATAGTTATTAGCAGTGACACAAGACGCAATTAAACCGCGCGCGGACGAATCTCTGAGTACGTGATGCACGCATCAGGCGGA